>NC_034607.1:53156274-53175922 GCF_900095145.1 Mus pahari
GAGAGAGAGAGAGAGAGAGAGAGAGAGAGAGAGAGAGAGAGAGAGGATTGCCAGTGACAGCCAATACAATAAAGCATGACGTCTGCGAACTGACCAGAATCATTCTGTTGTTAGGGAAAGACCAGAACAAACACGGAGAGTCACATCAAGGTGGCAGCAAGAGCTGACTGCCCACCCTTGACGATTCATCATGGATACTGACTGACCCTGACACAAAATTTGCCTCTAAATTCCACTGGGGTGAAAAACAGAGACAAGTTCATGAAAGTCACACCAAGGGATTTTTAGGGGAAAAGAAATGAGAGTCACGCCGAGGTTTTGTGCTTTTTGTTGAACAGTCTGAAGCTTAAGCGGGTTGTGAGAGTGGCAGACACTGGCTGTTGCCCTGGGTCCCACACATCGGCAAGAAAGATTCTACTAAAAGGCATAACCACGGTAGGCTAAAAGGAAAAGGTATAGGGCCTGAGACGGGAGTGTAGCTCAGTCCAAACAAAGACTGAAGCCAGGAACTGAGCAGTTGTGGGAGACTTAGAAGGATCCTGGCACAGTGTGACCATATCTGTGTATAAAATACCAGAGCAAACCTTATTTCTCTGCATGCTAACCAAAGAAAATCTTTAAAAAGATAAAGAATCCGGACGGTGGTGACTCACACCTTCAATCCCGGCACTCAGGCTGCAGAGGCAGGTGGATCTCTCTGAGTTCCACGGCTGTAGAGTGAAACCCAAAGCATACATTTGCAACTATAAAATTCATGTTTCAGCTAAGGGAACTACACCCACCTCCCCCCCCCCCGTCACGTGAACTAGGTGTGCCTATCATCCTTCTCAAATAAAGACTCCACCATGCAGCCTTAGTCCAGTCAGCTATTATCTGGGTCAGAGCAAACTGCAATAGACAGCTTAGGGAGCCGCCTCCTAAGGGGCAGTGAGGCACTTGCAGACAGGAATGTTTTAAGCTAAGTGTGTACCTCAAAATGCACCTACTGGGGCTGGTGAGATGGCTCAGTGGGTAAGAGCACCCGACTGCTCTTTTGAAGGTCCAGAGTTCAAATCCCAGCAACCACATGGTGGCTCATAACCATCCGTAACAAGATCTGACTCCCTCTTCTGGAGTGTCTGAAGAAAGCTACAGCGTACTTACATATAATAAATAAATAAATCTTTAAAAAAAAAAATGCACCTACTGGTCATGCCTGCTGGGAGGACTACACTCAGAAGAAAATGGAAAATAAGAAATGTTCTCAATGAAGCGGAGAAGTAAATGGAAAATGTAGACTACAGTTAACACAGCACAGTCACTGTGGAAGCCAGTTTTGTGTCCCTCCATAAATAACACGGGGAATCTCCACATTCTGACAACTCCATTGCTGGGTTTGAACCTAAAAGAACTGAAGACAGTTATTTAAACAAACTTGTTTACAAATGTTGATGTCTACGTCATTCACAATAGCGGAAAAGAATGAACAACCTAAATGTCCATCAAGGAATCAATGAGTGACAATGGCCATTCAGTGGAATATTGATCATAGAGAGAAACATATACTGGTAGATCCATTCCCACCCGACCCCACCCGCATCATATGCAACTTCAGGAACAGAAAGGCAGAGGATGAGGCACAAGGGGGTGGAGAATGACAATGTGTCCTTAGGGGAGGGTACAGGGGTGGCACAGCAGTTAAGAGCATGTTATGCTCAGTCCTGGAGAACCCCAGGAGACTGCCAGAGACCACAAGGCCAATGCAGGCGCATTAGAGTTCAGACTTGAGACACGATCCTCCCCGCAAGACAGATTAGGAATGTAAGGCTCAGGTCTAGGGGCTTGGGGTTTATATAGGGGAAATGCACAAGTTGGGGCCTTCAAGCTTGGCGTTACATGATTGGCTAGAGAGATAAAATACTAGTATCTTTCAAACTGATAGCAGTTTTTCAGACAACAAAGAGAGACCATACAACTAGAAAAGGACCTCTTTGACCTGGAAAGGAATAACTCATTCCGTTATCAGTGGCCGGCCAGTGCGTTCTTTCCTGTTGTTGCAAGCTGGCCGTAGCTATAATGTCTGTTTTTGACTGCTGGGAACGCTCGGTTGTCTCTTTCCCAGAGATTAAGGGTGGGGGTCTTATCACTTCAAGGACATTAATTTTCTGCTTTCTCCAAAAGACAGGAGATAGCTATGCTGGAGGGAGAACTGGCTGCACTGGGCGTGGGAAGAGGAGAGGAGAGTGCGGCTGTCAAACTCTGCTCAGGCCAACAGTCCCAGGGCTCACACTGAGGGGAATGTTGGCTGCTGGTCTTTCAGAAGACCTGAGTTCAGTCCCCAGCATCCTTAGCAGGTGGCTCACAGCCATCACAAACTCCAGCACCCGGGCACTCAATACCCTCTCTGACTTCTGTAGGGACCAGTATCTACATGATGCTCATATGTGCAGATAGACACTCATACATACACACCAAATAAAATAAGTCTCAGTGGTTAGAAGATCTCCATATGGGACAGTTAAAAATGTTGAGCTTGGCCGGGCGGTGGTGGAGCACGCCTTTAATCCCAGCACTTGGGAGGCAGAGGCAGGCGAATTTCTGAGTTCGAGGCCAGCCTGGTCTACAAAGTGAGTACCAAGACAGCCAGGGCTACACAGAGAAACCCTGTCTCGGAAAAAAAAAAGAAAAAGTTGAGCTTGGGTGTATGTTAAGCCTGAGAACCACAAGAGAAAAACCAGTTCTACAGATCTTTGAGTCAAATTTGAAGCAAGTACTCAATCGCTGGGCAACAACTAGAATCCTAATCTCGTAAGTCATAATAAATCTAAACCCTCCAGTGGATTCGCCATATAAGCCAGGAGACAGTAGTACCTACCTCTTGCCCTTTCACTATCCCTGTCCAAAAAGCCCCTAACTCTCTCCTGCTTCCTTTCTTCCTCCATCCAGCCCAGAAGTCCCGCCTACTCATCCAGTGATTGGTCCCTTTAATCATTGGGGGTGGGGGGAGTTCACAAGAAGTATGTGACTTATCCCTTGGTCCAGACAACCCCTCCTGGGAAAGCAGAATTAACATCAAAATACAGGCATCACTAGGGCCATTCACAACAAAAGGGCAAACCCATAAGGTTGCCATAGTTTTCCATCTGGGACAAGCATGCATCCTAACATTTCCTGCCTCGGTACCTCCTGTCAACATGTGATCAAGCACATCTGGTTGGTGCAGTTGGGTCAAACAAACTTGTTTAGGGGAGTGAAAACATGAACAATCCTCCTTCGGCCCAGAGGCTTACAGGTTAGAAGTATTTTTATTTCATGGATTTCTTAGGCACAGTAGTTAAATCTTAAAATGTAAGTTGGTGATCACATGATGTGGTGCACACCTGTTTCAGCACTTTGGAGCCTGAATCAAGATCTCAAGTTCAAGGCCAGTATGGAGCACATTGAAAGATCCTGTCTCAAAAGAACCAACCAACCAACCAACCAACCAACCAACCAACCAACCAACCAACCAATGTCTGTAACTGAAAAGCAGTGATAGTTATACGCCATTTGAAACAGCAGGTATCTCTGGGCTCCACACTTTAAACTGGCCAAAATGACAAATGTGGGTTTTATCACAACGGAAAGGGGAGAGGGGGCCAGCAAGACGACTCCCTAAGCAAAGGCATTGTTGCCAAAGCTGACTAACTGAGCTCCATCTCTTGGGTCCACAAGGTGGAAAGAGAACTGACTCTTGTAAGTAGTCCTTTGAGTGCCATGTGTCTCTCTGTCTTTGTCTCTGTCTGTCTCTGTTTTGGTCTTTGTCTCTGTCTCTGTCTCTCTCTCTCTCTCTCTCTCTCTCTCACGCACACACGCACGCACACAATCAATCAATCAATCAATCAATTAATCAATTGTACAAAAGCCCTCTGAGAGACTAATCATATTACTACCTTAGAGTAGCCTAGTTGGGGACTTGGGGTGATATGACATCACTTACTCAGTCACCATGAATGGAGGGATCATTGTGTGCCAAGTTGTCATCAATCACATGGAGAATAAAATGCCCAGCTCCCAGCCTGTAGGAGCTAAAGGATGAACAGACACAAAAATATATAATTTATGTTTATGTTTTTTTGTTTTTGGTTTTTTGTTTTGTTTTGTTTTTTTGAGACAGGGTTTCTCTGTATAGCCCTGGCTGTCCTAGAACTCACTTTGTAGACCAGGCTGGCCTCGAACTCAGAAATCTGCCTGCCTCTGCCTCCCAAGTGCTGGGATTAAAGGTGTGCGCCACTACACCCAGCATAATTTTTGTTTTTAAAGAAAGGTTTCTACTCTATATCCTGGACTGGCTTTGAACTCATGATCTTCCTGTCTCAGCCTCTGCAGGGTTGGAATTACAGGCATATACTGTCAAGCCGAGATTAATAGGGGATTTTAATCCTTGGCATTAAGGGAGAAGATGTAGACACGCTCGGGTTGTTTGATCTAGAATACTTCGGGAGGGTGAGGAACACCCAGTACATTCCTAGGCGGTGCGGAGGAGTTTCCCTTCGAGGTGGCAAGAACAGAGGAGTCCTCCAGACAGAACAAGGCAAGGCACAAAGGTACAGACACAGAGGAGGTGAGACATCTGGTGGCTATGCCAACCTTCATCAGAGAACAAGACTGTTCCACCGGGTCAAGAGAAGAAGAAAATTCAAGAGAGGAGAAAAGTGGTCACTGGGATCATATCTTCAGCCAGATCAAATAAAACAGAGGCCGGAAGTGGGCACGGACTGGACAGTGGAAAACATTCTCAGGCTCTGCACATTGTATGGTCCTGAGAGGCCTTGAGAGTGAAATTTGTCTAGGAAGGGAGCCACAGCTCTGGAAATACAGCACTTACATACCCAGGAGAAAGGCAGCAGAGATAAATGGAAAGAGATGGGAACAGAGTTGCCAAGGCGGTAGTCCCTCAGTGTGACCTGGCATGCTTCTACCAGATATGGAGCAGGGGTTACAAAAGGGAGGAAGATAAGTTCCCTGCTGGGCCAGAGGCGCAAGTGCTTCCCCTTCCCCTCTCTTGTTTTCTCAGTGAGATTCAAGGGTGAGAAATACTCGGAAAAGCCAACATGGGAGAGGGTGAACTCGCTGCCAGGGAGTCCGAGATGGCTTTCCAGGCTGCTCAGCAGCCCGCTGAGGCTGTAGATGACTTTGTAGTAGCGCCAATCTGCGTGGGCTGTGATTCTCTCCAGCAGAGCTCCTGAACCGGGGAGCCCAGATGTCAGGGTGGGGGGCTGCGGTGTGGAGGGAGAGCTAGAGTCCAGCCTCACAGGGGCGGGGCTGCGGCAGAGGGACCTAGCAGGGGGAGATGGTTTGGGAAATGGGGTGGGAGGCTGAGGGGCTGGTGAAGCCTAGGCTAACAGGGAAGGAAATGAAGTGTGTGGGGAGGAGGGAGGGCGTTGACAGTGCATGGCAGTAGCTGGGATTTCTGGAGGTGGGAAGCTGAGCACACTGGGAGTCGCGAGTGGGCGGGCAGGGAGGAGGAAGCCCTGATCACCGTGGGCTGGGGAACAATTCAGGCAATATGTAATCAAGTGCTAGCGAGGATGGTTGGGAATCTAAGTGGGCTTAGGGAGGAGTCTAGGAATGAGAGCCGAGCGTGGATTGAGAACAAATCCAGCGCTAGGCAGACTGCCAGCTAGGAATTCAAGGTGACGACAGAACAGCCGATGTCTCGATGCCTAGGAGTCCCTGGGCAGATGATGCCTCATAGAGGACATGGCCTCTGTAGTGTCAGTGAAGGAGGAGACTAAAGCGTGGGAGAGACTGGAGATTCCGGGGCTCTGCCTGCGTACAGCCGGGCACTCTGGGTAGCACTTGCCGTCCGCGCCCTTCCTCCTGCCTCTCGCCAAGGCTCTGACGGCTCTTCCCTTTCAAAGAGCCCAACACTGTATTCTCACAGGTCAAGGCCCTGGCTTTTGAGGGAGATAGAAAAATCATGCAGGTGGTCCTTGGGCAAAACAGTCGACGGCATTTTATATGGCCTATAGGAGCTTGAGATCAGAGAGGTTAAGCTAATGGATCCGGAGCGGGGCGGGGGGCGGGGGCGGGGCAGGTCAACCCGATTGTTAACTGGGATGGAACTCTGCTGATTTGGTTTTTTTCTTTCCTGCCTATTTCCTGGTAACCCAAAAACCCTGAGCCTGCTTCTATTCCTTCCTACATTCTGGGCTGGAGTTAGATTAATTATTTCTGGGACTCTCTTGTCTAACACTCTCCTCTCTCTCTCTCTCTCTCTCTCTCTCTCTCTCTTCCCACCACTTTGGCCCAGGTGAAGTACCCCTCAATCCGTTCAGTGCATTAATGACGGGAAATGAGGTCAGCTCAATGCTTTCTCATTTAAATTTCATTCCAGGGGTGAGAACTTGCAGCCATGGGGAGTCCCCTGAAGCCCCCAGGCACACTCTTTTAGAACCTGCTTCTAAAAGCTGTTCTTCCATGTCTGGGAGGTACAGTATATCCTTCCAGAAGTCTCACCCTTTGTAATCTTACATGAACTGGATATGACAGTTAATGTTAAAATAACTGGAGATTCAGTATTGGCTATGGGGTGAGTGGGGGAAGGGGAGACCAGCAGCCACAGCTGGAAACGTAGCTTCATAGTAAAACACTTGTCCACCATGTATGTACAGGGGATATGTATGTATGAGTGTAGTGTGTGTGTGTGTACGTGAGCACGCACTCGCATGCACAAGTACTCTTCACCACTGAGCCATCTCTCAGGTGTAGACACAAAAAGCTGTTATTTAAGAAGTCGGTACAGCACTGACTTCTCAGTGGGTTTTGGTGAGGCTCCGGGTGCCCAGGCTTGGCAGGGAAGAGGTCGGTTCTGGTTAGTTGGGTTTGAAGTAAGAGCTCTGGAGATGAGACCTACAGATTCTTGGAAATGTCTCCCTTGACTCAGTACTGCCTTGCTTACAGATCTCCCTGGGTCTTGCAGTAATTGCCCTTGAAGGGGTTTGCTTCCTGGAAGAAGCACACTGTAAGTTATAAAAACAGAAAACCAGGATATTTTTATAAGAAGCCCAGTTTAGTTTGGGGGCGGAGGCAGGCATCTGAAGGACAAAGTGTGCCAGCTGCAAACTTGTCAAGATCTCTAGACTGTACAGTACTGTAAGACCAGGAAGGCCGCCACCCTGCGTCCCCCTAGGGTGGAAAGATGGGAGCTGAAGTGTCCAGAGGACGCTCAGAGACAGTTGTCTCAACCCCCCCCACACGTCCTCCCACACCCTGCCCCCCACCCAGGCCCAGAGAATTCCTTTCTGTGGCCTCAGATGCTCTTCGAATTTATTGACACAGAAATAGAATTTTCCTGGTTTTTCCTGATCTTATCTTTCATCCCCACTCAACTAGACCTAAGAGAGAGAGCAAATATTCACAAAATCCACAGTCGACCCAAAAAAACCTCGCTGGGTACCTCCCTACTGCTAACCAAGTTCACCCTCAGGGTTCGGTGCACTTCCTTCCTTTGACCCTTCCTTCCTTCCTTCCACATCAATAGCCCCCTCTCAGGTTCAGTTGGGTGATCATTGGAATTAATTCCAAAGGCCTGTGTGCCCTCTCTTCCAGAAGTTTCTTTTGACAGAAGAGATCAAGAGAAACAAGGGACTCATCTTTATGTCTCCAAGACATTATAACCCCAACTACCATTTCCTGAGCATCTACTGTGTACCTTATCCTGAACCAGGTTCTTTGCACCATTTAAACAGTGAGCCCCGATTAAACTGACTCCATGTCTGTAAAGTATTTAACACTGCACCTGGCACATAATGCTGAGTGTACTCTGCGTGTAACGATCCAAACCTGACGCAGGAAGGCTGAGAGTTTGACACCACTCTGAGCAAAGTAGGAAGTCCCAAGCCAGTCTACGCTACATAATGAGAACCCCCCCCCCAATCAAACAAAACAAGAGCTTGTTGCTCTTGCAAAGGACCTGGGTTCGGTTCCCAATACCCACATAATGACTCACAACCATCATCATCCAAGTTCTCGGGGAACCCACAGTCATGCATAGTGTAAACACCTTCATTCAAACAAAACATTCACAGCACAAAGTAAATAAAGAGAAATTTTTTAAAAAAAAAAAGGAAAAATATATCTATGCTGATGAGAAAAGTATTACACTATTTCATAAAAAAAATTTAAAAAGAAAAAATATACGCTGGGCAGTGGTGGTGCATGTCTCTAATCCCAGCACTTGGGAGGCAGAGGCAGGTAGATCTCTGAGTTTGAGACTAGCCTGGTCTACAAAGTGAGTTCTAGGACAACCAACACTACACAGAGAAACCCTGCAGAAACCAAACTGACCAAGCAAAATCATTATTTGTTTAGAGTGTGTGTGCCTGTGTGTGCATGTACATGTGTGTGCAGGTACACACACACACACACACACACACACACACACACACACACACTGATGCATATACATTGGAAACAGAGAGTCATGTCCATTTGATCAGACTGGCTGCCCAGCAAGCCCCGAAATCCTTCTACTCCACCTCCCCAGCTCCGGGATTTTAGGTACATACCATGCCTGACTACTCCACTTCCCAGCTCTGGGATTATAGGTACACACTACCATGCCTGACTACTCCACCTCCCAGCTCTGGGATTATAGGTACATACGACCATGCCTGACTACTCCACTTCCCAGCTCTGGGATTGTAGGTACACACGACCATGCCTGACTTTTACATAGGTACTAGGAACTTTACTGTCTAAACCAATGGCTCTCAAACGGGGCTGCAACCCCTTTAGGAGCTGCATATCAAATATCTTGCATATCGGATGTCTACATCACAATTCATATCAGTTGAAGATGTATCCTGTCCGAGGCTATCCTGGGCTCCACAGCAAGACTGAAAAAGCATGTTTATTTTGGAAAAACAATTCTTTAACATGAGCAGCCTTTCCATCAGATTTCTCCCTCATTACCTCCCAGAGAAATGGAGGCTGTTTCTCCCAGCTGCTACTTACAGCATCTTATTGCCGGGGAAGTGACAGCCTGTAAAGAGAAGAACGTCCCCGGAGCCCGAGAATGTCAGAGGCAAGCTCCAGCATAAGCCTCTTTGATTTATTCCTGTTCCCAAGAGGAGAAAGAGATGAGACTCGGTCTATTTTCTTCTAGAACAGGACCCACGGCTGAGTGTCTGGTGAGTTACAACGGTGCTCGTCCACGCCCCGCCCACTCCTTCCTCACCCATCCAGTCAGGCTCTCTGTCATTTGGTGCAGCCCTCGTGCATTTCCTGGAAAAGGTGTTTGGCTTCCTCTGACAGTGGTGGGAAACTTGGTTAGAAGTCAGTGTTATCAAGGTCACCTTGAATGAGCCAGACAAGACAGTCCCAGAACAACTTCCTGGTTGAGTCTGTTGGCCTACAAAGGCAAAAGCCAACTTATGGCTGATGGCTAGAAAAATAGCCCAGATCCTAGTGCCTAAGCTAAGAGTGATAGTCTCTTTATCCACTCTGACAGGTACAAAGGACAGCAACACACCCAGACAACTGGGGGACTGCTTGCCCACTTCCAGACAGGAGAGGAATCTAAATGGCATGAGGAAGTCACTCTGAAGCTCCTTCTAGGCTGCCTCCACTATCCACAATGATTAAGTAGAGCTGGCCCTGTACAGTTCTTAAGTCATACAGGATACCTGAAGTTTGTCACGCTACCCCTGAATAGCCATGCTACAAAAGCTTTTCTCTCCGTGTGGAAGAATATTGGTCCACAAGGCTGGGCGTGGTCTTGTTCAGCTTTCTCATCCGCCAATGTTATTTTTCTGTCGACTCTCATGCCTGGATCTAACGAAATTCAAAACTGGGCTACCAGTGAGTTAAGGGCTGGCTCTGTGGTCTCCAGTATCAGAGTCTCCTGAGTGAGTAGCTGGGGAAGCCTGCTCTGCTAGGGTTGAGCAGGACCATAGGCAGCTCTCTCCCTTCAGGCCTCTGATGGCATCAGACTGCCAGCTGCAGATGGGCTCAGGTGTTGGGCACAGAGCCCAGGCTGGAGCAAGGCTAAATGCAGTCTAAGGGATAGACAGGGCTTTCAGTAGAATCAGGATACGAGCCGGGCATGCTAATGCACATCTGTTATCCCACCACTCAGGACATAGGAGCAAGAGGATAGCGAGTTCAAGGCCAGCCTGGATCACATAGAGACTTCTAGGCCAGTATGAGCTACATAGGGAGACCCTGGTCTCAAGCCCAAAACAAAGTAACAAATTCTGGGGCTTTGTCAGCCAGTAAGGAGGGGAAGCTAGGTCCACAGCATGAGAGGAAGGGAATCGATCTAGGAAAACAATATATGGAAATCAGAAGGCTGGAGCTAAAAGTAAACTCAGAAAGCAAGCAAAATATCCCAGCCAATAGATGTTTGCTCAAGGTATCAAGACAGGTCAGTGGAAAGGAGTGGATCCTGTCAACAAATGGCGAAGAAGTGTTTGGATATATGCAACATGAACCTCAACCACTGCTCATCCTGAACAGAAGGATTCATTTAAAATTGATCTGTAAATGTTGAAACTATGAAGAGAAAATATTAGCCTCCTTGAATTTGGGGAAAAACTCTTGGTGTAATGATGTGATCATACTTAATGCCACTGAACTACACACTTAAAAAATGTTTTAAAAGGCTGGGAGGTGGTAGTGCACGCCTTTAACTGCAGCACTTGGGAGGCAGAGGCAGGCGGATCTCTGAGTTCTAGGCCAGCCTGGTCTACACAGAGAGACCCTGTCTCAAAAAACCAAAACAACAACAACAAAAGATTAAAATAGTGAAATTTATGATATCTATATTTTACACACACACACACATACACACATACACACACACACACACACACACACACACACACACACACAAACATGCACACACCTATTCCAGAATATCCTTTGTTCTGTTATTTGCCAAGAAATAAAAAGCATGACTGTGGACACCCCCAGCCCCTCAGCGTATTAGACTTCATCAAAACTGTAAGTCTTTCAGGTGCAGTGGTTCATGTTTGTAATTTCAGCATCAGGAGAAAAGGGCAGAAGGTTCTTTGCAAGTCTGAAGACAGTCTGGTGTGTGTAGAAAGTTCTGTGCCAGTCAGGGACAGGTAGAGACCCCACTTCAATTTAAAAGGGAAAAAAAGTGGGGGGAACCTTGGTTCATCAAAAGACACAAAAGTAAAAGAGAGGAGAAAACTTAGATTTATTCTAGAATATATAAAGAGTTCTTACAACTCAACAATAAGAATCATAGCCCAATTTTCATCAAGTGGGATGGCTAAGTAAGCCTTACAATCCGAGCTCGATGCATGGAGCCCGTGGGAAAAGAGGACTACTCTAGAAGTTGTCCTTTGACCTTTACCCACACACGGTGGCATGGGTGGCACATATGTGACATACACACGTGCACGCACACATGCACACGTACCTGAGCACACACCCCGACAAGAATGATTATGATAAACAAAACTAAAATTAAAAGAAAAATGCTCAGTTTAAAAAAATTGAGCCAACGTTTTCAGCAAACATCTCCTGAAGGGTTCAAAGACAGCAAATGGACAGGCAAAAAGACCTTTGCATAACCAGTCATTAGATACAAAAAAAATGCAGATTAAAAGCTAATGAGAAACTACTGTGAACCTACTATAATGGCTAAAATTAAATTCTACATCGAAGATTTGGGGAGTGACTGAACGTCTTATATACTATAGTTGGAGACGTAGAAAGTTCCAACCACTTTGCTAGTCTGACCATTTCTTACAAAGCTTAACACATTTGCGCGACAGGACCCAGATTTTCTCTCTTCCTAAGAAAAGGAAAAGATGTATGTGCGGAAGATTCATACTTGAAGATTCATAGTAACCTTATTTGTAAAGGTCAAATATTGTAAGCAATACAAATGCTAACGGAGAGACGTGTATTTAGTATTTAGAAGGAGCTATTGTTACACGTCGCTGCAACAGGGGCAAACCTCAAAATAATTGTGCTGACTTAAAGAAAAAAAGGAAAAGAATACATGCTGTCTGCTTCCATATATAAAACTCTAAAATGTAAATTAATCTATAATGTGAGAAAGCAGACAATCGCTTGTGTAGGAACAGAATGAGGAAGACAGTGCAGGGTGGGTGACCAAGGACACAGGAAACTTCGGGGGTAATGAACACATTCATTATCTTGATTGCAGAAATGGCTTCATGGGTGATTTATATGCCTGAACCCATCAAATTGTGTTCTTTAAATATGCGTATCTCACTATCTGCTGGTTATGAGTCAATAAAGCCTTTCAAAAAGGAAGGGCACCCTTCCCACCGCACCCTTCCCGCCGCCGCCATGAGTGAACAGAGGTCACCGCTAGAACGTGGGCCTTGGGGCTACACTGGGTTTGGATTTGGTCTCCGTAACCCACTTACAGGCTGTGTTGCCTGCCTAAATCATAGGTCCTCTCTAAGGCTTGCTTTCCGCATTTGTTAGAGAAGAATAATAGTGTTAAAACAAAAGATCTAGTATTTGTAAGGTACTTAGAGTTGCTAACGACTGGTACGTGTCGGCCATCACAGTCACCATCATCACCACCAGAACCATCATCAAAGCCACCAACTGACATCACCAAGGGTACGCAGATGCAAAGAGGCGAGAAGTTAGAAGGTCAAGGCTGGTCTAGTGTGCTGTCACACACCACACTGGAGGCTCAAGTAAGAGGATCATGAATTTAAGTCCAACTTGAACTACACAGTAAGACCTTGTCTCAAAAATAAATAAATATATGTATGTATGTATATGTGTGTGTGTATATATATATATATATATGTAAATATGTACACACGCACACGCACACACACACATATATATGTATAAATGCCTGGTGTAGTG
Source organism: Mus pahari (assembly GCF_900095145.1). Taxonomy (NCBI): domain Eukaryota; kingdom Metazoa; phylum Chordata; class Mammalia; order Rodentia; family Muridae; genus Mus; species Mus pahari. Next base: position 53,169,130 of record NC_034607.1, read on the forward strand.
GTACATACCTTTAATCCCAGAACTTGGGAGGCAGAGGAAGGTGGATCTCTGTGAGTTCAAGGCCAACCTGCTCTACATAGTTCCAGGACAGCCAGAGCTATATCTTATCTTAAACAAAAAGATCTTGTCTTAAACAAAAAGTAAAATAATAAAATAGACCAATTCCTCAAAGTTTGATATTTTATGGTAAGTTCTGACTAGCTTGAGACTGGTCCCAGGTTTAGATACTGCTGGGGCAACCCATAAGTAGATGAACCCAAATGAAAGTGGGTGGGTGACGTGTGGGGATTCTCCCTGGACTTTTCAGGTTTCTAGCCAACACCCTGAGGCTGCAGTGGCCAAGTTGTAAGCCATGACTGTCCCTCTTGCACAGAGGGTCTTTCAGCATTCTACGGTTTTCCAGTTAACTGCCCTCCTTCTGAGCTCACACTGGATCACCAGAGAAGTCCCTCGGTCCTCAGTCCCTGCCCCAGAACTGCAGTAGGACACTGGAAACTAGTGGAGGTTGTGAAATCAGCAGAGAACAGTGACAGGCCTGGGCGGACATCTGGATTGGTGGGGTGGGGGGTAGCCAGTCAGGCGAGAAAGCAGCTTTCTCAGCCTCTGTGGGGTCAAGTAAGCCCACAGAGAAAGTGTGGGCCCGGGCGAGCCTGGTCGCCTGGATGTTCTCACAGAGGCATAGAAGAGAAAAGAAGTAGAGAAGGGACAATTCAGATGTGGGTGCCTCCATCCCAGAGAGGGCTTCCCTTCCTATTAAGGTGCTGCAAGGTGGAACAGGTCTCAGCTTAAAAGAGCCTCAGCTATGGGCTGGAGAGATGGCTCAGTGGTTACGAGCACTGACTGCTCTTCCAGAGGTTCTGAGTTTAATTCCCAGCAACCACATGGTGACTCACAACCATCTGTAATGCTGTAATGGGATCCAAGGCCTTCTTCTGGTGTGTCTGAGGACAGTGATGGTGTACTCACATGTACAAGATAAAATCTTTAAAAAGAAAACAAAACCAAAAAAAAAAAAAAAAAAAACCTCAGCTAGGCACACATGCTCCTAGCAGATCTCTGTGTTAAATGCAACCCTACTGTGTGCTGGTTACACATTTAGTGCCCCCGCCCCTCTTCCCCCTTGCTCTGTACCAGAGGGCTGATCTCTATAGATGCACTAAAGAGATTTCCCTAGATTTCTGATAGGTCCTGGGGTAGGGTTCCTGGGAGTGCTGACAGGCTTGGGAGAGCGGACACAGAAGTTGGAGGTTAATTCTTCTTTGTTTCCTCTTCCCGTTGGATCTGTTCCTGAGAACCTCTGTATCTCTCTGGGGATTAGAGCCACTCCTGTGTCGTGGGTTTCCAGACCCCTGTCTGGTCAAAGTCTGGGATGTTCTTGACCTGCTTCACAGGAAGGTAGGAATTTCCTGCTCTTTTTAGCCTTGAGAGCTTTGGATCATATTCCTTCCCAGACCCCGCCTGTCACAGCCACTGCTCGGCCTCATCAGTAGAGGTCTTCACGGCCCTGAAGTGTCTCCAGTTCTACTCTCTCACTTTTGGTCAAGACTCTGGATGTAACTCAGACAGTTAACAGCTGCCCTGTCGTCTCAGGTGATGATGTCCCAGTCCAGGGCCCTGAGGAACCTGGCACAGATTCTCCAGGCCTCCTAATCTCTCCCTGCACCACCCCTGAGACCATCCTCCACTTAGGTAAACACTGGGCTCTCAGGCTGATCCCTCCTGCCTGACACGGGCCGGCCGGGAAGACAGGCTTTCTGCCGGCCCAGTACATCAGTTGTCCCAGCAAAGGTCAATCTGCCCATAATAAGGAAGTGCTCAGAGCCAGGACAGGTAAATCCAAGCCAAACATATAGAGCATGTCACTCAGCCTGATGCGGAGTCCTCACAGGACACTGTTGTTGTTAAGGCAGTAAGTCTTCTAAATGACCGTAGGTTGGAACTCAAAAGGACCCTTTGAATGGCTTAAGGTAGACACTGCTAACATGGGCTCTAGGAGGGTTAAGAGGTGAGAGGAAATCAGACAGGTGTTCCTGGGAAGACTCTAGGCTCAGACAAGGCAGCCTGAATCTCTAAGACATTCAACGGTATTATGGGGAATTAAATTATTTCTGCTGGGTAGGTAAGAGAAGAAAAACTTGCCTATCAGAACCACAGCATGGAGTCGTGAACCCAGCTTCTGCTCCTGACACTTATTTCTAGTCTGATGTTGGCAGGTAGGCAACCAACTATGCCTTAGTTTCACCACCTGTGAAATGGGGGTAAAATATTAATAAAGCTGCATAAGGTGATACACAGTTCGCTAGCCCGGGACTCAGGAGACCGAGGAAAAATATTCCAGACCTGGCGGGACTACACAATGAGACCCTGTCTCAAAAGCAGTAAAAACTGGTTCTATGCGGGTCTACTAGCATGTCTGTGAGTTCCTATCCTGATAGTCAAGCGTCATATAAAAAACTCAGCCATCACCGAAACTGACATTGCTACACCGTGTCCACACAGCTAGCAGCTCCTCCCCCAATTCAAAGAGCAGCCATCTCCTTGGGGGACTGAGGTGCTAATTCAACATCTACCTCTGAGAGGCAGAAACAGTCATCTCACAAACTGCAGGCCAGGGTCAGCTCTCAGACCCCGGCTGAGTCCAGAGATAGAAATGATAGCTAAAGTCAGGCATGGTGGCGCATGCCTTTAGTCCCAGCACTCGGGAGGCAGAGGCAGGNGGATTTCTGAGTTCAAGGCCAGCCTGGTCTACAGAGTGAGTTCCAGGACAGCCAGAGCTACACAGAGAAACCCTGTCTCGAAAAACCAAAAAAAAAAAAAAAAAAAAAAAAAAAAAAAAAAAAAAAAAAAAACCAACCCAGAAACGATAGCTAATGTGCTGGCCCTCAGCTTACCATGAGCCTCTGGCCCACAGGACAGAGCAGTCAGTCCCCAGGGACATAAGCAATAAGTTGGCTTCTCTTCAGCCCAAGATGGCAGAGCTAGCTAGCCATGACTGTTGAGAAGACCTTAACCTTGGTAGAAGGCAAGAGAGCGCTCTCATTTTAATGCTGGGTAGCGGCCCGGAGGTTAAGAGCACTTGAGTTCATATACCCAGACTCTATGTAAAAGTTTAGGTCTGGCTGCACACACCTGCAGCCTAGCACGGAGGAGACAGATGACAGGAGCTCTTTGGCCAGTCAGCATAGCCAAACAGTAATGAATTTCCAACTCTATGAGAGAGTCTGCCTTTAAAAAGATAAGTAGAGGGATAAAGGGGGTCAGCAGACAGCCTCCTGTGGCCTCCACATGCACACACTTCTACATATACACAACACCACACACACACACACACACACAAATTTGTTAAATAACATCAAAAAAGCATAGTGTTGGTGCAAAAACAGATATGCAGAATACCCAGAAATAAACCTGCCCAGCTATAACCCCCTATTTTTTTTAAATATTTATTTTTATTTTATATGTATGGATAATTTGCCCTCATGTATATGCACCATGTTTACACAGTGCCCTCAGAGGCCAGAAGAGACCGTCAGATCCTTTAAAACTGGAGTTTAGACTTTTGTGAGCTACCTTGTGGGTGCTGAGAATTGAACCTGGGTCCTCTGGGAGAGAAGCAAGTGCTTTTAACGACCGAACCATCTCTCTAGCCCCTATAATCCCCTAATTTTCGACAACTGATGTCAAAAACATTGGTATTGGGAAAACTTTCAACCAAGTGTCCAGGAAAGCTAATGTTCACCTGTGGAAGAAAGATACTGTCTATCACCCTGCATAAAAGTCTATTCAAAGTAGCTCAAAGACCTCAGCATAAAATCTGAAACCTTCAAACCGCTAAAGGATCAGAGGGGAAAATGCCTCAAGATATGGGAATAAAGAAAGGACTATGCATAAGAGGCCATAATAAGAGCAGAAATGATCCCAAGATTAGCAAATAACGTCACACGGCATTGATTCCACACACGGAGAATCTTGTAATATATCAAATTCGAAAGCCTCTGCAGCATAGAGGAAACACTACCAAAGAGACAACCACCAAAGAAACAGCCTACTGGGTGAGAAGACAAATCTCAATCAGCTCTGCCCGCCAAGGGATCAATATCTAGACTATATAAAGAACTACGAAAACTAAGCACCCAGAAAGACGTCCTCTCAACAATAAGCTGAAGAAGCACTTCGCCAAAGAAGACATACAAGTGGCTAATTTTAAAGATGTCCAACATCCTCAGCGAATTAATCAAAGGTGCAAGTTAACACTGCCTTGAGACCCCACTCCCTGTGACCATCAAGAAAGCAAGCACCAGATGCTGGTGATGCTGGTGAGGATGTGGGGAAAGAGGAAGCGTTACCCTGCTTGTGGGGACTCAGCTGGCACAGGCACTCTGGAATCAGTGTGGGAGGTCTGTGTAAGGATTCTAAGTCTGCATTCTGAAGAGACACATCCACGCCCAGAATCACTGCTGCCCTGCTCAGAATCGATAAGATATAAAACCAACATAGCTGTCCTTCAACAGATGAATAGATTCAGAAAATGTGGCATACACACACAGTAGAACTTTTCAACCGTAAAGAAAAATGAAATCACAACGTTTTCAGGAAAATTGGATGCAACCGGAGATGCAGAGATGATTGTGATTGATAGATAGATAGATAGATAGATAGATAGATAGATAGATAGATAGATAGATAAGAGAGAGTGCCTCTGGGTATATATGCGTGTTCCTGTGTAGGTGCTGGAAGTAGAACGGAGACTGAGAGGACATAAATGAATCACAATTATCTCGCATCATAAGAAAAGAGGGCAGAGAGGAAACATAATGAAATGTATGTGACGTAATAGTAGTGCAGACTGTTTGGGGAGAGGAAAGGGAGGGAGCAGCACACTGGGGAGGTGGAGGAGCTCAGTGAAGGGAGGGAAGGAGAAACTGCACTTTATGAGCTGGATGCGGTGCATCTATAATCCCAACCCCAGCACCCGGGAGCCAGAGGCAGGAAGATCTCTGTGGGCTTGAGGCCAGCCTGGTCTACAGAGGGAGTTCTAGGACCACCAGAGCTACATGGGGAGTTCCTGTCTCAAATACATAAATAAACAAACAGAAAAGCAGAATATACTGGCATAAACGTGGAAATGCCACTGTAGTCACGCCCAATAATATCAAAAATAACTAAAAAAAAAAAAAAAAAAGCAAAAACAGAAACAAAATAATCTGGAAAGAGTATGTGGAGCAAATGGTCATGTCCTTGCTTTGCCTGTTGTGAACCCTTGCATAAGGTCAGAAAGGTGAGCCAATCCCAGAGAGGAACCGGTGCATCTACAATCGCACACCCACTGGCCCTGTGAGCAAGGGCGCCATCTGATCCTGATTTTCTTGTTTTTCTTCAATGTTTGTCACAAGAGCAAAAAGTCTCAACAACCATACTGTAACTTTAATTTGTTCAAAACCTATTTTTAATGATGTTTCACAAACGCTTTACTCTCCCTGGTAGTCCACCACCCACAAGAGGTAGTGGGAAACAAAGGATTCAGGTCAGTGGACCTGTTTAGAAAGGTTCTTTGGAGAAACTCTCTTCTGTGTTGTCTGGAAATCGGCAGTTCAGTTCCCAGGATAGCAGTGGTAGCTCCATCCACTCGCAGACACTTCACGGATATGCCAGCAGTCTGGTTCGGTAGAGTCGGGATAGCAAACAGGAAGCAGCAGCAGTGGCATTGCCTGACAGAGGCAGCCAGGCCTCAGCCCCAGCAGGAGTCAGCAGGAGGGACCCAGAGGGACACCAGAAGAAGTTCTCCCCTGTGCCTCTCTCAGGGAAGCAAAGACCCACAAGTGTTCCTCAGTGAGCTCTATAACCAAGCCTAACTCAGCCCCCATCACAGTCCGTCGAGTTCTAGTTATAGGCCCCCAAAACATCACGTGTCCTCCATGGGTCTTGCCTCAGCACATGCCCTGTCTCAGCTGACATCACTCTGCCAATTAGCCCAAGTTCACAGAAGCAGTGAGAAACTGCAGCACACCACCAGAAGATTTTTGGTGTGATTCTCTCAATGGAGTCCCGACAAATGCAGCTCAACTATGCAATGTAAGGCAGACCAATACATGCATTGTTAGTGAAGAATCCTTCATCATGTGTCCTTTCATGTGCTTGCTTTAGCAGAACATCCTCTCTCCTGTATGTGCTTCAGCCAAACATTCCTTCACAAGTCTGCTGTAGCCTTTCACCTTTGTGCACTTCAGGAAAACACTCCTTTGTCCCAGCAAAACACATCCAATACAACTGACCTTCCAAAGAACCTTTAAGTTTCCACTTCATCGGGCCCATCCTCATAAAAGTGTGTACTTCCCACCAAAACCGATATCAGACTCTGTCATGTGACTTGATTCCCTAGGATATGAAAATTCCAAGAGATATGGAGAGGATCACATGTAAGTGGTTTTGAGGGTCGCTGAAGAGGGTCCTCATTGTTCTTCTCCATCTCCCCAGAGAGTTCTTCTTCTTCAGCCTGGGGAGAAGACATCGCATAGTGCTGGACAATGGGCATGTAATATGAGTGCACAGTAATCATTTGTGCTTTTGATTGTCTATTACACACCAAAACTTTATCCAAACTGACAGACAGAAACCCCATACAGAGAAGTCTTACGTGACCGTCACTTATGGAGTCCACCAGTGTAAAGGAGCTGGGCATGCCTGTTTTGTTTCCCTTTTTGTTTGTTTGTTTGTTTTGTTTTGTTTTTCGAGACAGGGTTTCTCTGTATAGCCCTGGCTGTCCTGGAACTCACTCTGTAGACCAGGCTGGCCT
>NC_034607.1:53178102-53180102 GCF_900095145.1 Mus pahari
TCTGGGCTAATATCCGCTTATCAGTGAGTGCATATCTAGTGACTTCTTTTGTGATTGGGTTACCTCACTAAGGATGATATCCTCCAGATACATCCATTTTGAGCTTGTCTCTCAGGATGGCATTTTATCTATCTGTTCTCTGTCTAGAGCCTGGCAGACATGTGGGTCCACAGGCTTCCTCTGAAGACCTTTGTCTACGTGCCGGAGCTTTCTGCACCTTGGAGGGGTTAAACTGCTTCTGAAGTGTGCTGGTGGGAGAGGTCTCCTTCCCTGCCCTACTCCTTGGTCTGGTTTTCCTTTCTATGGTAAATTCTGTGTATGATACACGGGTGAGGGACTGAAAAACACTAGAGGGAAAAGAAAATGTAGAGAAGAAATGGACCAAAGAACAACAGAAAAAAAATGAACACAAGTAATTCCTCACATAGAATGCTCACGCAAGTCCCAGTGTTCTGAGGAAATGGAGACCAACTCTGGTACCGTACTCTAACTCTGCTGGGGTCCTCTACACAGTCAAGGCACCTTAGCCCCGAACCTGGAAGGAAAAGCTGCGGCTCTCAGCTCCACTCACTGAGGCACAGCACAAGGAGGGCCACTCACACAAACATGGAAGTGATGTCTAGGACTGACTCCAGCTGCTGCTGCTGCCGTATCCCTGTCTGAAGTCTGGTTTGATTGGGGCGGCAGTGGAGTGGGGGAATGACCCAGAATCTTGCTCCTCTCCTACCTGCCAAGGTCACTGCCTGATCGGATCCAGGGTCCTTCCCAACAAGCCTTGGCAAGCTTTCCCACTCTGGACCTCAGCTTCCTGCGTTCTTTTTGCTTCGTTTGGATGTGGTGGGGATTTTTGTTTTTGTTTTGGTGTGAGACAGGGTTTCACAGTGTAGTCTAGGATGTTCTGAAATTTACTCTGTAGACCAGGCTGGCCTTGAACTCACAAAGATCTGCTGCTTCCCTCTGCTTCCTGAGTGCTGGGATTAAAGAATGCACCACCCTATCTAGCTGCAGCTTTCTTAGATCCGTTTGGAGCTAACACTTATCACTTGCCCACTGTATACTAAGGTATTCCAGTTAATTAAGTCAAGGCCATCATACCTTGTTATTGTTATGTCCGTAGTACAGTCAAGGATGCTGAAAATTTCTGATGCAGTTTTGATTTACAATAAAGTGATCCAAAAAAAAAAAAAAAGTCTTAAGGAGACTGGAACAAAGAAAGCAGAAGAAATATTCTGACTACACATTATGCGCTGGCAGGATGTCCCAACCAACAGGAACTTTACCCAAGAGATACCCTGATTGACAGAGTGGGTGTTGGGGGACAGAACCTAAGATGCAAGCCCTTCCCTGAGGAATTGAGTAACTGTGAACTAGGAACCTCTCTGGGCCTAGGTTTCCTACCCAAATGCAGCTAGAGACTGGCACGGGACCTTGGAGCCATGTGCCATGTTTACCGTATAAAGTCAAATGCTTGAGTTAGGTCTTACCATATATATGGTAGCTGTTCAGACACACCAGAAGATGGCATCAGATCCCATGACAGATGGCTGGGAGCCACCATGTGGTTGCTGGGAATTGAACTCAGGACCTCTAGAAGAGCATTTAATGCTCTTAACCACTGAGCCATCTCTCGAGCTCCTGGTCTTGGCTTTCTAATCTCTACCACACACACACACACACACACACACACACACACACACACACACACACACACCTTTGTCACTCTTTAGGACAGTCTTTGGATCTGTTTTATTGCACAGAATAATCTGACCAGATCTTTTCTGTATTCTCATCTGCAAGGGTGAGAGTAAGGACATACTGGTGCCTCTAGTCACAGGCCCTGAGCTCTGTGGAGAAGCTGATGGTGGGTTCTTTCCCTCGACAGCTTGTGTGACAAGCAGGGAAACAGGAAAACCTCTCAAACGTGGTCAGACCCCAGCTATTGCCTCTCCCTTGAATCTCTCTTCCCTCTCCCCCTCCCCCTCCCCTCCCCTCCCCCTCCC
>NC_034607.1:53180372-53199645 GCF_900095145.1 Mus pahari
TTGTTTATGCCTCTGAGATGAGTTTGTGTGTGAGTGTGGGTTCACTCTCATGGACATAACATGTGTGGACACATATGTTGTGTTGTGTATGTGAATTTCAGAGGAGAATTTTGTGTAGTCTTTTTTTTTTTTTCCTTTTTTTGCGTGGGTTGGGGACCACACTCAGACCATCATCAGGCTTGTGACGAGCACCACTTTCCCTTGAGAGCTGTGTCACAGGCCCATGGCCTTTTACGCCACCGCGCGTGAACACCCGCTGATCTCTGCTTGTTGCAAACTGTCCACTTCAGAGTTGTCTCCAGCATACCACATAAACAGAGGCCAAGTGTTTTTCCCAAAACAAAATAATTTTTTTCTCCCTTAGAGTGATTGTCCTCTCCCAGCGCCAAACCGGAAACAGTTGAAGATTTGGAATCACTCTGAGCTTTGCTTCTGGCTTGCAGAGCTTCCCAGAGGTATCAAGGTCAAGTATGAGAGAGCAGCTTGTCACACGGCTGTGGACAGCCAGCCCAGGCCAGTCTCAGAGGGAGGCAGGGACATGGGTCAACCTTTAGAAGGAGTTCCTCCTATGAGTCAAGGTTTTAAACTAAGCATACAATTAGAACGGCCTTCAAGGGTAGCGTGCTAGACCTCATCAGCTAGTAAAACCAATTACCCCTGTGTTTATTTTTTAAAAGTCAATGACCTGCGAATAAGCAGCTCTTGACATTGAAGACTGCCAAGTTAAATACCCAGCTCTCCTCAGCCTGATTACAACAGGCTTTAGAGCTCTGTCACATTGTCACCCAGGAGGAATATGACAGCAAACAATTCTGTAGAAGGAAGAAATCCGTTCTATGATTTTGTTAGCGGCCTCAGCTGCCAGCCAGGAGATCACTCATGAAAACGGATGCAGTAGCTCTTTATTAAAAATGCATGGATATCCAGTCTCTTGATTGTGGAAATAATCAGCGAACTGTCTAATGTAACAAGACTCAGCCACAGAAAGAATTAATTAGAGTGAAATTGATTAAGGAGAAGAGGGGGGAAAAAAAATCTGTCTGCCACTATTCAGGCTCCTACAAAATGCAAGCATTAATTCCCACACTCTTTTCAGATGAAGGGCCTCATCCGAGTGACCCGTACTAGTAACCAACTGCACCCCAACCCCTTCTGAACCAGAAAGAAACGCAGGCGTTTTCAGTAAAAAATAAATAACTTGCTTTTGAAGACTCGGGAAAGAGTTTGGGGGAGATGGAAGGTTTTATTATTATTTTAAATAAAAGACAGGGACAAGGTCAGAAGTAAGGTCATCAGGGTGGCTTCTGGTCCTGAGCGCTGGGCACTTTTGTTAGATTTCCCTAATGCCAAAGGAAGCACAGATCACCAAGGATTATGAGCAGCCTCCTGCCTCCTGTGGTGATAACCTGCTCCAGACAGATAGGAAGACCTTGGAGGGACCACATATCCCATTGCTTGCCTTGAACAGAGCCCAGTCAAGCCAGAGATCTTCTGAAGGGCCCCTGGGACCGGGACCACCAGTCCCTGGGGGTGGGGATGGGGCACACCAACAAGCAACTAATACATTCCAAGCTCCAAACTCCCTCTCTATCCCCTGCAGCTGTTTAAAGACTGGAGAAGGTGGCCACACCATTGATTTTTCTCTTTCTGTTTGCTTCCATTAGTAAGGACTCTGAGTGAGTCCCTGGCTCTCTTCTGAGCTGTGCTTGTACGGCATAGGTCACTGGCCTTTTCCTGCCCCATCTGTGGACTGCTATCTTTGCAGTTTGTCTGTCCCCAGCCTCACTTAGTCCTGTGGCTGAAAGGTGGCATGCATCCTTTGCCTAGGACAGGTGGCTCCCTGCTGCGCAGCATCTGGAGGGCTCTGCCCACCCTCTGACATGCTCCCACTCACCACCTGGAACAGTTTGGTTCCACCCCACCTGGGCAGGTGGAAGGTTCAGAGTCACCAGCCTTATTGGCAGAGAGGAGGACAGAACCGTCCCATCTTCATTTTGCCTGACTACGATCTCCATTCCTCTTGGCTGCATTTTACCTGGAGATTGAGCCTTTGGGCAGACAGAGCAGAACTATGAAAACAGGAACAGAATCCAACCCTGTCTGGGCATGATGCCAACCGATGTCCCACCGACAAAGAAGCTTAGCCCATCAGAGGAAACTGTTTGAGAATCCAAGAAGAGCCTGTAAGTGGGACCTCTCTTCCTGAGCCTACGAGGAAGGTCCCAGACCTATCCAAGATACTCCCACACCCACACTGCCAGACTGCCACTCAACTGCTTCAAACACAGTTGGGCAGATGACCCAGGATGGTACTGGGCAGGTAGACTATCCTGAGTATGGGACTCATTACTCAAAGCCAGGGAAGAAACTGCATCCTCTCGGGGCACTGCCCACACTATTCTGTCTGACTGAGCTTCCCACACCACCCCCATTGTCACAATACAGGACTTTGAATGGCAAAAGAGGAATTTAGAGAGGAGGCAGGCAGCTTTTCTCTCGGGAATTAAGCTTCATGTAAATTTAGGATGCAAATGGTTCTGTGGGAGCAGGGACAGCTGGAAGGAGCTCAACCCCCAAATGCAGATAGTTCTAGAAGCAGCCTAGAATGCCAGGCTCAACCAAAATGTCCTTGCCCTGTACACACAGCTATAGCCAATCCTTTCTTCTCTCCCCTGACTTGAGCCCTCACCTTAGTAATGAGGGTGGGAGAGGAATGTGACGCCTGCTGTCAAAAGTGTCACAGGTTCAGAGGTCAAACGTGTAGGAAGGCCTCTCATGCCCTAATTAAATCCCCAGAAGACACATAGAGAAGGCAAGCATTTGGGCGTGCATCTGTAACCCTGTCATTCCTACCTTGAGATGGGAGACAGAGACCTAAGAAACCACTTGGCTCAGTTAGACTGGCATACACAGTACGGTACCAAAAAGCAAGAGAGACTTGCCTCGGCAAGGAGGAAGGCGAGAACTGACTCTGGAACATGACCTCCATCCTCCAACTCACCTGTGCACACTGTCACTCACACACATAGACAAGTTACACAAACTAAGCAGGCCTGGCAGTTAAGATGGCTCAGTGGCATCTCAGCGGTGAAAAGGTCAGCTCAGGAACTTTGGAAAATTCCACCAGACCCCCCCTGCCCCACTCCTGGAAGAGAACCACTCGGGAAAGGAGACCCCGACCATCAGCCACCTGAGGGTGGGAGGCCCAGAGCATTCTACAGGACAGACCGCCCTTGCCCACCTACAGACAAGGGAAGTCCCTACCACCTCATTCCCTAAAGACCAATCAGTTTAGGGGCTGGAGAGATGGCTCAGCAGTTAAGAGCACTGACTGCTCTTCCTAAGGTCCTGAGTTCAAATCCCAGCAACCACATGGTGGCTCACAACCATCTGTAACGAGATCCGATGCCCTCTTCTGGAGTGTCTGAAGACAGCTACAGTGTGTACTTACATATAATAAATAAATAGATCTTTAAAAAGTCACACTGTTCTACCAATCCCATCGTGCCTAATGGTTGCTGCTCTGAAAACTGTACAAAAGCTCACCCGAGCTGCTCAGGGTCAACACTTCTCCTTCAGGTGCACGACGACCCCGACGTGTTGGAACAATACATTTCTCTTGCTTTTTACATCAATTCCTGGTTCCATGTTGTTCATACAGGGGGGTCCTTGGTAAGCTAAGACTCCTATGATGCCAGCACTTAGAAGGCAGAGGCAAGCTGGTGGATCTCTGTGAGTTTGAGGGCAGCCTGGGCTATAGAGTGAGTTCTAGGACAGCGGGGCTACACAGAGAAACCCTGTCTCCAGAAAACAAAAGAAGCAAACAACAAAAAAAGAGTGCTAGCCAGGCGTGGTGGCACACGCCTTTAATCCCAGCACTTGGGAGGCAGAGGCAAGCGGATTTCTGAGTTCGAGGCCAGCCTGGTCTACAAAGTGAGTTCCAGGACAGCCAGGGCTATACAGAGAAACCCTGTCTTGAAAACAAACAAACAAACAAACAAACAAACAAAAAGAGTGCTTACTGCTCTTACAGAGAACCTATATCTGGTGCACCTCGATAGTACCTCATGACCAATGTAAGTCCAGTACCAAGGAAATCTGATGCCTTTTACGGTCTCTTGGGGCTCCTGTGTACATGTGGTGGCATAAACTTACATAAGTACAGACAAACAGACAGATAGACAGACGCACACACACACACATATAAAAATAAAAAAATAATTTTTAAATTGATATAAAAAGTCACAGGTTTCGGTATTAGGACATTGACTTAACTGATGTAAATAAGAAGCCATGGAGTAATGTGTCATACAGCATTGCCCTGAGCGCCACCAGTTAAGCAGTGAATGACTTCAATGAGAAGGAAGAAGAACCTTGGGTGGTCAGGAAGGTCCAGAGCACAGGCGGGTCGTGCAGCTGAGGGGTATCTGTCTGTGCACTGAAGAAAGACTGACTGGGCAGAGAAAGGCAAGAGGCACATCAAGGAGCCTGGCAGCCAGACTAGGAGGAAGAGAGACTGGATGACAAAGCCAGGCTCAGAATCAGGGTCTGAACCGAGAGCCCAATCTTCAGGTGCTGCAGTATAACCCCAGGGAGCTGGTTACAAGAAGGTCCCAGCTGGTCATGACTCTGCGCGCACATATCCTAGCACTTGCAGGAGAACCTCGGGAGGCAAGAGTTCAAGATGAGTTCAAAGCCAGCCTTGGTTATGTAAGGGTCCATGATTCGCCAAATAATGACACCCCAGACTCACCTAGTATGTAAACACAAAGAGTGTTTCATTCTGCAGAAGTCCCGCATGCTGGGGTCTCCCCATTGCCAAGATAGAGACCCCCAAGTGAGCTCACAGCCTGATTTAAAGCACATCAGGGAATTCCGGGGTTGGGGGTCTCTATGTTATTCTGCTGGGTCCAGGGTCTGGAAACTGTTGCTGAGGAAGTCTGGAAACTGCTGCTGACCCAAAGTCCTTGCCTCAGGCCAGGTGGCAGGACAGCTTCTGATGGCAGAGCTGCCTGAAACCTGGAGATTTTTTTCTACTTAGTAACTGACTTGCCCAGCTCTTAGGTGTCATCTCCTGAGCTGCCAATCTGAAGTCTGTCGTGCACTCAGCCCAGCCTTCCCAGTTACATCATCACCCATCTAAAACTGAAAACTGAAAAAGAGAAAGTTCAGCTGATCAGTGGTGGCTCGCGCCGCGTGTGGTGGTTTGGATACCCTTGGCTCACAGGAAGTGGCACCATTAGGAGGTGTGGCCTTGTTGGAATAGGTGTGAGCTTGTTAGAGGGAGTGTGTCACTATGTAGGCAGGCTTTGAGGGTTTCTAGTGCTCAAGCTCCACCCAGTTCAAAAGAGTCTCCTTCTGCAGCCTGCAGGTCAAGATGGAGAGCTCTCATCTCTTTCTCCAGCAGCATGTCTGCCTGGACGTTGCCCTGCTTCCTGCTTCCCACCATGATGATAACGGACTGAACTTCAGAACCTGTAAGCCTGTCTCATTTAAACGTTGTCCTTACAAGAGTTGCCTTGGTCGTGGTGTCTCTTCACAGCAATGAAACCCTAAGACAGCTTTATTTATTTTATCAGGAGGCAGAGACAGGCAGATCTCTGTGAGTTCAAGGCCAGCCTGGTCTACAGAGTGAGTTTCAAGACAACCAGGGCTATACAGAGAAGCCCTGTCTCAAACAAAACAAAACAAAACAAAACAAAACAAAACATGAAAGTTCTAGCTATGTGTGGGAGTACACACTTGTAATCACAGCAGTTGAGAACCTGAAGTAAGTGGATTGTTTGAAGTTTAAGTCTAGCCTGGACTACACTACAGTGTGTTCCAGGCCAATTTGAGATTCATAGTAAGGATCTTTCTCAAACAACAACAACGGAGGTTTCCTGCACCCAAGACCTATCATGACACAGGGCCCTTTAAGCAAGGGAGCTGGTGGTGGCACACACATGCATTTGCTGAAGGTCCTTTTCTTGCCCTCTCAGAGCCTCCTGTGTCACAGGTGTGGCCTGTGGGCAGAGCTAAGGCTTTACTTACACCATGGAAATCCCGGAGCTCCCAGCCTCTACGGGAAGCTAGAATCTGGGGCAGGGAATTATTTTGACTATACCATAGCTAAAGGGAAAACAGTCCTAAGCAAGTCCTGACAAGCTGCCTTATCCCTGGGACCATAGGCCTCTCTCTTCAGCACTCCTGCTTGCTAAAGGTGTAGTCAACAGAAGTTTGGTGGACTCTGCTTTAAATTTTGGAAGTTCTTGCTCATCTGAAGGTTCTTTTAAATGGTTCTTCCTTTAGCACCAGAATGTTCAATGAGTTCCAGACCTGACCCTTAATAAATCTGTTCTACAGTATGTTACTTACTGGTTTTTGGTTTTTGTTTTTTCAACTAAATCTGGTTGTTCAACATTTTTATTTTTACTGGGAAAATTTCAAAAACAGGGGACAAAGTTGAAAGGATAATACAGAAAAACTTAGAAATCCTTCATCTATGAGGATGAAGAGATGGCTTAGCTGTTAAGAGTACTGGCTGTACTTCCGAAAGACCCAGGTTCCAATTCCCAGCACCCACATGGGAGCTCACACCTGTCTGTTACTCCTGTCTCAGTGGACCTCACATCCTCACACAGACATACATGCAACCGAAACAACAATATCCATAAAGTTATAAGAAATAAATTATTAGGGAAAAAAAAGAAATCCATCATCTAGATTCACCTTTTCTTTTGTTTGTTTGTTTGTTTGTTTATGTTTTTAAGACAAGGTTTCTCTGTGTAGTCCTGGCTGTCCTGAAACTCACTCTGTAGACCAGGCTGGCCTCGAGCTCAGAGAGTGTACTCTACCACCACCTGGCCTTTCTTTCTCTGGTGATGCTGAGCTGGGTCACTTGGCTAAGGTAAACACTGTATATCTCCACGGTTAGTCCACTGACCTAAGGACCATGTAACACTGATAAATTGATAAACTTTAAAGTCTTTCAGGGCAAGAATGGAATCTTCTCTTCTGGAAAAGGCTGTGATACAGTTGCAAGCTTCTTCTCTGCAGATTACCTTGTTTATTCACGCAGCTCCCGAGGGAGAAGCTTTTGTCCCCTGCTGGTATGAGTGCAGACTCTCACTGGGCTTAGTGACTCTGAGCCCAGTCTGGGCTCCAATCTGCCATTAGGAAATGCTGTATAGCAAACGACTTAACTTCTCTGTTAAGCCTGCTTACTCAACTGTAAGGTGGAACAATAGTATTTTCCTCCCATAGTTGTCATGAAGACTAAATAAAGGCATTGAAAAGAAAATGCTTGGGTCCTGGGGGACATAACTAAATAGCCCTGGCTTTAGTCCCCAGCATCAAGTAAGAGAGGAAAGGAGGAAAAGAAGAAGAAAAGAGGAAGAGGAAATGCGTGGTATTATGATTAATGTATAAAACATTAAAAAATGACAGTGGAGCTAAGCACATACATGAACATATGTGCACACGCATCATCAACATTCCATATATCAGTGCAAATGTTCAGGAAGATCATGGTGTAGCCTGTGGTTACTGGTCTGAATTCTCAACAGAGCTCAGATCCAAAGCGCTATGTATTGGATCCCAAATCCGAATCATCTGACCGTGGTCTACAAACCGTTGGGCATCAGGCCAGTGCCACCAGGCAATATCACTTTGTATGGAGCACTGGGTCCAAACCATCTGAATGATGTGTACAGAAACTGAACTTTACCTTCCTTACCCCTAATCTAAAAATGCATGTAGTAAACCTCCACTGCATTCGTTGGACAAGGTCGGCCCTTGGGTCCCTTCTAACCCAGACCCTCCCGTTCTTCCAGAACCCTCTGCTCACTGTTGTGGTGTTACTTGGGAATCAGCACCACATGGAACATCAGTTACTGTACTTCTAGGAGGCCCTCTGACTTTCCCCTGCCTTGCTGTGCCATGCCACACCCATATCCTAGACCAGAGACAAGAATGGTCCTTGGTTAAAATGGAATGACTTTAAAGTGCAGGTGTATCTGGAAAACTCTCGTTGGCTTATTCCTTCCCTCTCGTCTCCCTATCTCTCTTTCTAGGGATAGAACCCGAGGCCCCCTGATGCCTCACAAGCCACAAGCTATGCGTCCACCCCCCTTCCTATCTTTTATTTTGAGATAGCTCTAGCCATGTTTGTCATGTAGCTCAGGCTACCTGGTATTGACAAAAACTTCTCTCAAAGGAAGTAAGAGATAGTTTATTTTGAATCAAATATTAATGGCCATTAATTAAAGCAAGCTTTGTGTGTGTGTGTGTGTGTGTGTGTGTGTGTGTGTGTGACAACCTCAGATAGGCGTGCTGCAGCAAAGCAGGGGGATTCTGCTGTAGGTTTTAGACATCAACTCTCTGAGTCTTTCTTTGCTTTGGAGTTGGTAGAAGCTGTTGCGTTAGTATATTCTGAAGTTTTTATATGATAGTTGAAAGGATCTTTTAGATCAGCCACAGATGAGTGATAAATGACTACCAAGGAGACTAACTATAGCCAAAACAATTTGGCTTTAAATATGCAGCGTTTCAACTCTATAATCAACAATCAATCATAATCAGTAATCAATCAATCGTGAGGAATCCTAGACTTTGTGTGTTTCCCCCCTGGAACCTTCAGTTCAGCCCTGGAACTTAGCCTCCTACATGGTGAGGTTACAGGAACCCACACCAGGTACCCACACCGGGCACCCACACCAGGCACCCACACCAGCACCCACACTGGGCACCCACACCCCACTGCTTTTCATTAGAAATTTCCATTCCTACTTTCCAGCCATGACTGAAGTTATCACAAGGGAACCAACATCAGCAGCTAGACATGGCCTCAAGTCAAAGGTCTTCATCCCATGTGACTGAAGCTGGTTACTGTCCTTGCTGCAACTGTAAGTATTGGGGCCCAGGAATTGGGGATACCTAGTGGGGAGGAAGGGAGATGATATTCCTGAGGTGGAGGGTGGGGGACACATTGTGTTATTAAAATCCCAGGTAGGCCAGGGGACTGAGGGATGACTTCAGCTGGGATAATCAAAAGGGATCCCTCCCTTCCAGAGCGAGCCGATGAGGTTGCACAGCTACTGAATATTTCATTGATGGAAAATTGGATCAGGGGTGGGGAGTGAAGGGTGCGCTCACTCGGGAGGGGGATTCTGGTTTCCTGGCCAGCATGCCCAGATGGTTGGTTGATCATGCCGCAGGAGAGAGTCTGTCTCCGTCCCCCTCCTGGTTTCTTGGCTGCGGGAGGGAGGCGATACCTTCTTGTCCCAGGGAGGTCAACCTGTGGATGTGCTCTGTATCTGAGAGGATGAGCAACCCTCCCCTGCCACCCAGCCAGACCCCATTGTCTCGAGGCAACAACGTGTCTCCTTTCCAGTTACTCAGAGGACACAACGCTCAGACCCCTTAAGCTGCAACCTTAACTTAAGGACAAAGGAGCCATGAGTGTCTCTGCTCTGGGAACAGCTAGGGAGTCCCAGACAGAGAGAAAAGGGAGGCTGCTGCCAAACACCAAATGAGGTCCAGCTTCTGGCAGGGTCTGTGCGCCCCTTCTACCTCCCATCAGAGGGGACATCAAGAAGATGGCAGTTTCTAATTCCATCGACAAAGGCAATCCAGGTGGGAACAGCTGCAAAAAACGCTGCGTGCTACATGCAGGACTCATGTCGTGGAGAGACTTAGCCGCTTAGCGTTGGAAAGTCTCTAAACAGGAATGAAATGGGCCACGACCAGTGATCTCTATCCTTCTCCCTCACAGGCTTCTCTGGTCCCTGCTTCCTCTCCATGACCTAGTCACCTTAACCACTGATGGCACATCGCTGCTGTGAGCCAGGCACCGTCATGAACCTTGAGAAGATGGCAAGGAATGGGACAGAGGTGGAGGCGGAGCAGGTAGCACAGGCAGGCCCTGCAGCAGACAGCACAGACCTGCAGCAGACAGACAGCACAGGCAGGCACTACAGCAGACAGCACAGACCTGCAGCAGACAGCACAGGCAGGCCCTGCAGCATACAGCACCAAGGGCCCATGCTTCAGACAGAGCCCAGGCTGGTTCTGACCGTCAGTGAAGGGCACAGGCTGGGACCACAGAGGGAGCTGACCCAGAGCCAGGCGTTGGAAAGGAGGAAGGACAGAGGCTGTGCTGACTAGCCACTGAGCACACGTTCCTCCACTTGTAAGCCCCAAAGGCCCTTCATCCCGGGAGTCACCACTTAGTGCTCCACTGGTGGGGAGAGCAATGAGTCCATCCTGACCCTGCATCCAGAGATGGATGGGTCCCCAGAGCTAGGAGCCAGCCTCTGTCTGCTCCTCCCCAGCTTAGAGATAAAGGTCTTTGGAGTTGCTTTAATTTAGTTTAGTTTGGCTTGATTTGGAGGGACAAATGGAGGAACTTACTATGTAGTCCAGGCTGGCCTCAAATTCCCCCAGCTTCCCAAGCGATCCCACACCTGGTTCCAGCTCAGAGTCTCTCTCTCTCTCTCTCTCTCTCTCTCTCTCTCTCTCTCTCTCTCTCTCTCTGTGTGTGTGTGTGTGTGTGTGTGTGTGTGTGTGTGTCCCCTCAGTGACAGAGGGAGGGAAACAGGCCAAGGTTAAGGTTAAGGTTTAGGATACAAGTCCCAAGAAATGTCTTCCCCTAAAATGAGCCAAATAGGATTGAGGTTGAGATGCTGGTCCCCTGAAAAAGGAAGACAAAGGGGTGGGATGTGTAGCCCCTGCCTGGGTGGAGGAGCCTGGGAACACTAACCAAGGTGAGCCAAGCCCCAGGCTGCACTCACCCGAGGGTGGAGGGGAGCCAGGTGGATCAGGCCAGAAGCAGGCTCTAAAGGCGGCCTTTGAACCCTGGGCAAAAGTCTAGACACCCCTCACGCCCAGAGAGGGAGAGACAGGTGCTGGTTTGGTGGGCCGTGCCTTCTAATTCTCAGAAGAACTCAGGATGGAGATCATGGGGACAACCTCCGTACCAGAAGAGTAAACTGGCAGCCATGAAACCTTGAAGGAGCATGGTTCTGTCCTTTGGGCATTAAGGTTAGACTTCAGAGAAGTGACAAGAAGGAAGAGTGAGTCCCTGATTTCACAGGGCAGAAATGACTTCAATTTAAGGTTCAAGATAATATAGTATCTGAGGCCACATTAGTGCAAATCTGTCATCAGATCTTTCAGTGATTTCATCCAGGCAGCCTCGGGCTGCGTGATGAGAAACTCAGTTTGCTTTGCTCTTCTTCTCCACACACACCTTCCCTCCTCCCGCTGCAGAACCCTTGGCCTCCTTCCTCCCCCACCCCTCCCCTTTGAGCGGAGCACGTGGGAACAGGGACCGATGACGACTGGAGCCTTGGGGCACGGTTTCTCAGAAGGAGAAGCTGAGACAGACCTGACTCACGAAGTTCTTGCAGCACCAGACCTATCCCCCTGCTTTTTCGTGTAACCGGAGAAACTATTTCTCTGCAGTTGTGTCTACTGTCCTCCACCCAGACAGTCTTAGATCGAAGCAGAGCTGCTGCAGCCCTGCGTGGCCGGGGCTGAGAGGAGCCACTTCCCGGGGATCAGCCGGGGGATCAGCAGGGAGTCTTTCCTGAAGCTGTCGGAGACCCTTGAGATGTTTATTAGTCTGGGAGAGTAAGCACAAGGAGAGGCTGGGCTGCGTTTCCTCTTGCTGCTGCTCCTCAGCGTGTTTGCACTTTATGTAATTCCCATGTAAGTGGGAAGCCTGAGTTGGTGGAAATCTGGCTTGAGCATCCAGAATATGCAGTTCCTTGGAGACCCACCAAGAGGGGACTGAAGCAGAAGACATGATGTCACCTTCAAGGGGGAGACTTTTCAGCTGTCTGGAGCGGGGAGCTAGAACCACTGACCTCAAACCCCAAGGAGAGGCCAGAACAAAGCTCCAAATGAGATGCAGTGCAGATTCCAGACCTCCAGATCCTAGTTAGCCTGAGGGGGAGCTAGCTCCAAGCAGCCTAGAAGGTCTCTGGGTATCCTGTGCCCCCACCCACAGAGTTTAGGAGCCCAGGGCTATATAGCCAGTGCAGAACCAGACCTAAGATAATTCAAGGGTTACCAAGCCAGGGCTTTCTAGATCTTTCTCTCACAAAGGGAGAGGAGGGGCATGGGGCTAGGGAATAGGGACCTCCACCCATCCACGAACAGCCCTCCCACCCCCAGTCCCTTTAGTCCTTGGCAAGGTAATTAATGGCCAGGAAGCTCTATATCAGCCTTCGAAAGCTAATGTGGCAGGAGCTCCCTCCTGACAGCAGAGCTAATAAGAAAGTTGCTAATGCAATTTATCACTTTAAAAAGCCATATGTCGGTGGATATGAGCACTTCTCTGCAGAAGCCAGCAGCTCTCAGAAGGGGGTGCAGATGATGTCTTCACTAAATCAGTGGCGTGGCGCAATGCAGCAGGCAAAGCAGAAGAGGGCTGCTGGGGATGGGATGGTGGTAGGCTGCTGTAAGCCCCTCCCCAACTGCAAGCCCCCACCCCCACCCCTCTACCCCCTTCCCCCACCCACACCCACCCCTCTACCCCCTTCCCCCACCCACACCCACCCCTCTAGAGAAAAGCTTTGTTCCTAATAATGTCATTTGTCTTCCTGGTTTCATTCTAAGAGGATGGCTGCCTGCTCTCCTGNACCCCCTCCGCTGCAGGCCTCAGCTCTCCCACGCCCAGGATGTCTACCTGGGCTAGCTGAGGAACCCATTAAGAGCTAGCTGGGCTCTGAGCTCCAGCCTCTGCATCCTTGGAACTGCAAGAGCTGGCGTTTCACTTCCTGCTGCAGTATTAAAATAAGCACGCCCGTCTGCAGAGATGACGGATCTGTCTCCATCCCCAGTGCCCACAGGACAGACCCCACTAGATGGGCACATTTGTTTCGTTGTTTTTCTCTCCTAATCCCCTGCAGTTCATGACCAGGGTTGCCAGCCCAGAGCCAGCAGCAGAGAAAGATGAGAAGCCTATCGGGTCTACGGGGTCTCTGTTCCCAGCCGAGACAAAAGGCTACTTTCTTTAAGTACCCAGTGTCTGGTAAAACAGAGAAGCTTCTGCAAGGGAAAGAAAAGCAACCAAAACAAAAACCACTGAGGTGTGCTTATAATTGAAACCCACAAATGAAACAGTTGCCCACTGTGGGAATGGAGCCCAGGGCTGGAGAGAGAGACAGTGATGAAATGTCCACATGGCTGGAGTCCCCAGAGCTCTCTGGAATGGATCTCAATCTCCATCTGTGGGAATGATAAGGGTTGGGGAGGGGCTAAGATTCATGTCACCAACACCCCAAGAAACACTGAAGCCAGTTGCAGACTTTTTCTAAAGGAGTGTTTTGTTTTGTTTTGTTTTGTTTTGTTTTTTGTTTTGAGACAGGGTCTCATGTATCCCAGGATGGCTTCAACAAACTGGCTATGTTGTAGAAGATGACCTTAAACTTCTGATCCTCCTCCTTCCACTTCTCAAGTGCTAAGATTACAGTCTGTGCCATCATGTTGTGTTTATTGGGGATCGAACCCAGGGCTCCAGGGCTAGGCAATCAGCTCTAGTTCTAGCCCTGTAAGCAAACTTTGATCCTAACTGTTCCCTGTTCTCTACATCCATGGCTTGGATTTGGGAGAGAAGATACCCACGCAAGACACAGGCCAAGGACACAGATAATAACTACTGGGAAAAAGGATGTTATGCTGGGGTCTGGCACAGTTCGACATGGACAAAGGAGAGTGTCTGCTTCTATACTGCCTTCCTGTCTTCTGCCCAGTTAGTGTTGTTGAGAATGGACAAAGATGGGTAGAATTCAGCCTGAGGACTTCACCCAGGGAGATGGAAGTGAAGTCCCTCCCCCACACTGAACTGATGTCACTTGTATGTCATCCAGAAAGTTCCAAATATTCTTTCAAACATTTTAGAATGTATTTTCATGCCTAAAAGCCCACCTCCTTGTTTTATTTTTTTTTAAGAATTTCTGTTGTGTGTGTGCATATCTCTGTGTGTGCCAAAATACATGTGCACACACACACACACACACACACACACACACACACACACACAAATGAACAGGGAGGTCTGAGGACAACTTCAGGCACTGTTCCTTGTGAGTTGTTCGTCTTGTGTTTTGAGACAGGATCAGCTGGACTGAGCAGTGAGCCCCAGGGAACTGCTTATCTCTGACCCCCCAGCTTTGAAATTACAAATGCACATGCTGTAAGGCATGGGTTTTTTTAAAAAAAATTAGTGACCTGGGGGTTGAATTTAGGACTTTACCAGTTGAACTATCTTCCTAGCTCTTCATCCCTAACCCCAACACTTTGAATTTTTATTGAGCTGAGCATGATGGTACACACCTATAATTCAAGCATTCCGGAAGAAAAGGCAGGGGGAGCTCTGTGAGTCTGAGGCCAGCTTGGCCTATAATGAGTTTCAGGACAGCCAAAGCTAAATGGAGAGACCCTATTCAAAAAAATGAAACAAAAACAAAACAAAATACCTTACTGATTTTAAATGTTCTTCTTTCTCCTCCTCCGTTTATATTTCAAAAGCAATCCTTTGGTTATTTTGAGATTTGTCTTTGCCCTGTTTTCCGAAACAGGGTCCTCACAGCTAGCCCAGGCTGGAGTCAGCCGCCCACACTGAGGTAGCAGATTTGTGACTCCGTGCCCAGTCCTCCAAATCCACTTTGTTACCATTTCTGCCAAGCTCAAAACAAATATAATCCTGTGGCTGTTTGGCTAGGACTACACTCAATTAATGGATTAGTCCGCAGGAAATGCTTCACTCTGTAGAGGACACAAAATTGTTACTTCTGCTCCCACAGGGATTTCAGCTGAGCCTGAGAATTAAATTACCTAAGATGAATCATGGCACACAGAGCTATTTAAGACCACTTGCACGACACAGGAGCCCACATAAGGAAAGGCAAAGGCAAAGGAAGCCGGGAAAGCCGGGGTCAGATTGGACAGAGGTTCTATGTAGATTGCAGAACTGGGCCAAGGCACAGAAGGTGGGCTGGGGGAGCCAAACGTGGAAATGAGGGGTAGTTTTGTGGCTGGTTTTCATACAGACTTCTTTCAGCCTTGACTGTGTCTTGCGAGCTCATAGTCTTCCTTTCCCAACACAAAGAGAAGGTCTCTCTGATGGGAGTGTTGTCTCTTCCTTTCTGGAAGGAAATGTAACGTCAGAACCTTTCTTACGTCCACTGTTGTTTTTTTTTGTTTTGTTTTGTTTTGTTTTCTGCTTTTAATTCAAAATAATTCTTCTATCAAAGTGGAATATTTGAGATAATATACTTCTGTCCTTCATTCTTCACAAACTTGAGCCTTCCTATATTCTACTGAGACAGCATCTTTTGTAGCTCAGGCCAGACAGAGTCTTCTATAGCTCAGGCCACCATTGTCCATTTTGATTGTTTTGTTTGTTTTGGGGACAAGTTTTGGTGTCCTAAACTCACTCTCAACAGATCCGGCTGGCCTCCAACTCAGAGATCCTCCTGTTTCTGCCTCCTGAGTGCTGGGATTAAAGGAGTGTGCAGCTACACGGGGCTCCAAGTCAGTTCTTAATTTCTTCCCTTGGAGGTTTATTTGCCAAAAACATAAAACAAAACAAAACAAAAAAAAACTCCAAAACAAAAAGAGAACAAAACCATAAAGGTTTGATGTAATTGAAGTATTATGGTGCTCGCCTGAAACCGGAGTATTGGGAAAGCAGAGGCAGGAGGGTCAGAAGTTCAAAGTCAGCCTAAACTTCAAAGAAATTGCCTTGAACGCAGATTCCTTACCAGCTGTAGTGTCGTGTGTTTCCTCTTCGTTGATTATCAACCTTTTGAGAGGGAGCTTCCTGGGTACCTTAACGCAGAAGCAATGACTTAACTGGCCACCTTGATCTCAATTTACACCCCGGGTTCTAGCATCGCCACGCACAGGAAGGCGATCTCTGTGTGAGAGACTAAACCAGAACTCTCCTCGGCTTTAATCCATCAGCAGTGAGTGAGGATGAGCAAGGGAGAAGCAACCAGGGTGTAGACCGTGATGGAGACAACCAGGGCGTAGACCATGTAGAGATATACCTGGTCCTTTGGCATAACCACTCCTGTCTCTCTCTTCTTCTCCTCTAATGACCCTCCTGTGACAGACTCCTTGTCCTACGCTCAGAGAAATGGAGTCCAGATCCAGAAATGCAAAGAATCTGAGCAAGCGGGCCTCGCCAAGCGCTTCCCTGATCCTTGTCAGTAAAGCAGATTCTTTTTGCTCAGTCTTCTACCTAAGTATAAAAAGAATTTTCCCTGGGTCTTTGGCTCTTCTTGTTTTATTTTTGTTTCTTCAAAACAGAGTCTTACTATTTTTACATTTACTCATGTGAGTGTGTGTTTGCATGCACATACATGTGTAACTGTATGTACATGAATTCATGTGCTTGTGTAAAATATATGTACATGGATGAGCATGTATGTGGCTATATGCACATACATGTACGTACACACGCATGCTTATGAAGTGTATATATTCATGCACATAAGTGGGTAACTGTATGTACACTCACACATGTGCGTTTGTGTGTACATACAAGCATCATGGTGTACATGTGGGGCTCACAGGACAGCTTTCAGGAGCTGGCTCTCTCCTTCCACTATACTGAGGCAAGGTTTCTCTTGCTATTTCTGCTCCTGCAGTGCATGGTGGATCCTCAGGTCTCTTCCTCCCATCACATCTAGGATGCCGGGATTACAGATGTGCGTACCCAATCCAGCTGTTGTGCTACATGAGTCTGAAGAATCAAACTCAGGCCATCAGGACTACAGAGCAACAGTTTCACCTGCTGAGCTATCTCCCCAGCCCCGAGTCTTCATTTTGAAGGCCTCAGTGTCACACAAGCATTGGGTAAATCGGTTTCCCCTTTTTTTCTCTCTCTCTCTTATTAATGTGTCTTTTGTTTCAGAAGAGCCAACTGTGACCGTTGTGATGGGTGAATAGCTTGTGTCCCCTACAGAGGAAGAGGAAGGAACACGAATGTAGTTGAGGCAAGCCGTGTCCTTCCTGGCTGCAGCTCCCCACACACCGGCTAGTTTCACAGCCTGTGCGGTCATACAGCATAGATGGGTGTTATGCTTGGTTTAACGCTCGCTATTATGTTGGCATAATTCTTAATTATTTGAACAGGAGACCCCATAGTTTTATTTTGCCAAAGCATCCAAATAATGTATGGAGTCCCACCCACTTTTGGCACTTTTGAGCTTCAGAACCAATAAGGAGTCACACTTAGCCGAGCATGGTGGTGCATGCCTTTAATCCCAGCACTTGGGAGGCAGAGGCAGGCGGATTTCTGAGTTCAAGGCCAACCTGGTCTACAGAGTGAGTTCCAGGACAGCCAAGGCTACATGGAGAAACCCTGTCTTGAAAAACAAAAACAAAAACAAAAAACAAAACACAAAACAAAACAAAACAAAAAGAAGTCACACTTGCGATTAACTAAGGGGTGAGTTTTCAAGCCCAAGCAAGGCTGGGTGCAGCCAGGCTCTTTGGTAGCCACGAGTGGCTCTTCTCACGTCCAGCAGCAGGCCAGGCCTCATTTCTACCTGCGAATAGACCTGGAAGGCTGGTTTTTAAGGGAGCACCTCCTGGAGCACTCCCTTGCTCCCTCCATCAGCTCCTCCTGGCCTGCCTCCCAGGGCCTGTGCTGTAGCACAGCCCACCTAGCAAACCCTCCCTTATGTCTTCTGCCTATTGTCTGGATGGCCTCAGATGCAGGCCTGCTCAGTGTTTCCTAAGTTTAGACCCCAGAAGAGAACAAGCAGCTTCTATGCTCTCTCAAGGCTTCCAGAGTGTGTGGACCTGCGGGGACCAGCCTTCCAGATCATCTAGTCTCCTGGGCCTGAGGAAGCTGCCACTGCAGAAGAAAACGGCTCCTGGGCTGTAATATGTAAGAGTTACTCTCGGGGCAAGCCTTGCAGATCTAGCTGGTCCTTCTAGCCAGAAAGCTTAGGCCACATATTTCAGGAACCTCCTTAATTCCCCTATTATTCCCCTACTCTGCCTGGAGAATGGAACCAGCCAGGAGTCCCGGGATGCCTAGTTCCCACAGGCCTGCCTGCAGGGACCAGGCATCAGGAGAAGGTTCCTTCAGCAGGAGTAGAAGCAACCGGTTAAGCTCCTTATTTAACTCCATCCACCCCTTCATGTGTTTGCCCCTTCATTAATTCACCACTTACTTAGGAATCAGCTGTGCTTGGTGATGACATCATGCTGAGAACCACAAGACTGGTCCAGATGGGCTGAGGAAAAGATAAAGCAAGCGCCCTGCCCAAGAGTGCAAAGAGAGGCTGCTGGGAGAGCCCTTCCCTGCCCAGCTCCCTGTTCTAGGAGATGGCAGCACACACACATATCCAGCGGGGGCGGGGCGGGGTCAACAGTAGGATCTAGTAACAAGCAATCCAGTGCGAACAACACAGGTTATGTGGTCTGACAGTAAGTCCGAAGAGCTGTGTAACAAATGACTCCTGAGATATACTGCTTCACAGGGTGCAAGGTTTTTTAAAATGAAAATAAATTCACAGTCTTACCCTGGAAACACCCAGTTCTGCCTGAACATTATCCTTCCGTGAACAAGGGTCACAGCCACAGGGTGTGACAGCAGCTCAGAGGAAAGTCACTGAGCCCGATCCAGGCGATGCCAGGACTGAGTCAGAATCGTCCAGAGAGCTTGGAATGTGAGGCGTGGATGAGAACAGTGTGGAGAGGCCTCGAGTGGCTGCTGAGGACAGCGGCGAGCTCTCAGGGAGGTGGCTGGGGACCGACTGGATCACACAGAGCCCCAGAAGGGAAGTGAGGCCCTGCAAAGCCACCAAAGTGGCCTTCTAAGTAACTCTCAGGGCTGAGAGGAAGAGGGGTAGAAGGGAACAGGACAGGAAGACAGGGTAGGAAGCAACAGGGATCCCCACAGCAGAAGCCAGGGGCCTGTGATCCCCCACAGCGGAGGCCAGGGGCCTGAGTAAGCAGGGGCATCCTGGAGGAGAAGAGAAGCCGTTCTTGCCAGCTGGCGTGTGTGGTCTCTGCTTTTCACCCAGCTTATGCCCATGCGACCTTCAGATCCCATTTTCTCTGGTCTTTCTCTTGTCCCCTGGTACAGAGCTGGGAGATTCTGTGCCCAACGCTTCCCCATTGTCGTTCAAGATTCATTCCACAGGTTATCTAAGCTGTACCTGAGACCCTCATTCCCACACAGGCTATTGGGGATGTGGGGATGGTGTTTTTGTTTGTTTTGTTGTTGTTTTTGTTTTGTTGTTGTTGTTGTTTTTGGTTTGGG
>NC_034607.1:53199704-53204283 GCF_900095145.1 Mus pahari
TTTTTGTTTTGTTGTTGTTGTTTTTTTTTTTTTTTTTTTTTTTTTTTTTTGTCTATGTCTCTAGCTTTAGTCTTTGCACATAATAGGGCTCAGCCGATTTTCCTGACTTAATGCTATTTGGAAGTTCTATGCAGATTTAGAGGGCATCGATGTGAGTTGGGAGAGAGCCGGTGTAGCCTTTGCAGGCAAGATACAAACACATAGAAAGTAAAATGACATCATAGGACAGTACAATAGAGAGAATACAGTGCTCCATGTCACAAGCTCAAGGCAGGGCAGATGGTGCGTGTTAAGGAGAAAACTTATCAGCCAAGGTGTTTTTGTCAGCAAGTAGCAAACTCTGGAACTCATATAAGCACCCACCCAAAAGGAATTGATTGGGTCATAGCAGAGAGGCGGTGTTGAGGGAAGCATTCAGCAATTCAAGGAGCTTTCTCTATCCCCACTGCCATCATTTGTAACAGGCCCCAGACGTTAGCGCAGCTAACTCTATGATGGAAGGACCATTCATGTTATAAAAACTCAGTGTGTAGACAGTACCACCTGTCTAAACTAAAACAAAGACCTATCCATTAAAGTCCATAGAGTTCTAAGAAAGTCTTTTAAGTGTACGAACGTTGCTGTTCAGCTTCTGGCTAACTGTTCCGTTCGCTGAAGTGTGTCAACCCAGACGTGGTTTTGTGCTTAAAAGCTCACCCTGAGGAAGGCATGGGGCCACACTGGAACCCTGAACACCCAGTGTTGTTAACAACCAGGTAATAATGACTTTCTATTGGCTTAAACCCATGTCTACACAGCCGTCTCTGGAGCAAGCCTGGTTCTCCTTGGGCAAGCATTTTCATTTTGACTGGAGTCTTGGAGGAACATGGTGTCTTCCCTTAGCTTCTTAACTTCAAGATCTTAACTCCTAGTAGCCTAAACTCTGATTGTAGGTGAAGCAGGAAGGTCACATGGACTCCAAAAAAAACGGGTCCATCAAGTACCCCTGTCACCAAGGACATCAAAGCAGGACATTAGGGAATATAGTGGACTTCCTTAGTGGAGAATTTCTCAGGAGTATAAAAGTGACTACACATAGTCCCCATAAGCTACTCATGTTAGGACCTAGGTAAAATATTAAGGCCTAAATGAAACTTTAAGGCCTAGGTAAATGTTACCTGCCTAGTCTGCCATTATAAGGAAACTTTCTCATGTGTTTCTGCTGTTACTAGGAATCTTTATAATGCTAAGATGGGTTACATACCCTGTTACATTCTGTGCCCTTGGAAACCATTCACAATAGAAGTCAGTAGAACTGTTTTGTGTAGTTACACACAGTAAGCTGGACCGAAAGCAACCGCCCAGCAGCACTTCCTGCACCCACTTATAAGCTTTTATGGTATAATCTGTCCTTGGGATGGACCCCCAACCTAAGAGTGACACCTGCACCAATGTAAGAAGCCATTTGGAATAGGACTTCCATATTGAGTAAGGGTCAAGTACAGTTTAAGTTCCCAAGATTTCCCTGGGAATTGTCATCCTACTTGGCAGAAAGAGACATGTACCTGGGTCACTGACACCTGGTTGGCAAGTTAGGACATGGATGTTAGACAAGTCCCATCCCGGAAGACAAGTTAAGACCTGAATATTGGGCAAGGCAAGCCCTTTACCACAGGTGAGTACCCCAACCAATGGGAGCAGGCTACGTGTACAACAGGGACATGTTCCTGAGGAAATCTCCTAGTCCTAAAGCCTGATGGTGAAATAACTTGCCATAAATGTTTATGAATTTCAGGCTTGAAAACCCTGTAGAATGCCATGGTTCACTTCCCGAATCTGGACCACGGCCCTGGTTGATCAGTCCTGGGGCATATGCTCAATAAGCAATAAATAAGCTATCCCTATCTGAGATCAGTGTTCATGTGGTTTGTGAAGGGGTTCCTGTACCCCAACGCTCAGAAGCGTCACCCATCACCCATATGGTAACAGGAGAAAGCCTGCAGTAGGGTGCTTGACTTGGAGGGTTCTGGCTTCTGCAAGCCAATGAGAGCCGAGCAGCCACTCTGTCGCACCAGATTCCTGCAGCTTCAGCACGGGGCTGTTGGCTGCTCTGCCCTTTGTTCTCACGCTGCATCCGAGGTCTGGACTGTTCAGGGAGCAGGGTGAGCGTGCAGACGCTTGTGCGGGGAAGGGGGGGCACGATGGTGGTGGCGACCTAGAAGGACACTGCTCCGCTGTGTGTTGTGCGAGAACAGGATCTTTGTCCTGAAAGAGAGACTTTCGGGCCTGAAGTACTTAAGGACCTAGAGAGACACACAAAAAGGCAGAAACACAGGGGGGAAAAAGCTCAGACATGGGTTTGAAAACCATGAGGAACCATCAGGGGAGGGGCTGCTAATCCTACAGGGGCTCCTTGAGAGGGATAAGGCGGTGGTAAGTGGTGCACGGTGCTTACACAGAAGAGAGCCAGCCTACCAAGTGGGATGTATGCTTTCTAGAGAAGGTTAAGCCCTTCCCCAGCCTCTCCGTCTGTTGGCTCCCAAGCTCCAGCGTTCTGTGGTCTGCACAAGCCAAGGACAATCAGAGCCCGCTGCAGGCATCAGCAGCTGTGCAGACTGCCACTGCAGTGTCCTTAGCGGGGGGGGGGGGGGCGCTCCCCGAGCCCATCCCCGCCTGCGTTATTAATGCGTCGGTCCTTCTGCTTGCTCTTGGCTGCTGAAATTTTATAGAGCAGTATTATCAATTGAAGCAATTAGTACTGGGGGTACCAGCCCAGCCACATCAGAAGTCTGGAGCTGCAGGAGGCAAGGGTCTCTTGGGACCTCTTCTCCCTTACCCTCAAGCTCTTCCCTGGGCTTCCCTACTCCCTACCCCTCAATCTCTCCCTCTCCCTGCTTCACTTCCTGTTTTCTCTCGCTATCCCCCTCCCCCATCCCCCCCATCCGGGGAGTCTTAGAGAACGCCCTCTCTAGGTCCCCAGTCTGCAGGCACTCTGGCTTTCCTCTGGGCAGGCGCACAGGCCTGAAGGCTGGAACACAGACCACCGGTGTCACTGGCTGCCTGTTGCCCGGATGGATCACTAACCCACCTGAATTGGCCGGGAATCCATCCTCTCTGAGCTCAGTTGGCTCAGAATCCCTGGTTACAGTAGAGGAATGGAGATAAGAAAAAAAACAGGCGGTGCTCATTGTTTGCCAGACCCGTTCACTCACTCACTCACTCACTCACTCACTCATCTGTTCATTCTTTCGTGTATTCCTTTCCCGTCTGTGTTTATCTAACCTTATGATACATACTGTGAACATACATGAGGAGATTCAGCTCAGGCACCCTGGGCCTGGCATGATAGCCAGAAAGTGCAGGCAGAACCTGAAAAAAACCGCAGCAGAACGATACACTCAAGCACCGCAGAGTGGGTTCCTCCAGGGGCTGCCAAGCTCTTAGAGCACCTTGTGTGTCTGGGGCAGGGGGCAGGAGCGGAGAAAAGCCAAGAAGGCTGAAGTGTCCCCAAAAGGTAGGAAAGCGAGATCCAACCAGGCTGGGGGTGTGGGGAGCAGGGTCAGTCGTCCTACAGGGAGAAAGGAAGAGGCAGGCTGAGCTGCTGCAGAGCTGAGCACTCAGGAGAGACTGGGTGGCTCTCAGCCCAGGCCAGTCCAATGGGAAACCTGGACGGGCGTCAGCCCAGCAGTCCAACGGGAAACCTGGATGGGGGTCAGGTCACCTGAACCCCAGGGCCCGCGCCTCAGATCCCTTCATCAGAAATCAACAGCAGAACCCGAGATGCCAGAGGCTCACATTCCCTGTAAAGCAGACTCCAGGATGGAAACAACCGGGGTGAAAGGTCATCCACGACACTCCCCACATCACTGCCCCCTCCATCAAAAGCAGGTGTATCTCATATTACAGCAGGAGATCTCTCTAGAAGTCCGAGGGCTGGGGCACACTCCCAGTGGCAAATTGCTTTTTTTCCCCCTTAGTTTTTTATTTGTTTGTTTGTTGTTGCTGTTGTTGTTATGAAATATATCATTGTGTACAAAAAAGAACAATGGATCCTCATTTTACCACAGCCAGGCTTCTACACTTATTACTTCATGACACACAGAGGACTAAAGAGGAGTAAATTAAATGCATGCATGATGGCATGTATGCGTGAAGAGGTTCTAACGAAAGCACATTTCTGTATACCAACTTTAACAACTAACTTTGGCCCCGATACACCGCAGAGGGTGGAGTGTTTGCCCAGCACCGAAGCCGAGGTTCAGTCCATAAAGTGGATGTGATGCTGTTCCCTGTAATCCCAGCTCGTGGAAGAAGGTAAGACGGCAAGTCTGTCCTCCCTCGTTTACAGTTACACAGCAACTTCAAAGGCAGTCTGAGCCATTGAGTCCCTGTTTCAAAATTAATAAGTTTAAAGTTAAAAAATATATATCTCAATATATGCCCAACATTTCTCTTATCGTCCCCAACTGCCTGGAAGGCCAGAAAAATATTCTCCCAATGTAACACCCTTTCTAAAGGAAAAAAAAAAAATTATCTTTTTTTTTTTTGGTTTTTCGAGACAGGGTTTCTCTGTGTAGCCCGGGCTGTCCTGGAACTCACT
>NC_034607.1:53204370-53210425 GCF_900095145.1 Mus pahari
CACCACGCCCGGCTCAAAATTTAATATCAGGTTTTTTCTTTTATAAAAGTTCTTTATTCTCTGTCAGACACAGATCATTATCACACATGAGGTTAATTCCAAAATGGAGGAAATGTCTCTTTATTAGACTCTCCCAGTGTACTGGGATAGGAACGTGGTTTTATCTACTCGCCCCAACACCTGCAGAAGTTAGGGAGATTAAGGGATGGCAGAAAGGTCTCATGTGGTGAATTACAGAGGCACACAAAAATCCCGGGCCTGCTATCACACTGCGCTGCATCCCACCTCCTTATCCTCCAGTGGGAGACAGAGCAAAATAGGAAAAGGAAAAGAGTTGCTTAGAGGTCATGGTGTACTGGGGGCAGGATGTCGGTAGCTACCCCTGGGCTCTGAGTCTGCGTCTCCGAGTTCTGTCTACTCCTTTCTTGGCCTTTTGTGCCCACTCCCCGAATTCTAAACTGTGTGTGCTTGGCCTCTCCCCCTACCCCAACTCCCCACTCCCTCATCAAAGCCTGATAAGGAAAGGCCTCTGAACTCGGTGATCCTAGACTATGACTAGACTATGGCTAGGCTGGGACCACCCCCAATCACTGGGCTGCCAGTAGACTTCCTGCTGCATGGGAGTCATAATGCTCTGTGATGCCCGACACGGTAGCCATAGGTGCCTACTGAGCCCTTGTCTACGTGGAAGTCCTCAAACACCAATGATAGAAGCAAGGCTTTAACCCTTTGAGAGGTAGGGAACTTGGGCACGAGTCTGAGCAAAGACTATTTTGATGGGGAAAGAGGGGGTTTCAGGTTTTGTGGGCTTCTTGGTTTGATGGACACCACGGACACCGTGGACCCTGGTTCAAACTTACGCTCGATGCCACTTAGTTCCCAGAGCCAGCGCTGCGAGGCTGGGGGCTCATCATTCAGAAACGGGGGGCTTACAAATGGAGACTACCATGAGATTCGGAAGCACTGAGGAACGTCGGGACTGTTTTCCTGCAAAGCTTCTGAGAAAACACAGCAGCTGTCAGCATGGGTAGAAGGGTCAGGGCACAGCGAGGTGTCCCCTCTGCTGATACCCAGTGCTGGCACTCAGAAGAGGCCAAGTAGATCTTTGTTCACTTAAATTGGACTGGGTGACAGTTCTGGAAAGTTCTTCATCTGATCCTACTAGGCTACTAGGATCTAAGTCTGGTACAGGGCTCCAAGAAACCTTTTTTTTCTTTTTTTTTTTTTTTATGTCAGATGTTTGATCCAGAGCTCTTGCAGGCTCTATAACAGTTAATGGTTTATTATAGTTACCAAGCCCAGCTTTTGACATGACCCTCCCCAAGACTGTGGCTAGACCCGGGGTCACCTGAAGGGGACAGATATGAAGCCCTGTTAAACGCCCTGTGGAATGGCATTCCTTCTTGTCCCATCCACAAGCCCTTGTCTAGGCTCTGGTTCTCTCTGCAGTGTCTGAGAAACTCCTGAAGTCGGGGCCCAAACTGTGAGGCCAATAAACACAGTTTAACACAGGATGAACAGGCCCTGTCTCCTGGAAGTTATTGTATGGGAATTCTGTATTGTTGCTGCCTGAAACTCCACCCTGCCCTAGGTTAGGTTAGAACTATTGTTTCTCATCTCCTTCCCCGCAGCCAGATCCTCTGGCTAGAAAACCTGGAAAATGTGCGTGTCCTGAGATGCTCAGTGTTTAGTTCACTGTAAGCTGGACCCCCCCCCCCAGGCCCTCCAGACTCACCAGAGCTGCTGGGGTAACACTGACAGTCACATGACCACGTCATTCTGACTGGTTTCCAAACCAAGTGGAAACGGTTCCAATAGGTAGGCGGGAAGGCCTTTGGTCTGCAAGCGTGTCGTGGACACCTCTGTGTATTCTCAAGTTTCCCAGAAGCCAATGGGGCAGACAGCAGCGGAAACTCAGCTTGAGTGTAATTGAGGATGTGAGACTTAGAGTCCAGCCTGAGCTACATGGGACCCTGACTCAAGCAAACAATAAGACTGCAGAGATGACTAAGCAGTCCAGAGAACCGGTACTCACCTCCAAACATGCACATGAATACAAATAAAATATTGAAAGAAAATAAAACCAAGTAACCAAATAAAGAATGTATGCAGCAGATAAATAACCTAGCAACGGATCTAGCCTCCTTTCCAGCTCGCTCGCACCCCCTCTCCCCCTATGGATTGAACCCAGGGCCTCACTGCATAGTAGCCAGATCAAGGGCTCTATTATTGCTGGGCTCCATTCCAAGGTGTGTTTGCTTTGGAGGGCAGAGTCACTTAAAAGCATAGGGCTTAGCAACAGACAGACCATGGCTGCCGTAAGAATTAAATATAATAAGTTGAGCATGGTGGCGTATACCTGTAACCCGGCACCTGGAAAGTAGAGACAGGAAGACCAAGATTTCAAGACTATCCCAGCTACAAAGCCAGTTCAAAACCAGCCTGGGACATCTGAAATCCTGTTTCAAAACAAATAGACAAATAAAACGAGGGGTTGTGGAGAAGGCTCAGCAGTTAAAAATGCTCAATGCCCTTGCAGAGGACCTGAGTTTGTTTCCAAGTACCCACACAGTGGCTTATAACTACCTATAAGTCCAGTTCCAATAGATCTGACATACTCCTCTGGCCTCAAGGGGAACCAGCTGTGCATATGGTACACATACAATCATTCATTCATACATACATACATACATACATACATACACTCACTTGTACACATAAAATAAAAACAAATATAAAATGAAAAAGACTTTAAAAATGAAATATATCGATCTCTATTGCATGGTGTACACAATCTCTGTATACACTATCTCCGTATACACAGTCTTGGTATACACAGTCCCAGGGCACACAGTCTCGGTGTACAGGATCTATCTCCGTATACACAGTCTTGGTGTACGCAGTACTTGAAATACAATCTGAGTCTATCGTCATATTATATTAGTTGCTTGTTTACTTAGGATCGGATGTCAGACAGGAAAGAAGAGAAATGGCCACCTGGGAGACAGGTCTCAGAAACGCTGCTGGATCAGAGGGAGAATGAGACTGAACAGGAACGCTGGGATGTGGGGTCCAAGCAAACCTCTTCATTGAACATCTGAGGGTCCTAGATTCCACGGAGACCCACTCCTGCCTGGACACATTGCCCTCAGGACTGGATCTCTGTGTTCTTGGATTCACAGACGGCCTCTGGCTTGGGAATTCTCTCCTGATTCCTCATATTGGGTCCCCAAGTCTCTTGGATGGGGATGCCACTCCACTGAGCGGCTTCCTGGCTTGTGTGTCCCCTTCCTTGCTTCAGAATCTTTGAGTAGCTGCAGGGTGTGAGCACTTCAAGAGGAAAAAAGAGGAGACATGAGTCTAGGATGAGCTCTGTAAAATTTACTGTTCTGTCTCCCAAGAGGCCATGCCCAGCATCCCTAGCTAGACACAGATCCTGCAAGATAATATACCTGGGGTCAGAGCAACACTGGCTTTGCTGTGTGCTGTGACATGAGTTGGTCCATGGCTTCCCTCTGGGAGCCACCCTTTCACACCTCCCCTTGCTCAGCCCAGCTCTTCTGGCCTCTGTATCCTATGGCTTCCCTCTGGGAGCCACCCTTTCACACCTCCCCTAGCTCAGCCCAGCTCTTCTGGCCTCTGTATTCCATGGCTTCCCTCTGGGAGCCACCCTTTCACACCTCCCCTCGCTCAGCCCAGCTCTTCTGGCCTCTGTATTCCATGGCTTCCCTCTGGGAGCCACCCTTTCACACCTCCCCTCTCTCAGCCCAGCTCTTCTGGCCTCTGTATTCCATGGCATCTTTTGAAAAAGAGGGTTGTTATTTATTTTTCGTGTGGAGGGGTGCGCGCGCGCGCACACACACACACACACACACACACACACACACACACTAATGGCTGCAAGAGGAAGAAGACATTTTCTTCATTGGTGTAGCTGCTGGTACAATGCCCACGCTCCTGCAAAGGACTCTAATTAAATTCACTGGGTCACCAATGAGCAGCTCATTATAGACACACACACACACACACACACACACACACACGTGCACACATACATGCATACAAGCATGTACACTGCCCATGCACAAACACACACGCACACACACTTGCACACACATGCACACACTCGTGCACACTTGTACACACTCATGCTCACATGCAAACACTCATGCACACACACACACACATACACGCCACACAAATGTAGGCAAGCAGAGGTAGACTAGTAAGGTAGAGGAAGGGGATCCATAACAGTAAGAAGGAAGCAAAGGATAATGGGATACACGTGATTAGAATATATTATTATATTTTAACATATTATATAATATTATTGTATATAATAATATATGTTAATAAAAACAAAAATAGTCTAGTTCATTAACATCTCTTCAATGAGTTCTCGGATTAAAGGGGGTAGGGAACCCCTGAAGGCCCTTTGCTTGACTCCCTTCCTCCTCCCCCTTATCCAGCACAGTCAGTGAAGAGACACTGGACTCAGAAATGCAGACTGTAGGAGGCCTCCTTAACAGCGCGCAGTGTGGGGGAGGGAGACATAGGCTCCACGCCAGCGAATCCACTGATACGGCATGGAGTGAGCCATCCTGGTCAGGGAGGCAGGAAACTTGAGTGGGGCCCAGAGGGGCAGAGGCAGGTCACTGTCATCCAGGGGAGCGAATGGATGAGGCTGGTGTTAAATTCCAGACACCAGAGTACAAGCTGGGTGATGCCGGTGGAAAACTGTGATGGAGCCGAGATGAGGGGTGTCAGCAGCAGGTCCGGGGTGCAGGCTCTCTCGGAGGCTGGGATGGAGGGCTGCTTCCTTCCCAGTCTGCCCACGGGAGTCTGCAGCTGAACCCCGAGTGTGTGGAGACTTTGGTAGCTTAACAGAAGACTGGAAGCCAGTGTGCCCGGCCCGTGTGGGCGAGGGCGAGGGCATGTGGTATTAATCCACTGAATAGCAGCTGGGCTACATTAAATATTAATCGAGATAATATTTGAATAAAAAGAAAGGCAGTCTAAGGAAGACTCACTCTGAAGGCAGGTGGTGGGGAAATGACAAACAGGGCAGGGAAAGGCTCTGAATGAGGTCAGATGGCCACACCACAGGTCAGCCCTGGGTACATGATTTGGGCTCTCTGGTTAGTTTAAGTACCATGAAAAAAGGTTGCTGAATTTTGAACAGTCTCCCCTTTCTGAGGGCTTCTGTAAGCCTCCATGTTCCTACCTCTAAAATGGACACGGGGAATCAAATCTGTCTCCATTTGTGGGCCGCCTGCTATAAAGAACAAATGAAATCAGACTAGGAACGGGTTGAAAATGTTTCTCTCAGGCAGGGGTCATGACTAACCATGCCCTCTGAGGGGGCTGAGTATGGAGCACAGTCCTGGCACAAATCAAAGGGAGATGGGCGTCAGCACCCACCTCGCCCGAAAGCTGACAGACTGACAGATCCTGACTGAATGAAACCTACCGGCCTGACAGCTCTGTCACTCAGGGCTGTAGTTTGGGCAGATAATGACTATCGTATCATCCTTGAAGGACATATATTCTAAGGACAGCTCAAGAACTTCACTGTCGAGGCTGGAGAGATGGCTTAGAGTTAAGAGCACTGACTGCTCTTCCAGAGGTCCTGAGTTCAATTCCCAGCAACCACATGGTGGCTCACAACCATCTCTAATGGGATCTGATGCCCTCTTCCAGCCTGCAGACATACATGCAGGCAGAAAGTGGTATGATGTATACTAAATAAATAAATAAATATAAAAAGAGCTTCACGGTCAATGGGCACTGTGGCTCATACACATAACTCCAGCACATAGGAGGTAGGATCAGGAAAGCTGAGGCATAAGGCAGCTTGAACTATATAGTAAAAACCTGCAGGAAAAAAAAAACCAGAAAGTAAATAAATATAAATTTTTAAAAATTAAAAACATAGCCGGGCGTGGTGGCGCACGCCTTTAATCCCAGCACGTGGGAGGCAGAGGCAGGCAGATTTCTGAGTTCGAGGCCAGCCTGGTCTACAAAGTGAGTTCCAGGACAGCCAGGGCTATACAGA
>NC_034607.1:53210472-53214191 GCF_900095145.1 Mus pahari
GGGGGGGGGGGAATTGAAAACGTTTAAAAAATATAAAATAAAAACAAGCAGAGATCGCTTGGTGGCGCAAGGCTGTCTGTGATCCCAGTATTTGGCAGGCAGAAGGAGGAGGGGCAATAGTTGAAGGTCACCCTCAACTCCATGACTTGGGGCCAGCGTGGGTTGTATGGGTCCAGGGACCTTCAGCTCGGGTGTTCCTCAGTCAGACAGGGATTTCTGTCTCAAAAGTATAAGAACCAAAAAAGAACTGCCCTGGGCTGGGGACAGTTAGGTGACGTTTGGTCAGGTAAGGTCCCCGGGCTGGGGACAGTTAGGTGACGTTTGGTCAGGTAAGGTCCCCGGGCTGGAGACAGTTAGGTGACGTTTGGTCAGGTAAGGTGCTTGTCCAGAGCGCATGAGGTCCTGGCTTCAATCCCTCTTGCTAGATAAATAAACAGTGGGCCTGTAACCCCAGCACTCAGGAGGCAGAGACAGGAGGGCAAATCGGTCAAGTCATCCTGAGGTACATATGTATCCTGGGTTTAAAAAACAAACAAACAACAAAATGCCTCCGGAACTGGAGAGATGGCTCAGCAGCTAATGGCACTCAGTACTCTGGCAGAGGAACTGAGTTCAGTTCCTAGCACCCACATAGGGGAACTCACAGATCCTATAACACCAGATCTAGGAGCTATGATACCCGCTGTCTCTGCAGGCACTTGCTCTTATATGCGCTTACCCACACAGAGACAGGTGAATAAAAAGAAAATAAAATCTTAAAAAAAAAAACAAAAAAAAAACAAAAAGCATGAGGTAACGGATGGAAGGGGCTTAGACCAGAGTCTCGTATGGACCCAGGGATACCGAGTGTGGCAGCGGTCACCAGAGCAGCCATTTGACTATTGGAGCTGTGGCCTTGGCAAAGGCTGCAGCTGAAGCCAGTTCACCACAGGGCTGGCCTTGCTGTAGACTTGTATTTACATCCTCACCAACCTTCTTCCTATCTGTTAAGTATGAGCTTAATTACTGTTCCTGTAGTGTTAGAAGTGACTGCTGGGTCGTGTCACCAAAGCCCTAGCACTTGAAGTACCCAAAGGCCACCCAGGTATAGCAATGGAATGTCCTGGGGAGCCTAGAGCTCCCTTGGGGAAGTCCCAGAGGCTCACCCTCTCTCAAGGTGAACAGGTTGGTTACAAAGGTCCACCTGACCCAAGATCTGGGCATGTGAGGCCAGAGGCAAAGTGAGTCTGTTCGAGACCTTCTCCAGGATTTGAATATGTGGTATAGCCTTGGGAAGCGAAGGTGAGGGTATTAGTAATGACTGTGATGACCGTGTGATAGCCCAGGGAGGTAGCAACAGGCACAAAATGAAGCAAACTGTGTTGAGTCAGATCTCCACAGGTCTCTCAGCAGAAGCAGAATATTTCATAAAGTAGCAGCTCTTACCCTTAGCTCCACAGCCCTTAGAACACATTAAAACCTCAGGAAAGGAGGGGGAGATGGAGGAGGGGGGAAGGGGAGAGGGAAGAGGGGGAGGAGGGGGAGGGGGGAGGGGGAGAGAAGTAGAAGGAGGAGAAGAAGGAAGAGGAGGAAGAAGAGGAAGAGGAGGAAGCAGAAGCTATCTTTAAACTAATCAGTGGGAGGGTAGGGGGTCTCCGTGGCAACGCAACTCAGCTCATTCACCCTGAGTTGCTCCCTCCTGAAGGGCATGTGGGCATCTGGGACTGGGGACCATCAGCTTGGGTGTTCCCCAATGCACTACAGGTATTCCTGTCTCAAATAAAATTAGCTCCCTACAGAATCAGGTCACTGTTCTACCAAGGGTCTGCCAGGACGTTCGGATGAACTGGTGAAGCATGTGGCTGAAACTGGTGGCGTCTGAAGGCTGCTGCCACCCCAGTTCCTGGGCAAGTGTATCGTCCTCTCTGGGCCTCCAGCATCTGGTCTAAGAAAGAGGAGATTCGGAGTAGCCCAGCTCTCCAGCTTCCTGTACTTTTACTGTTGATCCTAAGACTTCTCAAGACACATTCTTCTACCCTTAGGCATGGTGGCAAACTCCTGGAATCCCAACAGTCAGAAGGGAGGATTGTTAGTTCAAAACCAGCTTGTGGTGCATAGCAAGACCTTGTCCTAAAAAAAACAAAACAAAACAAAACAAAAATGTGAGCACTGCACAATGACTTGTGCCTCTAACCCTATCCCTGGTGAGGCAGAGGCAGGCAGGCCTCTGTGAGCTTCATGCCAGCCTGGTCTACATGGAGAGCCACAACTATGAAGTAGCAGCACCCTGTCTGAAAAATAAAATCAAGACAAAGCGAAGGCACATCTTCAGTCCATCAGCCCGTGACCTTCGACCCTCAGCTACAAGGTAAGATCATGTGGCCTAAAGGGGCTGGGTTCCAGAGAAGACCTGAGGGGAATAGGGAGGTGGGCTCAAGATTTCCTCTGTCCCAAACGGTTAGTTAAAAAAAACCCCGGCATGAGAAGAAAGCTGGGTGGGGCAGCCTGGAATGTTAAATTTACTTGTGAAAACTGAAAAGAGAAAAACAACCATTTTCTAACAGCCCTGTGCCTGCTTGGCTGTGTAGAAGAGCCTGCCTCTGCCGGGGGATGGGCCGAAGGTGCGCCATGGAGAGCGCAGAGCGCGGAGCGGCAGGCTCTACCTGGGCCTTGGGCAGGAACATGGAGGCCGTTTTCATCTGGCCTTCAGAAGTTTCCCTTTGTGGCATGGTGCTGTTAAAAATATTCCTCCCTGAAGGTGCAGCCACCGCGCAGCAGATGTCCCTGACTGAGCCCTTGGGAAGGAGCTATTAAAAGGATCGTAATTAGGTTGTCATCCCCGGGCCTCCGAGCCAGGCTTCCGAACGCCATCTTTGTTGAAAGTTTTCCAGATGTAAAACATTGCATAATCAGGTTTACCAAAAAAGGGATACGGTGGGTGCAAGAAACAAGCAAAATAACGCTGTAGTTCAAGGTTGGCCTTGAGCCCTGAGTCTTTTCTTTCTGTGTCTCTTGCCCATCCTAGCTCCCAGTTCCATCTCCTCCTTTCTCCCTTCCCCACCTTCATCTGCTCTGGGAAAAGCCTCTATCCGTCATTGACACCTTAGCACAAATGAACACACGGCAAGCTTCGTGGCCCCCTCCGGAACCGTGAGTTTCAGGCCCAGATCTCTGAAGCTTTAGCAAACAAAAGCCTTGTCTTCTGTCAGGCTGTCAGGCTCTGGAGTG
Organism: Mus pahari; assembly: GCF_900095145.1. NCBI lineage: Eukaryota > Metazoa > Chordata > Mammalia > Rodentia > Muridae > Mus > Mus pahari. The sequence goes on from NC_034607.1 coordinate 53,213,680, forward strand.
GAGGTGGGGGGAGCCTTCCTAGTGACCCTGAAATCACACCAAGGAAGCCACCTACTCAGCCACGCTGAGAGAGCCTGCCCTGATTCCGAGTTGTATTCTATTCTACCTTAGAGACACTGTTGTAATCACCCCCTCCTGCTGGCCTGTTACCTCCTGCAGGCTCGTCTAGAGGCTGTCAGCATCCGCCACTCACCTCTCTGTACATCAACATCTATTTATCAATCAAGAAGCCTGGCAAGAAGCCTGGCAAGAAGCCTGCTGAGTGGTAGAGACGGCGCAGGGAGCATCAACGGAGGACAGGCTTGTCATCCCGGTGGGAGGGAGAAAGACACTTATCCGGCAATCCCGGAAATAAATGCAAAATGAGAGCTGCAGAAGGAAGTGTGTGGTTGGTGCTGAGGAGACAGGCCAGACAGAGGGAGGCTAGACTGTAAGGGAAGTCGGGAAGCCTTCCTAGATACTGAGCTGAGAGTGGGAGCTGGGGGCTGGGGGCTGGGGGCTGGGGGCTGGGG
>NC_034607.1:53214793-53235657 GCF_900095145.1 Mus pahari
AAAAAAAAAAAAAAAAAAGAGGTGACCCTGACAAAGAGGCCATGGTAGTGGTGGAGTAAAGAGCTGGTCTCGCCTCCTCTTCTTGAGGCCTCGGATATTCTGGCCAACTTTTCATGTGTGAGGCGGAGGATATGTAGCAGTTGCTAAGCGAGTACTGAGCTTTCTCTTCAGTGGTGAATAAACTTATATATCCTCTTTGCCTGTTTGTTGACTTGCTGGGGACCGGTTCTCTTACCTGTTAATGAAGCTGCAGGCTAGCTTTATTACAGCCGAGTTCCAGTCCCTGCTGGTCCGTCAATTCCTACTGTACTTCCTACTCTGCACAGAGCCTGGCGGGTTCTCAGTCATGCCCAGAGTAAATCTGGAAGAAGGGATATGAAGCGTCTGGAAGGAAAGACACCCAAGTAGGTGGATGCTCTGCGGCCACCGAGAAGGACACTGAGAACACTTGAGAGGACAAACTCGTTACCAGACTGCCTCTGTTTCCCTGGAACCAGGACCCACCCACTGAGTCTACCCGGGGGAGGGTGTGGTCCTGGTGATCAACATTCAACTTCCCCTGGGTCAAGGGCACCAAGGATGGGAGGGGCTGGACCTCCAGCCCTGAGCTCTCTGAATGAACTTGTTCTGGGAGTGGCAGAGCTCCCAGGAGAAACCCAAGTCTCCCCAGAACAGCTTCGGGGGTGGGGGAGAGACAGACAGACAGACAGACAGACAGAGAAAAAGAGACAGAGAGAGACAGAGAATAAGACAGGCATCAGAAGACCAGTGTGTGGATAGGACTTTGTTGCACACCCATTGACTGCATTATCTAATCTTGAGGCCACTGTTTCTCTGCCCACCACAAAGAACTTTATCCCTGCTTGGTGAAGATGGTGCTGATATAGAGTAAACAAATCCACCTCTTTAAAATGAGCTAATCATTGTGAAAGTGCATTGGAAGTTTCCAGAAGAAAAGCAGAAAGCAAGAGTCAATGAGCCTTCTCCCTAGCTCTTCACACCTATTGTTGATAGACATTGCAAGAGGAAAACTGCCTCTGGCTATTCAATACAGATACTATTCTCCATCAAATGAGGTCTTCTGGGGGTTAAAACACTGGCCGGCCGGGCCATGGCCAGCCTGATCTACAGAGTGAGTTCTAGGACAGCCAGGGCTACACAGAGAAACCCTGTCTCAAAGGAAAAAACAAAAACAAAAAACTGCCTGTTCTTCCTAGCAGAAGGGGGTTCAATTCCCAGCACCTACATGGGCGTGGCTACTTACCATGTAGGTAATCACCATATCTGTAATTCCATTTCTGTGGGATCTGACACCTACACACAGACAGACATACTGTATCCATATGACACAGGCGTGCGGGTAAATATCAATGCACATAAAATTTTGTTTTGTTTTGTTTTTTTGTTTGTTTGTTTTGTTTTTTTGAGACAGGGTTTCTCCGTGTAGCCCTGGCTGTCCTGGAATTCACTTTGTAGACCAGGCTGACCTCAAACTCAGAAATCTGCCTGCCTCTGCCTCCTGAGTGCTGGGATTAAAGGCGTGCGCCACCATGCCTGGCTTAGTTATGTTTGGTTTTTTTTTTAAAGATTTATTTATTTATTATGAGTACACTGTAGTAGCTGTCTTCAGACACACCAGAAGAGGACATCGGATCCCATTACAGATGGTTGTGAGCCACCGTGTAGTTGCTGGGAATTGAACTCAGGACCTCTGGAAGAGCAGTCAGTGCTCTTACCCGCTGAGCCATCCCTCCAGCCCCTTAGTTATGTTTTTTAATTAAGTGAAATAACTTGCCTTTTTAAAAGCAAGCATCCAGAACGCTGTTGTTTTCACAGACGCCACGTGTTGTATTTCCTGGGTCCTGTTTTCATGACCACGTTGTACCTTAAGGTTTCCTTCCTTACCTGACTTACAAGTTACTTTCCAACAACAGAAGCAGAATTGCTTATTGGAGGCTTTGCGCTTTGTAAACAAATTAACGGTAATGGTAATGGTAACAAGAAACCGAAGTTCACCGGGACCTGACCATGACTCAGAACCCCAGTGGTCCACACGAAAGCAGAAAGGACAGACACCAAGACACCTGAAAAAGGAACAGAAACCAACCTTCAACCCCGGGAGCCACTGCTCTGCGGACCCTCTCCCGCCAGGTGGGGCTGCCACCAGCTCCACCCCAGCCGTAAAACCTGATAGGGACACTTGTCCTGGTGGGGGGGGGAGGGGCCTTCGAGAAAATAAAGCCAACCCTCTAGGCCTTCAGCTTGCTCTGGGACTGAGCTGTGCCTGGGCAACTTTGTTCAAAGCCAGACTTCAGACTTCAGTAAGGAAAACTCCCTACCTACCCGGAGGTGCCTCTGCTCAGGACTGGCAGAGGAACCTGGAGTCAGCTACTTGCTAATTTTATCATTCCCGTGCTGTGGTGACCCCCCCAAGCACAGTTACTTTTGTTGCTACTTAACAACAGTAATTTTGCTACTGTTAGGAATCGTAATGTAAATAACAGTGTTTTCCAACAGACTTGGGTGACCCCTGTGAAAGGGTCCTTCAACGCCCCTCCACAAAGGAAGTCACAACGACAGGTAGTTGAGGTCCACTACCCCAGAGCAAGGGCAATTCAATAAAATATGATATGGAAAAGCACTTTACCCAATGACATAGCCCTCTGCAGACACTCAACAAACAAAGCAAAGCAGTGGTCCCTGCGTGACAATCGTCTCAAGGGCAGGAAATACCTATCTGATTCACCGAGCTTGCCCGAGATATCGGATGGTTCACATGGTATCCCTTGTATACATGGATGCTTGGGTCCCTAACAAGCCTTCTTTAGGACTTGCTCTGTCTGGAAAGATTTGCCTGTTGGGGCCTCTCAAGGAAACACCCAGAAGAGTCCCCCAGTGTCCCCCCAGTGTCTCACTGCCTCTTCCTTCCAGAAGGGCCTGAGACCTGGAGACCTGGAGGGGAGAAAGGATTGCTTTCTTAACAAAGACAATGTCCCTCAGCTGTCTGTACCCCCATTTCAGTCCTCCCCCTTGCTTAGGGATGCTTGAAATTGCATTGGGTTGTACGAAGCATGAGAAAGAGGTCTAGGTCCCTCCCCTGTAAGAATTTGGGAAGGGCAATTTGTCCTTAGGAGTGATATATTCCAGTTGGAATTAGGGAGTGGATTTTTTTTTTTTTTTTTTTTTTTTGAGATAGGGTTTCTCTGTGTAGCCCTGGCTGTCCTGGAACTCACTTTGTAGACCACGCTGTCCTCGAACTCAGAAATCCGCCTGCCTCTGCCTCCTGAGTGCTGGGATTAAAGGCGAGTGCCACCACGCCAAGCAAGTGGATTCTTTAAATAAAGCTAAAATTGGGTCAACAATATTAGATAGAGTTTAGAGCCAGGCATGATGATGCTTCCTTTAACACCAACACTTAGGATTTCAAGTTCAAGACCTGCCTGGGCTACAGGATAGCCTGTTTCCAAAAATAAAAATATTTTTAAAATAGCACATGGGAGCACTAGGAGTTACGATTTGGAAGTTAGTTAGCTAAACTTCTGAATGGGACCTTCTACAGTCCAGAGGAGTGGAGGCCAACAGTTAGATCAGAAACACAAAACACCCCATTATTCCAGGGACCCTGCTCTCATCCCGGGGAGCTGGAGATCACTTTTATCTGTGTCTGGTCATTCAGCAGACCTGGTTGTCTGGATATCTGGACACTATATCTCATGTGTCAATGGTAGCATTCAGGGCCCAAAAGGCACTCAAAAGTTGTCTCTTAGATCAGGCTGGGGGTACCAGGTCTAGGCCCAGCCCTTCTCATAGTGATGCCCAGGAAATCACAAATCTAAATCTGAAATATACATGAAAGACCTCCTCCCGAGACTGTCTGGAAAACCCCAAATGATCATAGAAAGAGTGAACCTCAAAGTGAATATAATATTTACCCAAGGAAGGCACTCCAAAGTGGCTTGCAGAGATCCTCCTCTGGCCTTGGGTCTTTCTGCCCTCCGGCAATAGCAGATTTTCCTGCCTTGGCTGGGAACACACCATTTCCCTCTAGACCATTTCCAGAAGAAACTACTGGTCTGCATAGGAGCTGACAAAGCAGCCACTTAGCACCAGCCTTCCTGGGTCCTGGTACTCACACACACACAGACACACACACAGACACAGACACACACAGACACACACACAGACACACACACAGACACACACAGACACACACACAGAGACACACAGACACAGACACACACAGACACACACACAGAGACACACACACAGACACACACACACACACACACACACACACACACACACACAGACGAAGCAGCAATTCAGCACCAGCCTTCCGGGGTCCTGGTACTCCAACACACACACACACACACAGACATACTCACGCAGGCATGCACACACCAGTCAGCCCTGGGGTATACAGTAGGACCCATCCCATAAGTAACCTAAACAAAGCAGGAATTATGAAATAGTTATCAAATGGGACTGGAGAATTGGCTCAGTGGTTGAGAGCACTGGCTGCTCTTCCAGAGGACCTGGGTTCAATTCCCAGTACCCACACGGCAGCTCATACCTGTCTATAACTCCAATTCCAGGGGATCTGACACCCTCACACAGACACACACATACAGACAAAACAACAATGAACATAAAATATAAATAACATATATAAAATATTTATCAGATGAATGAGTGAGTGGAGTGGTGGGTGAATGGACGGGCAGCCAACCTTAGAGCATGACACTACTTCCTAGTTCAGGAAACCCAGTGCTTCTAGGACGTCACCTGGGACCCTGAGTACCTGGAGGAGTTCACGAGGAGACCATAGGCACCTTTCCTCAAGCCCCCTCACCTTTCCTCCCTTCCCTTAATTGAGGAGACTTTGCAAACCCTACATGCTAAACTTTCTACCGGAAATATAGCAGATCCTTGGCAACGGTGAGCTGTGTGGTGAACAGGAGAGACAGAAGGAAGAATGTGAAGATGCCCCCTTCCGAATGCTTACAGTTTAATTTTCATTCCATTTATTTATTTGCAAGTGTGTAGGGGGAGGCGTGCCTATGTGTGCCACCGCACAGGTGTAGATGTTAGAGGGAGTGAATTCTTTCCTTCTACCACGTGGAGTCAAACTCAGGTGGTCAGGCTCCGTGGCAAGTGCTTTTACTAGATGAGCCACCCTACTGGCCCATGTTCACAATTAGTAGGTGAGAACAGCCAGGTACGTAAGTGTCGAATAACACAACAGTAAAGCCCACTAAGGAAAAACTCTTTGTGGTCAAGAGAATAGAATCGGCAGACTGGTGTGAGGGTGAATGCCTTTCATCTCAGCACTTGGGAGGCAGAGGCAGGCAGATCTCTGAGTTCGAGGCCAGCCTGGTCTACAAAGTGAGTTCCAGGACAGCCAGAGATACACAGAGAAACCCTGTCTCAAAAAGACAGGATGAGGATGGGGGTGGGGGGAACGGTGAAAACTGAACATTTCAGATGTTCCAGGTGCTCTGACAGTCACCTGGCCAAGAGGCCACGCCCAGGAAGACAGTTTTACCTTAAACCATGCTAAAAACATAGGCAATGAGATTCCGTACTTTTCTTCCCAGGATTCTCTCTCCTAATTCAGGACCATAAGGCTCCGCTGGGTCTGCTTACCCTTCTGAGGCCTAAGCCAGAAAGCGCAACTTTGCCTTTTTCTTCCTCCACACAAACCCCTCTTTTGAGGTTCTCCCCAGAACCTAGGAGAGCTTATTGTGAGACTGTGGGCAATTGTCCCTGCTCTTTCTGTAATGCCCTCCCCTCCCCCCAGCCCCCTCGGCCATATGGTTGACCCCCACACCAGCTCCGGTGGAACTCTTTTCACAGTACCTCTTCCTCTGTGCAGCAGCTGGAGATTACAGCTCGCCTGCCTTGGGATGTTTTTCTTTTGAACTCTAATAAAAATTAACCTCAACCTTCTACTTGAATCCATTCTTTAATTCTTTTGTTAATGAGACCGAGAACCCTAAGAGGGGACACTGATTTTCTCAGAATCACGAGGATACAAATGCCAGAAGACCTGTACAAGAACAGGTCCGAGGGAGTGTGTGCTTCCTGGAGGAGCTGAAAGGGACTCGAAGCTGCTGTCCGGCCGCTGTCGGAGTCGGAGTCTGGCCGTCGGAAGCCTGATAGGGAAGAGGGGACAAGCTCCGGGAAGTACAGATCAAACTATGTTCTCTCAAGTAGATTTAATGCACACCACAGACTTGAGCAAAACAATGTGCCAAGTATCTTAAGATAGGGTGAGGGAGGGAAAGTTCTTGGCCAGAATCTCTAAACAAAGATTAACAGGAGAAAAATAGTTTATTAAACGTGTGGCACATGGGAGATAGGGGAAGGAATGACTTCTACAGAGAGGAGTGCAATTTTAGGAAAGGGGGAAAACGCCGAAGACACAAGAACCAGACTCTCTAGAGGGAGCGACTGTGAAAGGAAAATCAGAGAAAAAACAGGAGACAAAGGCTCCTCAATCTACGCTTAGATTCTATGCATAGACTCCTCTGGTGCCACCTCCGGGTGGGCGAGGGTCTCAAGTGTCTTCCATGATACCACCTTCCTGGTAAAGCAGAGAAGAGAGACAGCCCTATACATTTCCATCCAGCTTTTAGGCAAACGGGGGAGGGACGGGTCTCCTCGCAACTGATCCTTTACTAAAAATAATCCTTCCGCTTAAGTGGCCTGTGTCCCGTGTGTCCTGGCGGTGTGCTCTGCCACCCTTCAATAGGATGGGAACAGCCTCAAGGCAAGGGGCTTAGGCCAACCTCCTAGTGAGGCCCTTGGAACAAGCCTGTGGTAAGGCCTGACCTTGGGGCAGGGGTGTGGGGGATGTGGGGGAGTGGAGATGGGGGAGACTAGGGACACAGGTAAGTAGCTGGATTGACAGGAGGATGAGAGGTGACGCTCCTAAGCAAAAAGTCCTTTCATTTAACTCAAATAGGACTGGTTCCTATCGCTCTCCAGGGTCTGAAGAAATAATAGGGCCCGAGTCCTACTCCAGGGGTCCCTAGTCTAGTGCTTATTTCCAGGACTTTGTGGCCATTAGTCAAGGGGCAAAGGAGGCTCGCTCTGGCATCTCTCCTGCCACAAACCCGCAGGTCCTCACGGTCCTGACAATCGTTCCCCGGATCTCACCCTGACCTACCTCTCCCGCAGCCACACCTAGAAGGAAAGGGTTGGCCGGAGAGAAGGGACTAGGGTGACCTTCCGGCAACTACACCTTGGGCTGCAGTGGGGAGCTGGGCAGGCGAAGGCCGAGGGCCTGAAGCCTTCCCCGGATTCAGCAGCTCCCCTGCGCCCCCTGCCGGCCACCGGACGCACTCCACGCATCGCCGCCCCGCCCTCCGGGCTTCAGCACCCCCCTCCCCCACCTATCTGGGCTCCTGGGATAGGTGGGGGAGGGAGGGAGCCTACCATTGTTCGGGGAGTGGAGGCGTTTCCGGAAGTTCCCTACCTGAGGGGACAACCCGGGATGTCCCCAGGCCAGAAATTTCACCCTTAGGAATTCCAGAGGGGTGGGGAGGTGACATTCTTAACTTTTATTGGTTATTAATGGGGTGCATTTCCCGGGCGAGCTAATGGAAAGAACCTGGAAAGTGTCAACTACTGAAGTCATTCATTTTTCTCAGTGAGGCTTTTATATTAGTGCTCGTGTGTGTCAGGACACGCCTGAAGGGGACTCAGAGCCAACAGCTGTGCCCTCGGAGGGCTGCAAGGAACGGTTGTATTCCCCGCCTTTCCTTCATCTCTAGGTAGTGGAGCCTCCCTCCTCCAGGAAGTCTGCCTCATTCTTCATGAGCCTCTGTTACAGGCAATTTCAGAGCCTCGGTTTGGTAGGTCAGGGTTCTCTGCTCATTTTTGATAATTTGTTTTCTGTATCCGTGTGAGGCCGTTATCTAGGGAGGAGAAGGGCACAGACAGAGCGCGCGTCCCATTCCCTGTCCAGCCAAGGAGAAGCCCCCACTATCCTCAAGGTCCCTGTAAATTTGGTCCCCTATACCCGAAGATCTTTGTGAGTACCCCGACATCTGAGCCCTGGACGGTTTGCTCTCTGAAAAGTATCGAGGACGCCACTTAAGGGCTTTAAACCTCGCCAGTCTCTCCTCTCCGCATCCCTTGCCATGGCTCCCCATTTTCCCCCACAAGAAAAGCCCGAGCTGCTGGCCACCCACAAGGCCTCCCTGCTGCGTCCACCATTCACTTCTCTCCATTCACATCGTCTACCCTGCTGTCCCTTAACTACGACAGAAATCGGCCTGGGCTCTGGCCCTCGGCAGCAGATCCATGGACTGGGAAGTACGGGCCGGAGTGGCGAGTGTTGTGATAAAGTCCACGTGAGTGCTCAAGGGAGGATATAAGCTACTCTGGAAATAAAATAAAATAAAATAAAATAAAATAAAATAAAATAAAAAGGAAGCGTGAGTCAAAGTGATGGGTGGGGAGAGGGGAAGGCACGCCAACGGGGAGAACAGGGAGTGGCCATGAGGCCGGTTGCACCCCAGCCCAAATGGGAGACAGGGACGGCAGAGAGCGCGTTTCGCTTCTGAGAGACTTGTTAGAGCGATGTCTGATTCTTCAGTTCTCCACGAGGCCAGTGGAGTCAGGGTCAACAATCTGCTTCTAACCCCTGAGAGGGCATAGTATGAACTAAGTCCCGGCCTGAGCTGCAGAGGGTCAGAAAAAGTCCTGTGTCACATCTCCACTATCTTGACCAGGAGGAAAACCAAGTTTCAAAATGGCCTTATTTTGCAATCTGACTCAAAAGGGTGGGGAGTGGAAAATTATAGACAGCAGCCACTGAGGGACTTTGGCTTAATATAACTGGTGACCTGGGAAACGGCAGAGGCAGAAAATCATTTCTGCTTTCTCGGATTGAGGGACAGAAAGGGCTTTTCGAAGCAGAGTCAAAATAAGGACTTCCTTCAAGCCGGGGACGCGCGTTAGCGCACAGACAGGTCAGAAGATAGCCCTCCCACTTCCTTGCGCCTCCCTCTCCAGCTTTTCTTCATGCTTTCTGCTCCTCCACCCCCTTCCCATCCTACCCGCTTGGCTTTCCAGTCTTTTCTTATCTCTGCTTTTTTTCCACCCCACCCCCACGCCGCCCCCGCCCCTGCTCGCTTCCCTCCCTCCTCCCTTTGATCTGTTCTTTCAGCTTGAGCAGCAGATACTTTAGCTCCTAACCACTTATTAACAGCGAAAAATCATAAATCTTATGCAAATATCAAATGAGCACCTGTCAGCGACTGTCTTTAACCCATCAATTAATGAGGGATCCAGAAACACGCTACAAACAGTTCGCAGAAGAATCCCTAAACAGACCTTGTGATGCGATACAATTTGCCACTTGAGCCCTATTGGTCCACGGGCAGGAAGCACATTTGCCGAGTTGTGTGGGCGTTCCTGAAGGACAGATCTAGAACTTTTTCATTATACTGGACCGAAGCTCCATACTCATCAAGACGATAACTCTCCACGCCCCACCCTCCCGTACTCACAGATGACCGCTCTGAGTCCTCTCAGTACCCTACATAATGGACTCATATGCAAATGTAAAGAAAACCATAGAAACCTTTGAAGATAATAGAAAGAAAAAAGTCCTCATGGTGTGTGTTTTGGTTATGGGATTTTTGTTGGGGTTTTTGTTTGTTTGTCTGTCTGGATCGTTCTTCTTGTTGTTTGTTATAGTTTTGAACACAGAAAGGACCATACACAGTAGGCATCTAAAACTTTTGTGAGTCGAAGGTTTGAAACTGCCAACAGATAATGCCGAGGGCACACACTCTCAGATGAGGGTGGCAGCCATGTGCACACACTGATAGGACATTTCAGTCCAGTCAATGTCTCTCAAATGCAGGCTCCTCACCCATGGGCTCAATCAATATTGGATATTAAGGTTTTAGGTCTGAGGATTAATATTGTCAGTGTTAACAGGATCTTGAGTCACCCAGTAGACGAACCTCTGGGCTCGCCTGTGAGGGATTTTCTTCACTAGAGTAGCCTCTGCGTGCATCTGGGAGGGACTATCCTGATTCTGCTAGTCTCTGGCCTTACATGAAGAGTTGGCCTGGATTCAGTTAGTTGAGGTGGGAAGGAAGACCCACCTTAAAAATAAACTACAGTAAACTGAGGGGTGGTGGCGCACACCTTTAGTCCCTGCACTTGGGAGGCAGGGGCAAGAGAATCTCTGAGTTCAAGGACAGACTGGTCTACAGAGTGAGTTCCAGGACAGCCAGGGCTACACAGAGAAACCCTGCTTGAAAAATAAAACAGTAGACTGCACTATTCACGGTCCTCCGGTCTTAGGCTACACAAGAAGGAAGGCGGGGTATGAAAGAAAGGCGGGGCATGAAAGGAAGGCGGGGCATAGTAGCACACTGCAGAGACAGAGGCTGGTGGATCTCTGTGAGTTCCAGGCCAACCTGATCTACATAGCAAGTTCTAGGACAGGCAAGGATATGTAGGGAGACCCTGTCTCAAAAACAAAAAGAAAGAAAAAGGAAGCTAACTGGACTAGGCGGGTTGTGTGTGGTTCTCTGCCACTGTGCATGCAGTGTGACCAGTTACCTCAAGCGCCTGCCTCTCCTGCTTCCTTCCCATCATCATGGACCTTACCCTTGAACTGTGAGTCAAAGTAAACTCACTTGCTCTTAAGTGGCTTTTGTCAATGTGGTTTGTCAAAGATTTATTTAGTTATTTATTATGTATACAATGGTCTGCCTCCATTTATGCCTACAAGCCAGAAGAGAGCACCAGTCCTCATTACAGATGGTTGGGAGCCACCATGTGGTTGCTGGGAATTGAACTCAGGACCTCTGGAAGAGCAGACAGTTCTCTTAACCTCTGAGCCATCTCTCCAGCCCTTGTCAACGTGTTTTAATTACAGTCCATTGAGAGGAAGAAACTGAGGGGTTGGAGAGATGGCTCAGAGGTTAAGAGCACTGGCTGCTCTTCCAGAGGACCCGGGTTCAATTCCCAGAACCCACCTGGCAGCTTGAAACTGTAACTTCAGTTCCAGGACATCCAACACCCTCACACAAATATATGTGCAGGCAAAACACCAAAGCACTTTAAAAAAATAATTTAAAAAAAAAAGAAAAGAGGAAGAAATCATTTTCTGACCCTCTCCATCTCTCTTCTTGCCATTATCTTCCTAATTAACACAGTATTGCTATCTGCATAGCATTTACATCGCATTAGGTATTCTAAATAACATAGAGATGATTTAATATATATGGAAGGGTTATATGTCATATATAAATATATACCTTTTTATATAAGAGATGTGAGCACCCCTGAGTTTTGGTGTCTGAGAACCCTGGACCTAATCCCCCTCCATCACCAAAAGGAAGTCTGTATTCTAACCCTTTGTAACCGAAGCATTAATCAGTGTTTGAGTGTGCCTGGGAACTGTGTTTGAGAATCTTGCCTTCCCTATAGTCTAGGGCCATTAAGGTAGCCTGGGCAGAGTTGAGCCTGTGCAGGGGACAATGGGTGTCTCCTAGCCACTTAGGTGCACTCACCCATGTCCCACTGTTCCTCAATGTAGGAGTCCTGTGGGAGCTATAGAGTTTCTATCCTGCCTGAGTTAATGCTCTAGCTGGGGCTCAGAGGCAGGCATGGGGTCACCTGGGAGATAGCACTTACTGGAGATATGCAGAGCCAGGGATTGACGCTATTCAGACTCAAGGTCAGCCTCAAGGGTCAGTTTCTAGAGAGCTAGACAGCTGCAACAGAAGAATGGGGAAGGTTAGTATCACAGAGCTGGTATCAGCGGCTGTGGGGTCAGCAGCTGTGGGGTCAGCAGCTGTGGGGTCAGCAGCTGTGGGGTCAGCAGCTGTGGGGTCAGCAGCTGTGGGGTCAGCAGCTGTGGGAGCAGCAGCTGTGGGGTCAGCAGCTGTGGGGTCAGCATCTGTGGGAGCAGCAGCTGTGGGGTCAGCAGCTGTGGGAGCAGCAGCTGTGGGGTCAGCAGCTGTGGGGTCAGCAGCTGTGGGGGCAGCGGCTGTGGGGTCAGCATCTGTGGGGTCAGCATCTGTGNCAGCAGCTGTGGGGTCAGCAGCTGTGGGGGCAGCGGCTGTGGGGTCAGCATCTGTGGGGTCAGCATCTGTGGGAGCAGCAGCTGTGGGGTCAGCAGCTGTGGGGTCAGAATCTGTGGGATCAACAACAGTGGGATCAGCAGCTGTGGGGTCAACATGTGTGAGGTCAGCGGCTGTGGGGTCAGCGACTGTGGGAGCAGTGGCTGTGGGGTCAGCCTTGTGGGAGCAGCGACTGTGGGGTCAGTGAGAAGACAACAGTCCACGGCTGAGTCTGAGGTGGCCTGGAGGAAATAGCAAGAGACTAAAGTCCTCTTGACCAGGAAGAGTTCATATCTGGTCAGACACCAGACCAACCTCCTAACGAAAATTCCACTGTTCTCTGGTTAGAAGCAAAAAATTACTGTATGTGGTCAATTCACAGGGTTGCCTGAGACCACTGGAAAACACAGATACTTACATTATGATTCATAACAGTAGCAAAATTACAGTTACAAAGTAGCAAGGAAAACTTTTATGGTTGGGGGTCACCACAGCATGAGGAACTGCATTAAAGGGTCACAGTGTTAGGAAGGTTGAAAACCACTGTCATAAATAGTGGATTCCTGATGGACACCATTCCGGTTTGTTCGTTCGTTTGTTTTTATCTACTTGACACAACTGGCATTACCTTGGAAGAAGAACCTCAACTAAAAAAACTGCCTCCATCAGACTGCCTGTACATATGTCTGTAGTGGTCTTTTCTTTTCTTTTCTTTTCTTTTCTTTTCTTTTCTTTTCTTTTCTTTCTTCTTCCTTCCTTTCTTTCTTTCTTTCTTTCTTTCTTTCTTTCTTTCTGTTTGTTTTTAGACAGGGTTTCTTTGTGTGGTCCTGGAACTCACACTGTAGACCAGGCTGGCCTCAAACTCAGAGACCTGCTTTCCTCTGCCTCTACTAGAGTTCAAGGATCAGAGGTGTAGGCCACCCAAGTGTAGGGAATTTCCTTCATTAGTGATTGTGGTCTATCCCACTAGATGGCCCCACCCTGGGCAGGTCGTCCTGGGTGGCATAAGAGAGCAGGCTGAGAAAGCTGTGGGAAGCAAGCCAGTAAGCAGCACCCCTCCATGGCCTCTGCATCAGCTCCTGCCTCCAGCCCTGCATGGAACTCCTGACCTGACTCCCCACATAAATGGAAACCAACCCTTTCCTCCCTGGTTGTTTTTGTCAGTGTTTTATCACAGCAATAGAACCCTATAGTAGACAATGAGGTGACTCGGGGGTCACTGTTTAACACAGAGTCAGGGGTCATTGTTGACCACAGTGATAGAGACCTATGGCAGACAACGTTGGGCGAGGCAGGACACCTTCAAGAAGACTTTACTTACAAGAGGAAAGACAATGGGTAGAACTCCAAACTCTACATTCCTCTGGAAACTCTGCCTTTCACAGGCTGTGCGACCTCAGGTAAGTCACTACCTGTTTCTGGGCCCATTTCCTCCATATGAAGTGAGGGCCTTTGCTTGAGGCCTCTAGGCTGGCGTGCTTGTGCCCTCATTGCTAGAGAGCAGGCCTTCTGTGAGGCAAGCAACCCTCAGGCAAGGGCAACTCAGAGTGCTTCACTGTGGGACCTGTCAACTCCTCCGGGAGCTTCAGAGAGTGTTCCTGTGAAAAACGCAGGGGAAGGAACATTGTCTGGATGCTAGTCTGCCCTCAAAGGCTGGAAATAAATCCAGATGCCAGAGGCAGAATTACCAGGAAGCTAAAAAAGTCTAAGCGTTCTACTTGGAGACACCCATATAGAAGACATCCCCAAATTGTGTACCCTACACACCTCATGCTTCACAGAACCTAGATGTAGCCGTGCTGGCTGCCTGTAACTTACGGCCATTGTTGTAGCCGGTGGCAGACACAGACAGGTCTCCCCAGTGAGAGGAATATGACTCAGAGATTGACAGCTACAGCCTTGATGGTGTGACTTGTTCTTCTCACGTCTATCTGATAAGAGAGCAACACCATCCACACCTGACCCAGTCTTGCCTTCCTGAAGCTGTGAGTCCACCCTAGAACCTACAAGACAGGAAGTCTCACCCTCCCGCTGAGAGAGAAGTCTTCTCAGGTTTGCAGAAGCAGGCCTCAAACTCAGAACTGTCCTCCCTCTCCTTCCTGCTTCCTTCTTCCCTTCCTTCCTCCACTCTTCCTTTCCTACTTTCTGTCTTTCCTTCCACTTTTTGAAATAAGACATTGATACGTAGCCCAGGCTGGCCCTGGACTTGCAGTCCTTCTGCCTCTGCCTCCCAAATGCTGCGTGTCTAATCATGTGCTGCCATGCCTGACTTCCCAGGATTTTCTTCTGACTTCTCTAGGCTCTTTGGTTTCCTTATTTGGGATCAAGTCCAGTCATGCTGGAGCAGAGTGGAATAAGATTCACATCTCTGTGGCTGAGAGGCCCTGAGACCCCAGCATCCCGGGGACCAAGCAGGCCCAATGGGGACATAAAGTGCAGGGCAGGGCAGCACCTGGAATCACAGGGCAGAAAAAGTCCTGGAAACTGAGGGCTCCCCCAGCCCCCCTTTTCTTCTGTTCTCAAGTCATGTCAGTGTATTTATCCCAAACCTAACACCACAGATGATAAGATTTCTCTGCCACATCTATGGTTCAAGAAGAGCTGGAGTTGAGAACCATACAGACAAGCCCACAAGCCCGGAAGTGTCACATGTTCCCTGTGACACCAGGCTCTTTTTTGTTGGTTGGTTGGTTTTTCAAGACAGGGTTTCTCTGTGTAGCCCTGGCTGTCCTGGAACTCACTCTGTAGACCAGGCTGGCCTCGAACTCAGATATCCACCTGCCTCTGTCTCCCCAGTGCTGGGATTAAAGGCGTGCGCCACCATGCCCGGTGACACCAGGCTCTTTAAGCCACAGTCACACACGGTCACAGGAAAGAGGGAGATTCACCCCTACCCTAAAACTGAGCTAGATCTTTGTGCCTGCTGTTGCCTAGTGAGGGAGCCCCACCCAGGGGAGCTCAGGACCAAACCTAACAAGCTCTGGGAAAACAGCCGCAAGCTGAATTGCTAGGATTCCTTCAGTGGCTATGTCCTAATGAGGCCACCAGGGATCCCAGCTTGACAAGGACTAGGTATCACAAAAGAAACTGTGCATGTGACACCTCTAGGACCTGGTGCCACACTTAGGGGGACTGTCAAGAAACAGTGTGGACGGGTGATGGCTTGACTGTGGGTTCATCGTGAATGGTGCTGTATAGATTCTGGGTACAGCTCCTTCCTCGGGGGGGCCAGATTCACACCTGGGTAGCTAGGGATCTGACTTTCAGAGAAGACCCACTCCATCCTGGCTGTTCTCCAGGTGCTCAGGAAATTGAGCTCCATCCACTCCTGATTGACAAACGGCATCCGTGGCCTCCCCCTCCCTTATGTCCTGAGGGTTGGGTCTGAATCCGCCTCAGCCTATGTAGTCTCGGTGTACCTGTGTAATTGCTGCTCTGGACCTTCTGCAGAGTGGTGCACCAAGATTCCGTTGCAGTGCTGCAACCAGCCTTTGGGGTTTGTGTTGGGGTCTCAGAAGGGAGTTTCCACATAGTTTCATTGCAGCTGAACTGAGGCGGTTAAGTGAGTCTCCATGTCCCCACAGGCTCAAATGATTGGACGTGGAAGGAGGGAACCAACTCCTGAAAGTTGTCCTATGATCTCCACATGCATGCCATGTTACACACACACACATGAGAGAGAGAGAGAGAGAGAGAGAGAGAGAGAGAGAGAGAGAGAGAGAGAGAGAGAGACTCAAGTAGAAAATAGAGAGAGCTGTCTAGAGATCCCCAGAGAAGGTAGATCAGAGAGAAAGAATGCAGAACAGAGAGAAAGCAGACTGAAAAGCTGTCTCTAGCAGAGCATAGGCCGCCAGCTTGGACCCAAGATTTGACTTCTAGTTGTTTGTTTTTGATGCTCCCAGACACCCTTTCTCAGAACCCCTCTCCAAGTCGAGGCTGGTCCTCAGCAAACGTAACTAAAGCGAATCATCATGCAGGAACAGGAGGTGGTGGTGATTGCCTATCCTGTGAACGCTCTGGGGCAGAAGCGGGAGGCTAACACAAACCCAAGGGCACCCTGGTCTACACAGCAGGTTCTAGGACCCTGCCCCACAAAAACAAAAAGTAAAAATGAATAAATAAAAAGTTATCTGGTGACTTCAGTAGAAGTGTGGCCACTGTTGCTAATTCTGGAACATTCCTTTACACTTCCCCTGCCACCCCACACCCCACTGCGTCAGTAGTCATGTCTTCTCTCTCAGTCCTTCCTTCCTCCAACCCTGCCAACCCCAAATCCACTTCCTGTCTCTGTAGATTTGCCTGTTCTGAACACATCATGTAAACACAACCATGTATTTTGCAGGCTTTGTGACGGTCATATAACATATTTTCCAGACTCATTCACACTGTGCCGTAAAGTGTTACTTCTTTTTCTTGATGAAGAGGGCTCCGTTATATTAATAGCCACATTTCCTTTTATCCATTCATTAGTTGGTAGACATTGGGTTTATTTATAGTGAGCCTAATCTATACTATGGTTGAAATCATGATTGATGTTTCTAGTTATCTTACTGTTTGTGTTGCTCTAACAAAAATGCCACAACCTAGGTGTTGATAGTTTATGTGGCTGGGAAGTGAACAACTATCGTGCCTACACATTTGGTCCTTGGTAAGAACACTTCCTGGTGTGTTGAGGGCTGTCGAGCCCTCCTCTTCTTCCTCCTCCTCTTCCTTCTCTTCTTCCTCTTCCTCCTCCTTTTCTTTTTTTTTTTTTTTTTGTTTGTTTGTTTGTTTGTTTTGAGACAAGTGTTTTCTGTGTAGCCTGGCCATTCTGGAACTTAATCTATAGACCAGGCTGGCCTTGAACTCAGAGATCTGCCTGCCTCTGTTGTCACCCAGGTGCTGAGATTAAAAGTATGCACCACCATGCCTATTCTTACTTATATGTCTTAAATTATGTATCTGTGTATCTGAGAGTAGGTGCCTGTGGAGGCCAGACACGGACATTAGATCTGTCAGAGGTGGAGTTACAGGCAGTTGTAAGCAGCCAGATGTGGGTGCTGGAAACCGAATTCATGTCCTCTGGGAAAATTGCAAGCACCCTTAATAGTTATTTCATCTCTCTCTCTATCCCAATCCTAGCTTTAAATATAATTAACCTGTAAAGTGAATAAATAAATTAATCAATGAAAAATAAATAGAAAGGAAAAATGTAAAAAGAGTTTTTACATATAAAAGTAACCTTCTACTACAAGACAATGTGTATGCAGAACTTGCTTGTCTATGTGCACTTTTTAAGTCAAAATAATGTTTGATGGTCCAGGACTTTTCTTTCTACTTGCCTGTGAATTTTGATTTTCTCAAAAATATGTCAGGAAACCAAAGATTTCTCATTAATTAACTAAACATTCTATCATAGTCTCGGGTCTGAAAGTCGTTTGGAGAATCTTGAGAATTTTGCTTAAATTGCAATTGTGAGACAATATGGTAATTGCTGACATCAAAAGTTGCCAGACAAATGGCAATTTGAATTTTTCCATGATCATTGAAAGTAAAGTCAGAACATCTGAGCGATTTATAGCAGCATTAACTGACATTCACAACAAGCAACCCATTTTTCCCTATTTGTTCACATATTTGCTGTTATTATAAAATTTAGTTGCATTCATACTCACATTCTAGTAACCTTAAACATTTGGTAGAACAATGACCTAATCCTTATACTACTACCAACATTAGGAAATTCAAATTCACTAGGATGTCAATAACAAAGAAATAAGATGTACATTACAGTCCCTGTGATAGAATCAGGCTAAAGATGTAAATTTGTTTTAAAAGCAGTATGTGTGATAATTTCTATACTCATTTATCAAAATTAAAACTACTTCATGTGGGGGCTGGAGATATGGCTCAGCAGTCAAGAACACTGACTGCTCTTCCAGAGGTCCTGAGTTCAATTCCCAGCAACCACATGGTGGCTCACAACCATCTGTAATGGGATCCGATGCCCTCTTCTGGTGTCTGAAGACTGCTACAGTGTGCTCACATACATCAAATAAGTAAGTGAATCTTAAAGACAAAGACTTCATGTGGCCAGGCATGGTAGTGCATGCCTTTTAACCCCAGGATTTGAGAGGTATGTAGATCTCTGAGGTCAAGGCCAGTCTGGACTCAGAGTTCCAGGGCAGTTATATAGAGAGACCTTGTCTCAAAAGCAGAAGCAAAACCAACAGCAGCAGCAGACCTCAGTGTGAGGACTAAGTGTGTAGCTCAGTTTGTAGAGCGCTTGCCTAGCCAGGAGCCCAGCTTTAGTCCTTAGCATCACACAGATCAAGGTGCCAGCCTGTGCCTGTAATCCCAGGTCTGAGGACACAAAGGCACGAGGAACAGAAAGCCAAGAGGATTCCTGGCTATCCCTGGACATTTGAGGCCAGCCTGGGATATAATAGACATGATCTCAAAACAAAGCAAAGAGAGCCAGCTTCACATGTTGGTGTGACAGTTTGTGCTTAGGGTCCCAGTCACTGGAGAGCATGAAGCAAAAGGATGACGTGAGGAGTTCAGGAAAACAGCCTTATAGAAGGAGCGTGGACTTTCCTTTTCATATAAAATATGGCTTATTTAAGGCCAGGCACAGTAGCATAAGCCTTTAGCCCCCAGCACTCAGTAGGCAAATAAGTTACATCTCTGTGAGTTCAAGGCTAGCCTGGTGTTTGTAACAAGCCCTAAGCCAGTCAGGGATGTACACTGAGATCCCGTCTCAAAAGCTTGTTTACTGTTGTGAGTCTTGTGCAGGTTTATATGTGACTGAGCATGCCTGTGTAAATGCTTGAGGCCAGAAATGGCCATCAAGTTTGATGATCTACCACACTCTACATATTCCTAGAGGCAAAGTCTCTCCCTGAACCTAGACTTGTGTTTCCTCTACTAGGATGGTAGTCAGCCATCCCCAGCAATCCTCCTTCTCACTCTCAGAGCGGGGGCCTTCTAGTGACGACAGTGGCACCCACTTATCAAGAAGTGACTCTCAGGACCAGACTGAACAAATGCTCCATGAGACTCACTGGTCTGAGCCAGGCCAGCTGCCCTGTGGGACATATGTAACCCTCTGTGGGACATGTGTAACCCTCTGTGGGACATATGTAACCCTCTGTGGGACATATGTAACCCTCTGTGGGACATGTGTGCTCCCTGTGGGACATATGTAACCCTCGGTGGGACATGTTTGCTCCCTGTGGGACATGTATGGTGTCTGTGGGACATGTGTAACCCTCTATGAGACATGTGTCCTCCCTGTGGGACATGTGTGCTCCCTGTGGGACATGTGTAACCCTCTGTGGGACATGTGTGTTCCCTGTGGGACATGTATAACCCTCTGTGGGACATGTGTTCTCCTTGTGGGACATGTGTGGTGCCTGTGAGACATATGTAACCCTCTGTGAGACATGTGCCCTCCCTGTGGGACTTGTGTGCTCCCTGTGGGACATGTGCACCCCAGTTATCTCCTTTGATTCTCTTTAAAAGGAAATGTTGAAGTTCTGTAGGCCCCTGAAGACTGAACTGCTGTTCTGTCTTCCAGACATGGTCACATTTATGAAAACCTTTCTCTTGCTCACCATTGATTGTCCCGTTAATTGGCATAATGGGATGGTTGGCTAAGCCTAATCCGTTGAGATATTTGGATGCAGGGCTTTTCCCTAGAATCCTAACAGCACAAACATCTCCTTTATCAACCTTCACACTCTCGCCACCATCCCAACCAGATAACATCCCTAGACCCAGAGACCCTCCCCGGGTTCTTCCATCTAATCCTAAACTGATTGAGTGCAGCCAGCCTGCACCACCCATTCCTGCCTGTGAAGACCCCACAAAGTGGCTGGACTGGAGGCTACTTCTGCCTCCTGCCCACCTTGATGCTTTCCCGTGGGGAAAAGCGCCTCGTCTCCCTCTCCCGTTTTTAGGGATCTGTGAATATAAGCTTCCTTCCTGACGATCCTTCCTGCTGTGTCTCCCATCCTGATGGAAACAAACACTAAGTACATTTAAAGAACAGACTACAACTGACAATGTCATTTCCCGTTCGCATTTCCTTTTCTCTTCTCAAGAACAAACGGGGTTCCAGCAGGCCAGAATGCACCACTCTGAACACGACACTTTGGCAGATGGCTTATTTTGAGCTGAATGTGATTAAGTGTCAGACGGCAGTGGTGCTGTAGATTTTGCCTTCATCATTAAGTCAGTGATTTTTACTTTGTTTAAAAACAACAACAACAACAACAAACCATAAATTCCCACTTATCTCTTCCCCAGGCCTCCCTCTCCCCTTGGGAAGAAGGGGCTACTGTTAGTCACTGAGACCGTTTTTCCCAGTAGAAACTTGAGTCTGCAATACAAACCTGACAAAACAGCCCTATACGCCTTTACCTCTCCCCATATATACATTCCCTGATCAGTGCCTTTCATAGCCTGAACTCTTTTCCTTAAAAAAAGTTTTATATGCCAGGCAGTGGTGATGCACACCTTTAATTCTAGCACTTGGCAGGCAGGGGCAGGCAGATCTCTGAGTTCAAGACCTGCCTGGTCTCAGAGTTCCAGCAAAATCAGGGTTACACAGAGAAACCCTGTCTCAAACACACACACACACACACACACACACACACACGAATTATGTATGTACCTGTGTATGTGTGTGTGTGTGTGTACCTGTGTGTGTGTGTTCCTGTGTGTATGTACCTGTGTGTGTGTGTGTACCTGTGTGTGTGTAACTGTGTGTGTGTGTACCTCTGT
>NC_034607.1:53235763-53244785 GCF_900095145.1 Mus pahari
TCATGTATCAGAGGATAAAGGTGGATTCCCTTTTAGTAACAAGCAGTCATGAGCTGTTGAATGTGGGTTCTGGGAATCTAACTCATGTCCTCCACATGAGCAGTACCTTCTCAAGCCATCTCCCCGGGTTCCCCCCCCTTTTATTTTTCTTCACAATTACACATATATATTGTGTTTGTGGGTGTGGCGGGTGTTTTCAACTATGCCATGGTGTGTGTGTAGAGATCAAAAGGCAACCTTCGGGATTGGGTTCTTCCTTCCACAGTGCAGGTCCCTGGGGCCAGGCTCAACAACAGGAACCTTTACAGGCTGAGCCTGCTCTCAGGGCCCCTTCTCTAGTCCTCTGTCAAAATAGTGGGAAAGCCCTAATGACCCTAACGACCCTAATGCCCTCTTTATAGTTTCACTTATTTTCTATGTAGTTCTTGCTTATTAAACATAAAACATCGGTTAAACCTGTATACCTGTTAATTCCTGTTAGTCTCTCTTTGGTCATTTAATTCATGGCCCCCTAACAAACCTAGGAGACCAAGAGAGACGTTTTTCTTTCCTTGCACCATTAGCAAATTATGTGCCCAACCACAGGCATAAAAGCTCAGTTACAGGCTGGTGAGATGGCTCAGCAGGTAAGAGCACCTGATTGCTCTTCTGAAGGTACTGAGTTCAAATCCCAGCAACCACATGGTGGCTCACAACCATCTGTAAGGAGATCTGACTCCCTCTTCTGGAGTGTCTGAAGACAGCTACAGTGTACTCACATATAATAAATAAATAAATCTTTAAAAAAAAAAAAAAAAAAAGCTCAGTTACAAAGTATTTTTATAAATGGACAAGTTACAAAGTATCTTTATAAATGGACACATAAACTTTTGTTCTGATTTATAACTATCTGACTGAAGCATAAAACTTGGAGATAGACTTCAGCCCTGGTCAAATAAATACAAGAGCAGACACCGACACTGTGCCTTCAGAAAAACACGAACAAAGGCAAGCAAACTGCTAGAAGCATGCTATGCCAGAAACATAGGCGGACACATGTGTCTCTTTCCACAGTGTCAGAATGTATTGTCTGACAATAAATCAATATTGTTGTCTACAATTTGCTGAGTTGTGCCAATCCCCTGATAGCTAGCTGTTGGGAAACACAGGTTCTTTTGTTCTGATCTTAATTACCAATATCAGCTCATCGATCACACATCAATGGGTAAACATATTTATATGTGTCTATGGGGTAGCATTAAAGAGACCACAGCAGACAGAGTTCAAGGAGAGAGAGAGAAAGCGGTCTGAAGAAGCCATGAGGAGCATGTCAGTAGCAGCACCCTCCATGACTTACCTCCACATCTGCTCCTGCCTCTAGGTTCCTGCCCTCTGAGTTCCTGTCCTGGCTTGCTTCAGTGATGAACTAACATGTGAAAGTATAAGCCAAGTAAACCCTTTCTTTCCTCCTCAACTTGCTTTTGATCATAGCATTTCATCACAACAATAGTAACCCCAACTAAATCATCCACACTCAAGACAGAGTCCAGTTCTGCTTGGGAAATGGAGTCTCTCGGGACAGGGGATGGCCTGAAAAACCAATGTTCTGTGGGGGATGGAGGCAGGGCACAGCCTCCTCTCAGCTGTCAGAAAGGGGATTTATGGCTTTTGAACTCTTAGCTTCAGGTAGATAAAGAATTTCAGGGACTTCAGTTCCTTCAGGTGAAAGTGAGCCAGGGTGGCCTTTTTGGGGTCACTTTAGTTACCCCTGGATCTGGAAAGCTTCTGTTTGTTGAGACAGGCTCTTATACTGTAGCCTAGGTTAGGATGGCCTCAACTCATGGCAATCCTCCTGCCTCAGACATGAGCCACCACCAGCACCTCAGAAGTTGCTAATAGTTTATGTTGTCTGTAGTTGGGTGTTGCAGGGACAGCCTGCTTGAACATTCGGGAGTGTAGGAACCGAAACAGCTGTTGACTGTGACTTGGATACCCTGTGACTGACAGATCAGGGAACACAGACAAAGTCACCACAAGGGTCAGCAGGACCTGCTGTAACCTGATTAAAATATCAACACATCTCAAGAAAGAGGAGGCCATTTGGGAGGAAGGCTGAGTCTTAGCCTTGCTGACAGATGGGCAGTTAGCTTTGGCTCAGTAGTTAAAAGAGCTTGCTGCTCTTCCAGGGGACCAGAGTTCAATTCCCAGCACTCATGTCAGGCACTTCACAACCACCGGTAACTTCATGGGATCTGATGCTCGCTCTCCTCTGGCTTCTGCGGATTGCTGCACACGCATGCCATGCGTCCACTCAGACACTCACGTACATACATAGAGATGATAAAATTTATTCTTAAAGACATGAGTGAGACTGGAGAACAGACAATGGCACACTACAGTGTTTCTCCGAGCTCTAGTGCAGTGTCTGGTTTTTCATTCCCATTCCTGCCCCTGTGGTATTGAGGCAGGGGTGAGGGTAGGGCATACAGTGAGGGTAGAATTAGCAAATGGAAGGAACCAAAATGGAGGCTCTCTTGCCAAGGCTGAGTTGTAGTGTGCAGGACAACTTATAAAGGTTCAGAGGTCTAGAGGCTGTCAGAGCACCTCACCTTAGGGAACCATCCTCTGAGCTCCTGAAGGAACCATTGCAGTGGCCCTGAGTGGGCTGGAGGTGGGGGCTGGGCAGTGAATGGAGCTCTCGATTACTCTGTACATGGCCCTGAGTTTGATTTCAACCACTACATAGATGGATGGATGGATGGATGGATGGATGGATGGATGGATGGATGGAAGATAGATGGATGGATAGATTGATAGATAGATGGATGGATGGATGATAGATGGATGATGGATGGATAGATGGATAGATGAATGGATGGAGAGATGATAGAGATAGATAGATAGATAGATAGATAGATAGATAGATAGATAGATAGATAGATACATACATACATACATACATACATACATACATACATACATACATACATAGATACATAGATAGATAGATACATAGATAGATAGATACATAGATACCTAGATAGATGGGTGAATGGATAAAGTGGGGTGGTATCACACTCATAGTCTCAGCACTTGTGTTGAGTAGGGAGGAGATCAGAAATTCAAGGCCAGACTCAGCTAGCTATATGGCAAATTTGAAGCCAGCCTGGGTTACATGAGACCCCATCGCAAGCAAGCAAGCAAGCAAGCAAGCAAAAAACTAAATAGTACAGCTGCCTTCTCTGTAATTCTCTGGTTCAGTAAAAAGGGTGAAAGGCTGCGTAGCAACAGAGTTGCAAAGGAGAGAGGTGGGACCTTCACTCAGGGCTTTCTGCCTAGTGACAGGACTATTTTTAGACTTGATCAGGACCTCTCATGCATATTGCAGGATGGTTTTCTGGGTCAGCCCCTCTCAAGTAAACTGTCATTTAATCCCAGCCCAGGACAGTTACCCGGATAGAGTAGCAGCCCGGGCCCCGCTACACTGGCTATTCGAGATTGCTTTGGTCCAGCTTTGTAACTGGCCTTCAAAGACCTGCGCTGGCTGGTGTTGGGAGAGTAGTCCTAGTCTATGGCAGGCAGAGTGTCTCCTGTCTTCTGTTCATGCATTTGCCCAGTGTGCATGCAGAATCACACAGTCACAGATTCATGCTGTTGCTGGTCTTCATGCTGGTGCCGAACTCAGGGCTCATGCACCTCTAGGCAAGTTTCCTGCTGGGTTATTAGTCCCTTAGTCCCTCGGTCTGTAATTTTGTGCATATAAGCCTACTTCATGCTAAGACCTTAGAATACAATGTTTAGCACATACAGGCAGGACCTTTGCCATCAAGACACGTAGAGCAGAGCTGGGCTTGGTGACCCATACCTGTTCTTCTAGCTCTAGAATGGCTATGGCAGCATAGTAGTAAGTTCAAGGCCAGCATGGTCTACGCAGTGAGACTCTGGAAACAAAAGGGGGCAGGAAGGAAGGTAAAGGAAGAAAGGGAAGGGGACGAGGAAAGGGGAGAGAAGGGAAGGGGAAAGGAGAGGGGAGGGTGAAGAGGCTTGCATACTACTAGGGGAGAAGATATGAGTCGAGTAATCACGTTTTTATTGCCAGTGTAAAAATGTTATAAAGGGAAAGTGTGGGAAAGCAGACAGTTGGAGGGACAGAGCCTTGTTGTTCAAATTTGGTCAGTAGAAGTGTCAGCTGGAGAGAAAACATTCTTGGCAAAAAAGAGCTCTGGGAGGAGGCCTGTGGCCAAGGAAGCTGATACAGTAGAACACACACACATAAGGAAGTGTCGGGACACCAAACTTTCTGCTCCTGAGCCCCTGCAAGCGAAAACAACCAAGGTCAGATTAACAGGAAGAAAAGTACGTTATTTAATGTGTATACAAACGCTTACAAGAGATGGATGGCCCACTAGACGGCTCAGCCAGGAAAAGCAATTGAATGCAGACCAAAGGACTGGAGTCAAATTCCACCAAGCCCACAGAGAGCTGGGGGTGGGGAAGTAAGCTCACAAAGTCACTTCTGTCTTCCACACACTCGAGTTGTTCATGTACACACACACACACACACACACACACACACACACACGCACACGCACACACACACACACACATGCACACACAACGCACACATACATGCACACACACACACATGCACATGTCCGCCCGCACGCACACACACACGCACACACATACACGCACACACACGCACACACACACGCACGCACGCACTTTGTAAAATGTTTATGAAAGAAGCTGACTAAATGGCTAGAGAATTATATTGGGCACATTTCTGTTATCTCAGCACGTTAGAGATCGAGGCAGGAGAAGAGAGTGTTCAAGACCAAGCCCGGGAGATAATTCAGGCCCTTGTAACCAAGCCTGATGAGCTGGGTTCAAACCCTCAGACCTACAAAGTAGAACTGGCTCTGGCAAATTGTTCTCTGACCTCAAGATTCACATTATGACATCCCCCCTACCCACACCCCCACATGCATGGCTGCAAATGTATACATGCACACACACATGCACACACTTACACACGAAATAAAATATGATTTAAAAAACAACAGCATGTTAAAGGGCCTGGAGAGACGGCTCAGTGGTCAAGAGCACTCATGCTTTTGCAGAGAGCCCAGGTTTTGTTGCCGCAGTTACGTGATGGCTTACAACTGCCTGTAACTCCAGGTCCAGGGGCTTGGACTCTGTCTTCTGATTCCCCTGGGCACCAGGCATGCTCATGCAGACCCTCACACAAATAAAAATAAAATTAATATCTTTTTTTAAAATGTCAGCTATCTTGGCAGTGGTGGCGCACACCTTTGATCCCAGGAGGCAGAGAGAGATGGATCTTACGAGTTTGAGGCCAGACTGGTCTACAGAGCAAGTTCCAGGGCTACACAGCAAAACTCGGTCTCAAAAAAAAAAAAAAAACCAAAATTACTTAGTTAATTAAAATATGTCTTTGTTTTGAGGGCTTTATTATGTAGCCCTGGCTATTCTAGAACTTGCTTAAGCAGACCTGGCTGTGTACTTAAACTCACAGAGATCCACCTGCCTCAGCCTCCTAAGTGCTGGGAATAAAGTAGTGTGCAACCACGCCCAGCTTAAAAAAAATGTTTTAGAAAGAAAGAATTTGAGTACAGCCTGGGCTACTTGGCAAGATACTATTTAAAAGGTGTGTGTGCTAGGGGAGGGGGGTTGCTGCTACTGGTGAAGAGCACAGGCTGTTCTTCTAGAAGACCCGGGTTCAATTCCCAGCACCCACACGATATATCCAGCTTCTCAGAATTTGATGCTTTCTCCTGGCCCCTGCTAGCACCAGGCATACGCATGGCGCACAGACAAATGTGCAGGAAAAATTTCCAAACACATCAATAATTAATTACAATTTTAAAAGTCAGAGAATTGTGCACCCAATGTCCCAGGGAAGGAGAAGGCATGCCAGTGGAACGCTTGTGTTGTCACCATTAAATGACTTTCCAGGGAAATGAGTGTGAGATAAGAAACTTTGTGATTGATTACTCCTGCCTGTTTAGGGTTAGCATCTTTGTGATTATTCCTGCATGTTTAGGGTTAGCATTTTTCAAGTTTCTTCAGTAGCCATCAAACTCCCCGTAGAGGGATTTACATAGATTTACTCTTGGTGTCTTTCCTGACAGTAAAAGCTGCCTTGAAGAGGAGTTCATGAACACTCCAATCCCCAGACGTGTCTGCTTTCAGCCAGATGAGAGAAACTTGGAGACGGCCTTGTGCACACCTGTGGAACCCCAGTATCCTCAGCTTAGAATAGTAGACTGACTCTGGGCTCCCAGCAAGAGGGTCTCCACTGGTGCCAAGGACAGGAGACAGGGGTGGGAGTCAGGAAACCACCACAGGGTTCGGTTGGCTTCATCCTTTTCTTGGGAATGGAGGAAGGAAAGAGCTGAAGTTTTAAGCAGGAGAGCTGCAGGCGTCTACTTGAGTTCTTTAAGCTCGGGGACTCCAGGACTGGCCAGAACACAGGCAGCCAACTACACCAGCCTGGAACTCAGAGGAGAATGCTGACAATTCCTGTAGGAGTCAGCCACGTATGGCTGGTAATTATAGACCAGTGTGTGCATGAGATTAGAAAGAAAAGACATGGTTGAGGACATAATGTTCCTTCTACCCACCTATAGATTTAAAAGAAAGGAAAGAAAAAACAGAAAGCAAGGGCCCTGTGGAGACAGAAGGTGGGCTTGCAGGAGCCCCTGGCACTTGTATTTGTTTGCAGGAGCCCGTGGCACTTGGTGTTTGCTTGCAGGAACCCCTGGCACTTGCTGTTTGCTTGCAGGAGCCCCTGGCACTTGGTGTTTGTTTGCAGGAAGGGTCTCTGTGAGAGCAGAATGTTGCTCAGAGTTCCTCGCAGTCTTGCACTGTGCAGGATCCTCGAGTATCCGAGCTCGGCTCCTCAGTTTGCTTTCTCGCTTAATGGATTTAAAAATCCTCGCCTTGCCAGGCAGTGATGGCCCACGCCTTTAATCCCAGCACTTGGGAGGCAGAGGCGGGCGGATCTCTGAGTTTGAGGCCAGCCTGGTCTACAGAGTGAGGTCCAGGACAGCCAGGGCTACACAGAGAAACCCTGTCTCGAAAACAAAACAAAACAAACAACAACAACAACAAAATCCTCTCCTCACTCATTGCATTATTTACTTATTCCTGTATGTTGCCATGAATTATATATTACTGTTATTATTATTGGAGACTATGTAGTCCTGGCTAGCCAGGAATTTACTATGTACATCAGGCTAGCCTGGACCGCTTCTTGTCTCTGTGCCCCTAGTGGTGGCATTAAAGGTGTGGGCCACATTTTTATAGGAGGGTGTGGTGGTTGCTTAATTTTGCATCAGAAATTTAGAAATTCATAAGACCAGTGGTTCTTACCCTTCCTAATGCTGCGACCCTTTAATACAGCTCCTCATGCTGTGGTGACCCCAACCATAACATTATTTCCATTGCTGCCTCACAATTGTAATTTTGCTACTGTTCTGAAGAGTAATGTAAACGTTTTGGAAATAGAGGTTTGCCAAAGGAGACCCACAGGTTAAGAACCATTGCTCTATAGGATTGTGTCTAAGTGTGTGTGGTAGGTATTGTGGGCACATGTGAGTGTAACCTGTGACCCTGAGAGCACACGTAGAAGCCAGGGTGGGACACCAGGTGCTCTCTTCTGCCGTTCTGCTGCCTTGGTCACTGTTCCTACCAAGACAGAAGGTTTCTGAGCTCTTAAAGAAAGGGCCACTAAAGGAGTCTAAGCAACCAATGGAGTCCCATCAATAAAGGCACATCAAAACAAAGATGGGAAGGTTCTGGGCAGGGGTGTCTGCTAGACACTGGTTAGACAGATGTGTGGGGATGATGGCGAAGTCATCCATGATGTACATGGTACTACGTGGTTCCATCAAGCCCGCTGGTCTATTGTGAAGTGACTTCCTTTTTGCCCTTGTGTTTATCTGGGTTTCTGTGTGTGCTACAGAGAAGCCAAATCCCTGTTAGACTCCAGATCCAGGCCTGGGTGGGATGCTCATTCTCCACACCCCCACTTTTACCCTCGCTGGGAAATGTGACCAGAAGAAAGACCAGGTGAAAGGTCAAAGGCCAAGAACTAACAAGCACTTGGGCAATTTCATATAAACATCAAGCATGATGGGAAATGTTCTTCCCTACTGAGCACTAAGCCCATTAGCAGTAAAACGGCCCATTGTGATCGTCCCAGAGTTGGGCAGTGGCATGCTGTCCAATTAGACCAGGCTTCGAGCCAACTTAAGCCCCTGACCGATGCCCGCTGGGATGCCGCCGGGGTTATTTTCTTGTCCTCTGTGCCAGGTAGGTTGGTCCAGGAACACTGTGAAACTGTTTGTCATTATTCTGGATTTTCATAATTAGATTTTCTGAAACCGTAAACATTTCTCAGGACTCAGAAGTGGGCACTAGAGTGTCAAGGGCTGGAGCAGGGTTTGTGTGCAGTAGAGGAACCTCAGCTCCCTGCAGGCCTTCCTGCCACCTGCTCCCTCCCATCTGACGCTGCCTAGAAGGAAAAGGTCATGAGATGCCCATTGTGGAGCCTAGGAACAGTCAAATTTTCCAAGACTGGGTTATTCACCAGGCAAACCCTCTATGACAAGGTTGAAATCCAGAACCTCACAGATGCCATTAGTTCACAAGCAGCCTCAGTTTTCAGCTGTCAGGCCTGTGCACACCTACACAGGGTGCTCATGGAGCCCCTCCAACACTCCAAAACCCTCTGCCTCCTTTAGCCTGCACTGCACTGGGCTATGAAGTTCTTGCCTAGTGGGTAGGAAGCACTGGATCTGAAGCCCAGAGCCACAAAAACTAGCTGTGGTAGCAATGTCCATAATCCTAGCAGCTCTCAGGAGGCAAAAGCCGCAGGAGAATCAGTTCAAGAACAGCCTGGGCTACATAGCAAAATCCTGGAGAGAGAGAGAGAGAGAGAGAGAGAGAGAGAGAGAGAGAGAGAGATCCTAATGAGTATGGGAGGGAAATAGAAATAAAATCATTTTAAAAAGAA
>NC_034607.1:53245630-53248321 GCF_900095145.1 Mus pahari
CAGTGGGTAAGAGCACCCGACTGCTCTTCCGAAGGTCCGGAGTTCAAATCCCAGCAACCACATGGTGGCTCACAACCATCCGTAACAAGATCTGACTCCCTCTTCTGGAGTATCTGAAGACAGCTACAGTGTACTTACATATAATAAATGAATAAATCTTTAAAAAAGAAAGAAAGAAAGAAAATGGGCTGGAGAGGCAACTCTGTAGTTAAGTCTTCCTCCCATGTCTTGGGGCTGGGACTCAAATCTCAGCACATATGTCAGGTGACTGGAACTCCAGCTCCAAAAGATCCATTCTTTGTTGTTCCCTCCTGGTGTCCATGGCCACTGTACACATGCACTTTGTGGTGGTTTGAATCTGCTTGGCAAGGGAGTGGCACTGCTAGGAGGTGTGGCCTTGTTGGAGAAGGTGTGGCCTTGAAGGAAGTGTGTCACTGTGGGGGTGGGCAACAGAAGCTTTTTCTTAGAAGATGCCAGTCTTCTCCTGACTGCTTTAAGATGAAGATGTAGAACTCTCAGCTCCTTCTCCAGCACCATGACTGCCTGGACACTGCCATGCTTCCCACCATAATGATAATGGACTGAACCTCTGAACCTGTAAGCCAGCCCCAATTAATGCTGTCCTTTACAAGTGTTGCCTTGGTCACGGTGTCTGCTCACAGCCGTGGAAACCCCAACTAAGACACACCACACACATGCACGGCACATGTGCTTGAGCATGTACACACAGACACAGGTGAGTAAAATGATGAAATAAATAAAAATCATCTTGGAAAAGACAAAAGGTGAAGGTGTGGGTGCGGTACATCTGTGCACGTATGGGCAGGCATGCTTTCCTGATGCGTGTGTGGTGCAGTGGCAGGCACCACCTTCCCCTATTACTCTCTGCCTTGTTTTATTTTATTTTAAAGTAGGACCTCTGAGAGACCCTGGAGTTCACGGGTCAGGGCAGACTGGCAGGTCAGCTGGTCTCCAGGATTGGCTGTCTCCTCTCCATCGGGGCTGGGTTTGCAAAGAATCCCACCACACCTGACTTTCACGTGGCTACTGGAGATCTGAACTCAGGTACTTAGAATTGCCCAGTCAGCATTTTACCTACTGAGCTACCTCCCCAGTGCTCAAAATTAATAATAATGTTTATATATCCCAAATGTCAAAATATTGCATCAGCATATGAATAAAACATTGTTATTACTGTTGTTGTTGCTGCTGCTGCTCCTTTGGTTTTCTGAGGCAATCTCATGTGGTTCAGGAGAGCCTTGAATTTGCTGTGAAGCAGAGAATGACCTTAAACTTCTGCTCCACTTGCCTCCATCTCTTCCATGTAGGAATCACAGGCACGTACCACTATGGCCAGATGTAAAATTTTGGAGTTTTTTTAGTTTAGTTTAGTTTTTTGGGCTTTTCATGACAGAATTTCTTTGTGTAGACTTGGCCGTCACAGAGCTCGCTCTGTAGACCAGGTTGGTCTTGAACCCAGAAATCCACCTGCCTCTGCCTCCCTAGTGCTAGGATTAAAGGCCTGCGCCACCACCACCCAGCTAAAATATTGTTAATAAATTTTGTGCTTGCTTTTTTTCTCAGTGAGTCTTTGAAATCCTGTGTCTTTCACCCTTACAATATCATCCATGGGAACGGTCAAAGCTCAGTGTTTGATGGTCACACTGCAAGTGACTGGGACGCTGGACTTGGGTTTCGGGCAAATGTTAGCTTCAGTGGCTGACCGCAGGAGGCCTCCTGACTCATCTTATGCACATTCTTGGATTGTTTCTTAGCTGGACCCAACAGCTCAATGGTAAAGAAGTGGAGATGGACTATTTGCACATGAGAAAGGTCATCCCTTCAGCAAACTACTTGCCAAGACAGGTTAGGAAAAGCAGATCTTGCTCCTCATAAGTGAAGGCCAGGCACGGCAGTATATACCTGTAATCCCAACAGCACCCAGGAGGCACACGCAGAAGGATCCCTATCAGTTCTAGATTAGTCTATTCCACATAGTGAGTTGCAAGCTAGCTAGGGCTACATAGTGAAGCCCCGCCTCCCCTCCCAAATCTAATAGATTCTGAGTGCATACGCAAGAAAGCTCAGAACACACAGCCAAACACCAAGGATAAACTCTCGCACTCACATCCTTCTCTGCTGACAGTAGTTAAAGCTAAGAAAAATGAGTGTGGTACTCACAGCCATGTACACACAGGCCTGTGTGCAAACACACACACACACACACACACACACACTTGCACACACGCACGCACGCACAGGCACAAGAATAAATGAATACATAAATATTTATTAAAATAAAAGCTAGCTTGTGTGAGTTACTGAAGTGTCATTACTCAGACACATGGGAAAAGGTGAGAAAACACACATTCACACTCAGACTAAGGGAGACAACGAAGGCAGAACTTCTCTAGAGAGTGAAGTGGTCCAGCATCTATTGAACACCTAGTACCTGCCTGGTACATGCATACTTCATTTAGTTTCAGTAAGCATTTCAGCAACCCTATTGTCTTAGTCAGGGTTTCTATTCCTGCACAGACATCATGACCAAGAAGCAAGTTGGGGAGGAAAGGGTTTATTCGGCTTACATTTCCAAACTGCTGTTGATCACCAAAGGATGCAGGACTGGAACTCAAGCAGGTCAGAAAGCAGGAGCTGATGCAGAAGCCATGGAGGGATGTTCTTTACTAG
>NC_034607.1:53251366-53257618 GCF_900095145.1 Mus pahari
CAAGACTACCAGCCCAGAGATGGCACCACCCACAAGGGGCTCTCCCCCTTGATCACTAATTGAGAAAATGCCTTACAGCTGGATCTCATGGAGGCATCTCCCCAACTGAAGCTCCTTTCTCTGTGATAACTCCAGCTGTGTCAAGTTGACACAAAGCTAGCCAGTACACCTATCATCCAGTGTCATCATGTCAGCTACACATCTTTGTACCCATTTAGTAGATGATGCAGTTAACTCGAAAGGAGATGAAGGATGCAAAATGCTGGAACCTTAGGGCACTGGGCACACAAAAAAGAAGGAACGCAGGGGGAGGAGCAGGGTGGAGAGAGACTCGGAAGTTCCTCGGAGCGAGCAGAGTGGAGAGAGACGGAAGTTCCCCGAAGCCTAGTTTTGCTCACGTTCAGACGGGCTTTGGCTCTTTGCAGGATAGATAAGAGCTGGAGCTTCAGGCGTTGTGCTTAATTTCCATGTTCATTCTGCACTATCCATGGGTGGTGTGAGGACGGGTGGCCTGCAGTGACCGTTGGGCTCCACAGAGGTCCCTGGGCTTCCTCCTCTGCCGCTTTGGCTTCCTCCTTGATCATCCTCAATCCACCTCAGGTGAAGGCACAGCCCCAGGCTTCCTTGCTCCATTTAGGGTGAGCTCCTTTCAATAGGTGTAATTGCTCCAACTGTTCACTGAGCAAGATCAGGCGACAGAGCTGTATATGGCGACTCTCGCTCATAATCCCTACACTTGAGAGGGTCAGGAGTTCGAGGTCAGTCCTGGCCACATAGTGAGTTTTGGGCCAGCCTGGGATAAATAAATATAGAAAGGGAAGCAAGTTAATTCTTGGTTTATAAAGATAATTTATGTTATCTTTATAGATAAACTTTGTAGATAAACTTGCACATAAGGGGAGGAATGAAGAGGAGTAAACACTGGCCAGTGCTGCTTCTCTTCTGAGGGCTGGTACAGGCGCTGGTGTTTGGGGGCCAGTTGTGTAGTCCTTATAATTTACATGTAATCAGTCATCCCGTGCTTAATCTCCTCCTGTCTAAAGCAGGCTAATAATACAGTTTGCATCACAGCTTCATCAAAGGAAAACTCCTATAGAACCCTTGAAAAAGGGAAGGAAAAATTTCAGGACCGACTGTCCAAATAAAGACTTGTAAAAGCATTATAAAAAGCTGAGATGGAGCCAGGCAGTGGTGGGGCACGCCTTTAATCCCAGCACTTGGGAGGCAGAGACAGAGGCAGGTGGATTACTGAGTTTGAGGACAGCCAGGGCTACACAGAGAAACCCTGTCTGGAAAACAAAACAAAACAAAACAAAAAAGCTGAGATGGGGCTGGAGATGGCCCAGCAGCTAAGTGCCTTTGCCCTGCTCTGTAATCATGAACATCCAGAGTTCAAATCCCGACACCCACACAAGTCTGGCTTCACTGTACCAACTTGTAACTTAGTTGGAGTTTGCCGGTGTGCAGCAGGTAGTGGGTAGTGAGCCCTGGCAAGCTGTGAGCCTCAGGAAGAGGGAGAGACTGCCACAGAGGAACAGGCAGAAAGTACTAGAACAGCACTCAATGTGCCTTACTCTGGCTTCAAGATCAACACTGCCAGATGAACTATGCCTCCAACCTTCCCCCCACCTTTTCCCAAACATGGTCTCAGGTAGCCTGTGCTGACTTCATCCTCATTCTAACAAAGGGTGACCTCCATTTGCCGGTCTCCCCGTCTCTGCCTTCCAAGTGTTGAGACCAAGGGCATTGCCTCACCATACCCAACTTGTTTTGTTGTTAGTTTAGAGTTATTTATTTTAATTTGGGGGGCATGAGTATTTGAACACATGCATCATCAAATGTGTACCTGGTTCTGAAGAGACCAGAAAGAGCATCCCATTCCCTGGAGCTGGAGGGCTAGAGTTACAGACAGTTGTGAGATGCCAAGTGGGTTCTCGGAACCAAATCTAGGTCCTCGGGAAGGGCAGCATGCACCCTTAGCTGCCGAGTCGTCTCCAGCATCCCAGCCTCCACCACTTCCCAGCTTGGGTTTTGGTTTTGGTTTGAGCTAACTGTAGTACGTGAACTATTAACTGACTTTAGAAACAGCAAATTTTTGCTGCCCTGGGTTGTGGGCAAATTAAATAAATTGAGAAGTAACAAATCAGCCATGATAGCAGCCTGCACTGCCGGGCATTCCCAGGGTTTAAGTAAAAGGAACTTTTGTTTCCTGCTTGTTTTAACCTGTGCAGATCTGTCTGCAAGACCTGGGATCTGAGGGCCTTTAAGGACGAGGTGTACCACAGTCTAGGCTGCAGACAGCCTTACTTCGGAGTCGGGGTGCTTTTATACACACACACAAAACCCAGAAAGCAGAGATCCACGGAAGGGCTTGAGTTCAGAAACACACACACACACACACACACACACACACACACACACACACACAAACACCAGTAAGCACATACTGAATACTGATAGAGCAGCCCTAGCCCAGAACTTCCTCAGGACAGACTGACTGAAGCACAGTTGCCTGGACGTACTATAGATTCTATCTGGGAAAGCGTAGAAGCAAGGCAGAAGGCCATACCAGATTCCAGGTTCACTGACCAGCTTAGGTTCTACAGTATGACATCCAACAAGAATAAATTGAAATTGAACGTCAATGTTTGTTGCAGGAGGCACCAAATCATGTCCGAGAACAATCCAGGGAACAAAGTGCCCTCTGCCTTTTCTCCTGGAGCCTCGCTCACAGTTCCCCACAGCACTGCTCACGCTGGGTATCCTTTGACACGGTGACAATCCTTCCCGCAATGAGCACCTGTGACCGTTTCCTGCTGAGCCTAGACCAACAATGACGAAGCAGCCAAGAAGCTAGTTCTCTGGCTGACTCTCATCTCTTCCATGGTCCTGTTTGTCATGTCGTGTGCCTTTGGGTACCAGTGGATCCCAGGGCAATTTCCTCTTGTTCTACTTGATTTACTGATTCTTCAGTGTCCGGGATCACAACTAGAACCCCACAGAGAGTAAACACTTTAACCTGCTCTACACTCCCCTCTCTCTCTCTCTCTCTCTCTCTCTCTGGGGAGGGTGGCAAGACAGGATTTCTCTCTGTAACAAAGCCCTGGTTTTTCTGGACTCACTTGTAGACCAGGCTGGCCTCGAGCTCACAGAGATCTGCCTGACCTTGCCTCCTGAGTGCTGGGACTGAAGGCGTGCACTGCCACCACCACCTCTGCCACCACCACCACCACCACCGCTTAGCTTGAGTTTGCAGTGGATCCTGATGGCAAGAAAGAGAAAGAAGAGAGAGGGGGCAACTATGGTCAGAAGACCTCATTAGTCCAGGGCCACAGGAGTGACTTCTCAGTACAATGTGCAGCCATTACCGTATGTGTGAGCCAGAGGTAAGTTGGATGTCTAATGGTAGGCTGGGCCCTGGCTTGGGGCTCCTATGGGTCAAAGGTTGAGGCCTTTCCTAGGAATCATGTATTTACTCTTTGGTTCATCCAGCAAGTATCTCATTCCTTGAAGCTACAGATATTTAATTGAGCATCTACTATGTTCTAGTATAGGCACTGAGGATGTAGCAGGGACCAGACACATGACAAATAACACAGGCGGATGAGATAGTCAGTAGATGAGATGGTGCTAAGGAGAAAAATCAAGTCTAAAGGAGGGTAACAGATACAAGCCTTCGTCCTACGGAAAGCATCTCAGATAAGCAAATTAACACTGAAGTGAACACCCAGTTAAGGGACTGAGGGTGGAGTCACGCAGGAGTCTGGGGAAATATTTGTCGAGGTCCCAAAGAATTTCAACCTCTGTGGGCAGATGAGGGGGGAGGGCTGGGCCCTGGCACAAATCCAGCCAAAGGCCACCCGAGGAAGGAACACCTAAGCTAGGTTTCCATTGCACAAGGGCACTGTTAAGTGTGTCGATCCTGTGTTAGGAACAATAGTCGAGGGACTTCACAAACTATACCCAGGAAATGGGAGATGGTTTGTGTCAGGATCATTTTCCAGCTTCATGTTTTTTTTTTTTTCTTTTTCTAGAAGACTATTTTTATAAATTACTGATCATAGCGTAGTCTGAGCCCTTAGCAACCATCTGGTGTTCATGGTTTCCAAATGTGGTGAATGATAAAAGAATCCTCTGAACTGCTTGGATGAAAGATACTGACTTCATCCTGCCCCGGGGGTGCACGCCTGTAATCCTAGCGACTTGGGACGCCAGGGAGGGAGATGGTAAGTTAAAGGCACACCTGGACAGCTATGTGGAGAGACTCTTTCAGTAAATAGCTATAAAATGTCTGTCAGAGTGCTTGACTAGGCAAGCATGCAGTCCCAGATCAAGTGAGTCCGCAGTACCACGGTGAAAAAGATCCTATCAACTCCACCTCAGACTTGGTCACATGCTTGCGGTTCCAGCCCTTGGTGGGAGATGGGGGGAGGGGGGGGCTGAGGCAGGAAGATTGTGAGTTCTAAACCACCCTGGGATAGATTCTGTCCCCAAAGACTAGACCAAACTAAACAAACCTGGGTTCTAGCCATCACCCAGCCGGGCCCCCAGAGGGCTCTGGGTTCTAGCCATCACCCCAGCCCNGCCCCCAGAGGGCTCTGGGTTCTAGCTGTCACCCAGCCGGGCCCCCAGAGGGCTCTGAGGTCTGCATGGTTAACCAGCCCTCTAGGTGATTCCACACCAGACAGGTTTGGGAGGCTCAGAGAGTGTTTACAAACAAGGAAATGGAGGCCTGGTGAGAGGCATGTCTTGCCCAAGGGAGAACTGGTCAGTCAGGCAGAACTGGGAGTGATACTTCAGTGTCCCAACTCCCTCGGGTCTGGGACTGTTCTTATTTTCACACAACACAAAGCTAGCCTGTGATATTGGAACAGACGCCAGGTCAGGCATTTGCTAAGATATGGCATTAATAAAGGACATAAACAATTACTACCTTTGAGAGCTGGGTGCCCTGGTAGCAGTCTGTAAGGGAATGGGTTGGGTTATTCTGTTTATGGGGCCCGATAAAATGATGAATAAATGATGAGTATGTGAACTAACTGATTTGGTAAGAAAAGTTTTTTTTCTCTCACAAATTTTATTTTTGTTTGTTTGTTTTTGTTTGTTTGTTTGTTTTTCCAAGAAAGGGTTTCTCTGTGTAACTCTGATTGTCCTTCCTGGAACTCGCTCTGTAGACCAGACTACCCTCAAATTCAGAGATTCCCCTGCCTCTGTCTCCTTAGCACTGTGACCAAAGCCGCGCCTACCATCACACCATCCTTTTATTTATGATTTATTCTTATTGTTTTTATTTACATGTGTGTGTATGTGTTACATGTGTGTGTGTATGTGTTACATGTGTGTATGTGTATGTATGTGCGTCACATGTGTGTGCCCACAGAAACCAAACAAGAGCATTGGCTCCTCTGGAATTGGAGTTAGAGCTGGTAGTGAACCGCCTTGTGAGGGCGGGGGCTCTAACCTGGGTCCTCTGGAAGAACAACCAGGGCTCATTTTTTGTTTAAGAGTTTATTTTATTATCACCTTCATCTTATGTGTGTGAGTGCTTTACTTACATATGTCCATGTACATACATCCCTGGTGCCCTCAGGTCCAGAAGAGGATGTTAGATCCTCTGTTACTAAAGTTACCATGCTGGAGCTGGGGGTGGAGCCTCTAGACCCTCTGGTAAAGTCTCCAGGGCTCTAAACCATGGATCTATAATTCTAGCCCCATAAAAGGTTTTTTGTTTTGTTTGTTTTCTTTTGGTTTTTGGTTTTTTGGTTTTTTGAGACAGGGTTTCTCTGTGTAGTCCTGGCTGTCCTGGAACTCACTCTGTAGACCAGGCTGACCTTGAACTCAAAAATCTGCCTACCTCTGCCTCCCAAGTGCTGGGATCAAAGTCGTGCACCACCACTGCCCGGCCCATAAAAGTTTTAAATTACATTTTATTCAGTGTGTGTGTGTGTGTGTGTGTGTGTGTGTGTATGCATGTGTATTTGTAGGTGTGCATCTCTGTCTGTCTGCATGCATATTTATGTAGTGTGTGTATGTGTGCACGTGCGTTTGCTAGTTTTTATATTAACTTGACACAAACTAGGGTCATTTGGAAAGAAGAATCTTAATCAAGAAAATGCCTCTATAGGATAGGCCTGTGAACACACTTGTTGTGATTTTCTTGATTGATGATTGATATGGGCAGGCCCAGCTCACTGTGGGTAAGGTCACCCTGGGCTGATGGTCCTGGTTGCTGTAAGAAAGCAGGTTGACAAG
>NC_034607.1:53259340-53268720 GCF_900095145.1 Mus pahari
ATAAAGAAAATAATAATGAAAGAAAGAAAGAAAGAAAGAAAGAAAGAAAGAAAGAAAGAAAGAAAGAAAGAAAGAAAGAAAGAAAGAAAGAAAGAAAGCAGGCTGAGCAAGCCATGAGGAGCAGGCCAGAAGGTATGTGCTCTGCATCAGCTCCTGCCTGAGTTCTCTCTGTAACTTCCTTAGATGGTGGACTATTAGCTGCCCTTCCCTCCCCACGTTGCTTTTGGTCATGGTGTTTCATTACAGCGATAGAAATCATAACTAAGACAGTGTGGATGGGTGCATGCATGCCCCCAGTGTGTGTGTGGAGGACAGAGGACAATAAGGGGGAGCTGGCTTTCTCTTTCCACCATTTGGGTCCCATAGGCATCAGGCTTGGTGACTGAGATGACTTCAGACAAATTGTAAAGACCTGCCGACACCCGAATTCACAGCAATTACCAGGGAAGGGGAAGAGAAGAATGAAGTGAAGGACCAGAGGAGACCCTCCTTCCCCAGACTTCTGAGACCCTCCTTCCCATCCTCAGTGACTTCTGAGACCCTCCTTCCCATCCTCAGTGACTTCTGAGACCCTCCTTCCTAGCCTCAGCGATTTCTGAGACCCTCCTTCCCAGCATCCTCAGTGACTTCTGAGGACTTTTGCTGCTGTGGGGGCCTGGAGATTATGACTGGCATGAATTTGAAGGGATCCCGGGATGGGCCTGTGGGACAGATCTTTCTTCAGTGCTGTCTAGCACTCTGATGCACATCTCTGTGTGTGTTGTTTGTGTATCAGGAATAAATGTAGGACTTTGCTTTGTGCTCAGCGAGTGCTCTATCCCTGAACAACACCCTCAGACCTGCCTCACATTCTCATGGATAGGTGCTGTGAGGCTTGGTGTGACCCATGGCAAGCGGTAGCTCACTCTGGGTCTATATTGCACCCAGGGAAAATGAAGTTACAAGCAAGATCCATCTCCTGAAGTGTTGATTGACTGTCTTCCCACACCCTTACAGCCATAGCTGCTATACTGTCCCAATAGCTGGGCAGGATCAGTTGGTTGATGTGTGTGTGTGTGTGTGTGTGTGTGTGTGTGTGTGTGTGTGTGTGTGTGCGTGTGTTGGGCATGTGACAGCAGCCCACATGTGTGGGAACCCAGAAGCCACCCTCCACCTGATCCTGTTTGACCACATCAGTGCTAAAGCCGCCAGGCAAAGCTAGACTCCTCAGGCAAAAAGTTTCCCCTTCCAAGCCTACACCCCACAGCAAGCCTTTGTTGTTTGTTCTCCCCATGTGGGGACAAAAGCTCTTTCAGATGCTGAGGAATGTACCAGAAGTATCATGAGAAGGGTTTGCTGGGCCCTGGCCTAGAATCCTGTAAATTGGGGCAGGGAGCTGGCCCTTCTGCTTGAAGCTCCAGGTCCTACCATGATTTTTTGGTGGAAGGAATCCTTCCCCCTTGTACCTCCTGTGGCAACGACACCTTAGTCCTCACCACAGCCCGGGAGCCTGCAGCCTGAGAGGGCCAGCCTGGTGCAAGGCGTGCCCTCATTTGACCATTTGACTTTCCTGGGTGAATGCAGTATCACCCCCACACTGCTACTGCCTGACAGATCTGCAGAGGGGAGAAGACCTAGGTGGACAGTTTTCTGTGGCGCTTAAGAGATCATGATGACCCATGGCCCTACCCTTTATCACGGGGGCTGAACACGTCATCCACAGTGTGAACAAAGCAAGCTGACTTTAGTGGTCCTGAGGAAGGAGCCACTGTGGATCTTCGTGCACCTCTTCTCTGCTGTGTCCATCCTCCGTCCTTGAGTGTCTCCCCTTGTGTGGAGCCAGGAACAGACCAAAGGGCAGCCTCTGCCAGACTCCACATGCCTGCAGTCTCAGAGGGAACCGGTCCAGGTTGCTACTGTCTGCTTCTTCTCTAACTCAGGTCAGGCAACTCCAGGGCGCTGGAACCAGCCCCAGTGTGGACCTTGGCTCTGCTTTCAAAATGCAAATGAGCCAGTGCTGTTTTACCTCAGATATAGAGGTGAGGGAGGGTGGCGGCAGACACATGTGCCCTTGAGAGCAATGTGCTAGCGGGGATGGAGATGGAGCTCAGCCCTGCAGTGGATGGCGCACTCTCCAATCTTACGCGCCAACGCGGGGGAGGGAGAGGGGACTGAAGAGTGAAGGGTACGAGGATCAGACTGGCTTTGTGTGTGATCTTGTTTAAACAAGCCTCTTATCGGAGCGTAATACTAAACTTTGCTCTTTCTTTTTACCCCAGCTCCCTGGGGAATGGGTTTATGACTTTGGATTCCATGAAGGAGGATTAAATTGCCTCCTTACAGATAAGAGCCCCAAACAGCCAGATAGGCTGGTAGAAAGAAACAAGAGAGGGGGCTTCATGGTTGTCCTGTGGGGCAGTCTTTGCTCTGACCAACTGTGCTATGTTCTCGCTTCACAAAACGTACACTGAGCCTATGGTCAGATGACATCTCGTCACAGAGCTGCACCGATGGTGTGCCTCCTTTGCCCGGCCCCAGTGACAGGCGCTGAGGGCAGGGTAGGATCTCAAGGTGGCTTGCCTGGGAGATAGTCCCTTGGTGGAGGGAAGCTGGTGGGGGTGGGGTATACGGGAGACTGACTTAAAAAAAAAAACTATTGACTCATTACAGACCTGATGCTCTGCTTAGTTAGTGTTCTGGAAACACTTGAGAGAGAGTTGTCAAATATTAAGTGTGCATTTACTGTTAAATGGGCTCGTTAGAGAATGACCAACCACAGAAAGACAGGGAGAAAAGCATGGCTTAGGAACAAAGGAGCTGTGCTCCGTGTTCTACCCCACATCTAGGGGCTGGAGACATGGCTCAGGGGCGGGGGCGGGGGGGGGGGTGTTGAGAGCACTTACTGCTCGAGTTGCAGAAGACCCGAGTTCAGTTCCCAGCACGCACATGGTAGCTCCCAGCTCTCACAACTGTCTGTGCTGCCCTGGGATAGGCGCCTTGTCTGATCTTCTCGGGCTCAGACACACACACGCACACATGCATGCACACACTCTCTCTCACACACATACACA
The DNA here is from genome assembly GCF_900095145.1 of Mus pahari. Taxonomy (NCBI): domain Eukaryota; kingdom Metazoa; phylum Chordata; class Mammalia; order Rodentia; family Muridae; genus Mus; species Mus pahari. The sequence continues at coordinate 53,262,391 of NC_034607.1, forward strand.
TACATGCACACACACACTCACACACATACACATACATTCACACACATTCACACACATATGCATGCATGTATACACACATACACACACATGCCCACACACATACATGCACACACACTCACACACATATGCACGCATACACATACACACTCACACATACACACACACATACATGCACACACGAACACGCAGTAACCACCACCACAACGACAATAAAGGAACAAAGGTTGGCCGAAGGCTCTCAACTGTGCCGTGGACTGGGCAAACTACCTGCCTCTTCTGTTTCTCACTATGAAGATGGGAATTATTTCTAAGATGATGGTGATGCTTAAATATAAAATCTTTAGCCCAGTGCCTGGAACATAGTAACACAGAGACTATTATTATTTCCTGAGATTCCAGTTTTTGCTCATCAGATGTTCCCACCATAAAGGAGAAACGAACACGACGCATCCTGAAATACCACACCACCACCTTTCCTGGGTATCACTAGCAGAAGTGACACTGAGCTCAAGAACCCTTCAAGCAACAGTCACTAAAAAAGGACTCAAGCCAGGCATAATGATTCATACTTTGTACTTCCTTGCAACATGTCCTTGGCAAAGTGGGAGGCAGGAAACTCACCCCTACAGCTCACGAGACTCACCCCTGGGCTGGTGAGATGGCTCAGCAGGTAAGAGCACCCGACTGTTCTTCCAAAGGTCCTGAGTTCAAATCCCAGCAACCACACAGTGGCTCACAACCATCTGTAACAAGATCTGGCGCCCTCTTCTGGAGTGTCTGAAGACAGCTATAGTGTACTTACATATAATAAATAAATAAATCTTTAAAAAAATGACTACATCTACATTAAAAAAAAAAAAAAAAGACTCACCCTTACAGCTCAAGGGCCAGCCAACCTAGAGTATATTGTCTCAATCAAGAGAGGCCCTATGTCACAAACAAGGCAGAAATCGAAAGTCTTAAGTCACCCTTTGACATCCATATGTGTGCTGTGATAGTCATGAGCACGCATACAGATGTGCACACAAAATAATACATTTTAAAGGGAACTAGAGAGATCGCTTGGGGGAGGGGGTAAAGTGCTTGCTGTGCAAGTGTGAAATTTGAATTTGGAGCCCCAGCACCCCCACAAAAGTCAGATGTGTTAGCCCATACCATAACCCCATCACTGACGGGTAAAGACAGCTGGATCCTGGGGACTCAGTGGTAACCCTGCCTAGTCCAAAGTGTGAGCTCAGGGTTCAGTGGGAGAACTGGTCTCAAAAATGGTAGGCCAGAGAGGTGGCTCAGCAGACAAAGGTCCTGAGTTCCATCCCAGACCCCACAGTGGAGAACCAGCTCTGAAAAGCACTTCCCTGACTCTACACACATTCCGCTGCTCATGCGTGTGTTTTTAAACAGTGTATTCCTTCGGGTGGGATAGATGGCTCAGCAAGACCTAAGTTAGGTTCCCAGCGCCTGCATGGCAGCTCACAAACACCGACCCAGAGAGAGATGGGAGGCACATACACACTGGCAAAACACCCACATGCATAAAATAAACCTAAAACAAATATTAAGCAGTGTAATCCTTTGTAAAATAGGTGCATCCAGGCAGTGATGGCAGAGTCCTTTAATCCCAGCACTCGGGAGGCAGAGGCAGGCCGCTGGATATCTGAGTTCGAGTCCAGCCTGGTCTACAGAGAGAAAGTTCCAGGACAGCCAGGGCTACACAGAGAAACCCTCTGGAAAAAAAAACAAACAAAATAAAATAGGTTCTTTATAATCTTCCTCTAACACGATTAAACGGGATCTCAGAGACGCAGGTTCACTCAGCAATAAGGAGCAGGACTTAAGTACTCCGAGGTCTCTCAGCCCCAGCCTCCAGACTTTACTATCCCCGCTTAGACACTTGCAGGAAACAGGGAATTTGGGAACAGGAAGCTCTTCCCAGGGCCCCAGAGTCCCAGTGTGGTAGTAGCTGCTTTCCACCCAGGAGCTCTCTCCAGGGGGGTGCCTGGCCACACCCTCTTGCCCCCACTATTTCTGTGACTGCTGTTACATCATCCTTGCTAGCTGCATCAGGAATACATTTACATGTAACCTTCTAGGGCTATTACCCGGCATGAACCAAGCCTGGGTTTAAAGAAAAAAAAAAAAAAAAAAAGTGTTGGCCGAAGACCCAGAGGTCTCACCTTATTAGTCCTTGCAGAGTGACCTCGGAAGTCTACCTCTGATGGGAATAGTCACAGTCAGGTTCCCTGTGGAACAAGAGACACGGTGCCCAAGACCACTCACTGTGAATGACACACAACTCAGAAAATAATGCCCCTGAACAAGGTAAAGGTGAGAATAAGATGCATGGGACATGCTCACAGGGTTTAAAGGACATCTGATCACTTTAAGTCCTCAAGAACAGAGCCGGCTACCAAACCCCTCTGATGGTCGAAGTGCCCCGATCGCGAGTCTGGAATAGGCAAATGTTTAGTGAGCAGAAAATTTACCTAGCATGCAAACCCGGAGCAGGTAGTTTGGGTGTGGTGGCAGATAGGGAAAAGCTGGAACCCCCTGGTGTGACTGAGAGGCGAGGCGGTTGGAGTCAGGAGAGTCCCAGCCACGGGCAGAGTTCATACTTGCCCGACTTCCCTGGAACAGGCTGAGCTCCAAGCTCCTGGCCGCTCTGGTCTGGAGTATCTAGAATGGGAAGACACCACACAGGATCGCCTAAGTGCTATTTACTCTCCCGGGGTTTCAGAGAAAGGTTGAATCAGGGAGCTGGGAAGAAAGAGTAGGCCAAGACGGCTCTTGGGATTCAGAACCGCAGCAGTGTCTTATAGATTTCCTTGTCTGAGCGTGGTCAACCCAACCAGTCCTCAGCCGCTGTCCACTCCGCTGGGGCTTGGCCTTGTCTGAAGTCCGAGAAAAGGGAGTCTTGGGCCCTGTTTCTTCTGCGCTTCCTCATGCTCTGGACAATGCTGAGTCAGATGATAGGCCCCTGGAATTAACAGCCCATCCTTACAGCTTCTCCGTCTCTGCCAATCACGATCCACCAGCTCATGTTCTAAAGATGCTACTGCGCGCCCAACATCAGCTTCAACCTGTGGGGACAACCGGGTGATCATAACTCTGTGGCCAGTGGGAAGCATCTAGAGTTTACAGGGTATTTATTCACTTTTTCAGGAACGTGAAAAAAGAAGAAGGGAAAAAAAAAAACGTCTAGGAAATGGCTTCTTCTGCATCAGCTTGAGCGACATCATGTCCCTGTTTGCTGTGCCTGGAAGTACTTGCCCAAGGATAGCAGCACTGTGTAGAACATGCTGTCACACGGATTGCCCTTTGTAGGTCGTACCGTCCTGTTCAAGCATGGGGGAAGGGAAGACGAGGAACACCACCAGTCCCTTGCTGTGTGCCAGCTGGACGTTGGTAGCTCCATCTCACTAACAGCCGGCGTGGAGCAGCTGCATCCTCCATCTCTGGAATGGGCTGCAGCTCCAAGAAGTGCTGAAGAGCTGTGGCCTAGGTGTTTGCCAGCCAATGGGGAAGCAGAGAAGCCACAAAGCCTGTTGGGGAGGGAGCTTAGGACTTTTCCCCTGGAAGCTACAGGAGCTCTGTGGCCTGTGGTGAAAGGCACTGGAGCGGATTCTCCAGACAGCCCTCAGGCAGCTGTGCAAGCAGTGACATAATGAAAACCAGAGAGCGTCGTCGTCCGGAAGGGCATCTCTCTTGTCCCTCCTCTGTCCTTGCTCATACAGAAGAGAGGTCTCTGGGCTCCAGGCTGGCAGTTCAATAACCCATTTTACAATTTTAGATCCAAGCCAGTGGCCCCCAGTTTTAATTTAGATTATTGAAAGATAGTAAATTGGGACAGACGAGTGAGAGGCACTAGTGGCGTGGGCACAGTGCTGGCAGGCTGCTGCTGCGATGAGTTCAGTCATGACATTGAGGTCGGGAGAGCAGATCTAAGTCTGAATTTAGCTCAGCCATTCACTCACTGGTCATGAGACGAAGGAAACGTCATCTAATCGCTCTCATGTGCTTTTATTTCACCATTGGAATATGTTTCATAGCGAGACAGTGTCTCATAGAACCAGAAACAACGAAAGAAATGCCTCACCGCCCCTCTCTTGTATGATCGTTGCCTACTGTTTCTAAAAGCCTGCACATTCTTGCCTTTCAGTAAATGCTAGGCAAGAGTCATCCTGGGAGCTTGATTGCATCACCAGCATGGCATCATCTGGTTCTTCCTTGTGGAGCAATACTGCCGCTCAGTGGATGAATGTGGAATGGCAGGTAGCAAAATGTTCCTGCCCCACCCTTCATTCCACAAGGACATGGAAACTCAGCCGGCTCAGGAGGCTGTTTTGTCCCTGATACTAAAACAAAAACAAAACAAAAACAGACAAACAAAAATAAACAAAAAACTTCAATCCCAGTAAGTTTTGAACCTTGAACTAAAGAAAGAATGCCACTTATTTTTATTTTTTGGTTTTTTTTAATTTATTTTTTTATTTTTTGAGATAGGTCTCACTATACAGCTCCATCTGGCTTTAAACATTTAATCCTCCTGCCTCTGCTTCCCAAATGCTGGAATTAGAGATGTGTGCCACAACTTGTGGTGAAACCACAATCGTAACTAGCCTGGGAGCAACTTTCTAGCCTTGGTCATGTCCCACAGTGCCCCCTGCCCCAAGTGCCACTAACAAGAACCTCTGAGAGGTTGAACATGAAATGCCAAGAACCAGGCATTCTAAAGCAAACACATTAGCGAGGCATAGGACAAGCAGTGCTAAGAAACGTTCGGAGGGCACCACCAGGTCTCATTTGGAAGCACAATAACCAGAGAACGAACTAAAAAAGCCCACCATCTACCTGGGGACAGAGGGGGAGGACATTAGCCTTTAATGCCAGCACTCAGGAGGCAGAGGCAAGTGGATTTCTGCGTTCGAGGCCAGCCTAGTCTACAGAGTGAGTTCCTACGCAGCCAGGGCTACGGAGAGAAACCCTGTCTTAAAACAACAAACAAGCATAAAACAAAAGAAATAAAGAAGGAAGGAAAGGATATTAACAAAATTACCTAAGAATATATTGAAGTCTGCAGGAAGGGCCTGAAGTCAAGGTTACAGGCGCTAGCCCCACCCAGGACTAGATATGCCACAGTCCTTGGTGCTCCTGGGGGCCCTGGACTCTATGGGAGTCCACTTAAATGGTTGTTGCTTTTGAAGGTGGATGAAGTGACTCTCAGCTACAAACTCCTCTTGGCAGTCAGACATCAGGAAGGTCACCAAAACGTGAATGGGGTTCCCAAAAGTGGGGGCAGCAGAGGGTCCCCAGGGCCAACACACCACAAACTATCTTTGAGCAAACTCGAATAGTACATACAAATCACAGGGCAAGGATGAAGACAGGGCTTGGCCAGTAAAGGCCCTTGTCCCCTGAGGACCAGAGTTAGACACCATAACTCACATGGGGAACAGAGGGGAACCAACCAAGTCTTGCCAGGTGCTCTCTGACTTCACACGTGTGCTACTTCATGCACACATGCACATACATGTACACATGCACACACACATGCAATTAGTAAATGTAATTTTAAATAAGCATAGTGTATTGTTTTTAGCATTCTTGTTTGAGATGAAACTTTAGGAAAACACTGCTTCTGTAGGCAATTTTGACTCCTTCAGTTGTGTTAAGGTTTTTTGTCTTTCTCTCTCTCCCTTTTTCTCTTTATTTCTTTTCTTCATGAGTCAAATTATTTGTTCATTTCTTGTATCTGAAGTCCTTTTCTATAATATCTTTGATATGAGATTCTTTGCCACAGTCTTTAGCCCCGGCACAATTGCAACCAAGCACTTTACAGACTTTCCCCTCTCACCCAGTTTTACAGAGGCCTACCCATAGCCCTCGTCTCTTGGTGTTATTGACCTTAATTAGGTTGACTTGGTGCTCAGCGCACCATCTTGACATATGTAGGCTCGTTGGATGCGAGCACACAGAGAAGGGGCTGGCGATTGTTAAAGGGTTTTGGCAGCTTTGAGGATTTCATACTCAATGCCATTGTGGACAAGGGTGGTTGTCTGTACTTCCTATAAAACGTGAATGTCTATCACACCTGCAGCAGGTGCCTTCCTCAGCCATGGTGGTGGATTATGGGTGTACTGGCTAGTTTTGGGTCAACTTGACACAGCTGGAGTTATCACAGAGAAAGGAGCTTCAGTTGAGGAAATGCCTCCACGAGATCCAGCTGTAAGGCATTTTCTCAATTAGTGATCAAAGTGGGAGTGCCCCTTGTGGGTGGTGCCATCTCTGGGCTGGTAGTCTTGGATTCTATAAGAGAGCAGGCAGGCTGAGCAA
>NC_034607.1:53268955-53270531 GCF_900095145.1 Mus pahari
ATGTTTTGTCCAGGAATAGAAACCCTGACTAAGACAATGGGTAAAGACAAATCTTGAATGCAATCTTGCACCTTAGTGGCATAGGGTGGGCCTGGGGAGCATGTTGAGCATGGTGGCTTGAATAGAAATGGCCCCTGTAAGTTCATATTGGAATGCTTGGTCACTAGGGGTAGCCTTGTCAGAGAAATGTGTCACTGGAGGTGAGCTTAGGGGTTTCAGATGCTCAATCCAGTCCCCCGAGAGTCTCTGCTTCTCTGCCTGTTGCCTGTATGTCTGCTTGTAGAACTCTCAGCTGCTCTCCATGTCTGCCTGCATGCCACCAAGCTCCTGCCATGATGACAATGGATTAAATCTCTGAAATGATAAGTAAACCCCAATTAGATTCTTTCATAAAAGTTGCCATGGTTATAATGTCTCTTCACAGCAACGGGGCACTGAGACAGAAGCTGGAACCAGGATAGGGATATTGCTGTGATAGGCTTGACCGTGCTTTTATTTGGAGGAATGTGGAACGCTTTGGGCCTTTGGTCTAGAAAAGTGGTTGGACACTTTGAGCAGGGCTTAATGGGTCATCCTAGGAGCATGGAAGACAGTCGGGCTGATGAAGCTCTGAACCGTGGGTCTAGCTCAAGAAGTTTCAGAGAGGAAGAATATTAGTATGTGGCCTAGAGACCTTTCTTGTGGATGTTTTGGCAAAGAATATGGCTGGGTTTGGTCTTGGTCTAAAACACCAACCTGTGGCTAAGTCGAAGAGTTTTGGATTCATGACTTTGGCCAAGGAGATTTCACCACAGTGTAGTATTTACTCTGTTGTGTGGTCGTTGGAGATGGCTCTTACGCAGCTCTATAATGAAAAGGAACAAGCCAAGCAAGGAAAATACAAAACGTGTAGTTTGAAAAGAAAGGGGAAACCAAGACATGTAATGAAGTTAAATCCTGTGCTCAAAGAGATAAACAGATTAAAGAGAAGCCTGGTGCTAAACAGAATAAAAAGCACGAGGACCGACCTCAGGCAAGACGCCAGTCAGCTAAGCTTCCCAATTTGTGAAGTGGAATTAAAGAAAAGCCCAGGGCCAATGTGATGGCTCACACCTTTAATCCCAGCACGCAGGAGGCAGAAGCAAGGCAGATCTCTGAGTTTGAGGCCAGCCACCTGATCTACAAAGCAAGTTCCAGGACAGCCAAGCTTAAGCAGTGAAGAAACCATAGGAAATAGGAAGCTGGTGGAAATGTATTTGAACTAGGGCTCTATATCCCCAGTCCAGCCAGCAGCAGAGCTAGGTGGGTTCAACCATGTGGTTCTGACTTAAGAGGTCCTGAGTTCAATTCCCAACAACCACATGCTGGCTTATAACCATCTATGACAGGATCTGGTGCCCTCTTCTGGATGTGCAGTCCTACATGTAGACATACATTGTGCACATAAATAAGTAAATAAATTTAAAAAAAAAAAAAGGTAGTGTAGCTGTGGTTGATTAATCTGTTCTATTCCCCATCAACCATATGAACTCCTCACTACCACCCCAATGCTTTGGATTCGCAAATAAAAGACACACACACACACACACACACACAC
>NC_034607.1:53270721-53280696 GCF_900095145.1 Mus pahari
ACACACACACACACACACACACACTAGAGCTTTCTATTTTAATATGCTTTAATGACTCAACGGCTTGGCCTCCCCTCTGATACTCCTGAATTATTACTTATGACAATCTATACCCCATCTTTACTACCCCCGACCCAGGCCTGCAGCCCTCCTGGACCCCATCCCTGACTCCTACATGTTGGCAGTCTCTCTGTCTCTCTGTCCTGCACTTCTCAGGCCTGGACCTCCTTCCTCTCCCAGCAATGGCGATTTCCTTTCTTCCTGGGTCCCTTGCCCAAGAATCCTAAAGTCCTGCCTCTGTCTCTCTGCCCACCCATCGGCCACCGGCAACTTTATTGACCAATCCAAGCCTGCTGGGGACAGGGACCCTCAGCATCTTACACGCAGATGTACAGGTTTCTGTGTCATTTTAGGAGCCAGATGAACACAAGTAGCATTAGAACTAATCCACAACAATGTAGTTGCCGGTGGAAGACTTTCTGAAACTGTGGTCTCGCACCTTCTCTGCTGGGCCTGGGGAGGGAAGAGGAAACGGATTCCAGGAAGCCTCTGGAGCCTCCCGTGCTGCCTGAGCGATGGTGACAACCCGTTCTCGGTATAATCGTATAATCGGGTCTTCACCCAGCAGCTGGCCACCTCACCATGTAAAAAGGTGTGAGGTGTGTCAGGAGCAACCACGGACCAGGAGGTCTAAAATCTGCTGTTTCCATTTGGTTTGTTGTATTGGGGAGGATGTGTTGTTCTGACACAGGGACCCCAAGTGACCTCCGCAGGCCTGGAACTCAATTGGCTGGAAATGGATATGTAAAGCAAGGGGTCTGGAACTCAGAGTTCTGCCTACTTCTCCCTCCAGGGTGCAGGGATTCAAAACGGGAGCCACCATGAGTGGCTGGGTTTGTATCCTAGCCTTGCCATGTTTAAGGCCATGTATCTTAAAACAATTTCGTCGGCTTCTCTTAGCTTCAGCTTCTTTATGAAGAGGGTAGAGGTAAGGGAGGCTTTACATGTGACTTGCAGATGGGTGCTGGAGTGTGACTTGCAGATGGGTGCTGGAGTGTGACTTGCAGGTGGGTGCTGAAGTGTGACTTGCAGGTGGGTGCTGAAGTGTGACTTGCAGATGGGTGCTGGAGACCGTAGGAGGCAGTACAAGGCTGGGGATACAGCTCAGTGGCAGAGCATTTGCCTAGTATGTACAATTCCTGAGGTCAATTCCCAACATGTCACCAACACACAACACACACACACAGAGAGAGAGAAAGAGAGAGAGAGAGAGAGAGAGAGAGAGAGAGAGAGAGAGAGAGAGAGAGAGAACAGTGGTCCCTTGCTATCAACAAGAACAGCTTCAGCAGCCACAGTGAGAAAAGAAAAATAAAGAGGGCATTGAAGTTCACTTGTTGGGTTTTTGTGCCACCATGGTAGGTTTATTTAACTTAAAGTGTGGGTTTTGACTTCCACAGCCTTATTTGCTCTTCTTGGGGTTTGCTTGCAATGAGTTCATAAAATGATAGTCGTGTTACTACATTTTTATTCGGGGGCAAGGAGTGCCACAGGCCAGGTGCAGAGGTCTGAGGACAGCTTTGGGGACTCTGTTCTTTCCTTCCACCACACGGGTCCTGAGCACAGAACTCAAGTTTCAGGATTGACAGCAGGCACCTTTGCCTGGTGAGCTGCCTCAATTTATATATATATAAAATTTTTAATTATGTATGCTTGTATGTGATTATGTGTAGGCATATGCATATTGACATGGGTATCTACCCTTTTTAATTTTTAAACATTTAAATGATCTTTTCCTTTATTTTTACTTTATGTGTATAGGTATTTAGTCTGCATGATACAGACAGCTGTGAGGTGCCGTGTTGGTGCTGGGAGCTGAACCTGGGTCTTCTGGAAGAACAGCTCTGAAAGCAGTCTGCTTAAGTGTAACTCCCCATGTACACACGCGCACACACACACACACACACACACCTTGGTGCCTGCGTGGGGCTGTGCAGGGAGTGCACAGGTGCACTCTCACCCTTCCATTAACAGCACAGCTGCTGGAACCAGATCGGTCAGGCTTATTCCTGGCTGTGGGGCCTTCTAGCCACAGCTGAATCCTTGACAGACTGGCTGTGCCTCTCCAGCTCTATTTCCTTATTTATACCATGTGCACAACAGCAGGGGTGCAGGGGTGAGCACACAGAAGCCTCAGCTATGCCAGCTACACTTTTTAAATTATTTATCCTTCCAGCCCAGGTCACCCAGTGGAAGCCATCACTCCCTCTGCTTCTCCTTCACCACCTCTAAGTCCTGTCCACATCAGCCTGAAGGACCAGGAAGCCATTGACTTCCCCCAGGAAAGCCCTTAGAAGAGAGATGTGTAGAGCTGTTCCTAGTCATCGGGAAGAAGGGCTGTTGCCGTTGTTGTTGTTGTTGTTGTTGTTGCTGCTGCTGCTGCTGCTGCTGCTGCTACTGCTGCTGTTTTGTCCTTGAGTCAGGGTCTCACCGATAGAATCCAGGTGCTTTCCCATCCTGCTTTCGGTAACTCAGTACCAGCAGCTACCTCATCAAATGTTACAGGCATGCCCTTTAAAAGGACCCTGCCACCACAGACCACTGTCTTGACTTGTCTTTGTGTCTGTCTATGTCTCTGTCCCCAAACCTGTCTCTGTCTGTCTCTGTCTCTGTCTCTGTCTCTCTCTCTCTCATCCCTACTCTAAGACAGCCTTTTTCACTCCCCTCCCCCACCCAATACATCTCTTGCATGAGGTCTGGTGTGTGTGTGTGGTCTCTGTGGCATTCCTGGCTGCGATCAGCCAACATAAGTGCTTATGACTTTGCAGACTCCTCTGGTGCCTGTGCCCTCCCCCCTTGGCGGGGGTGGGGTGTCTAGGCCAAACTGAAACCCTATCCTTATCTCTGGTCCACTTGCAACAGACTCAATCCATCACCAGAAATTAGCGAATGATCCCAGTGTTGGCACCAGGAACTGGCTTTACAGTTGCAGGTCACCTCCTTTTCCTACCCATCAGGCTAGAGGTCCCTTTCTGAAACTGACTAGCGACTTGACTTTACCCACATGCCCACTGTCAGATGTACCAAGTACCTCCTGGTCTTGGTGGACACTTTCTCAGGGTGGTGGACACTTGGTGGAGGCATTTCCCACAACTAACTAAAGGGCTCAGACAGTCTCTGACCTCCTCCTCTGAGAGATCATCCCCTGGTTTGGCATCCCAGCCTCTCTCCAGTCAGACAATGGCCCTGAATTTACTTCCCAAATTTCTCAAATTCTATCTAAGGTCCTAGACATCCCCTGGTATTTTCACATTCCCTACCACCCTCAATCTTCAGGTAAGGCAGAAAGAACCAACTCTTTAAAAACCACTCTTGCTAAGCTGTCACAGGAACTTCACCTCAGTTGAGCAAAACTCCTACCTCTGGCTCTTTTCAGGCCATGAGCAGCCAACCTCTCTTCATATCACCCTTTGAACTCATGTACGGACATCCAGTCCTGACTCCTATCCTGACTCCTGGTCTTTCACCTAAATGCTCTCCCCTCCCAGACCATCTACTCACCCCATGAGTTTGCCACAGCAAGCTGTTTTAAGGCCTCTGGGACACGTTCTGTATGAATGCTAAGCTCCCTAGACTACAACAGAACCACAACTCTTGATACCTCATCTCTGACACAATGCCCTGCAGTCCAACACACTGTAGCTGTCCAGCAGCCATGGAGAACTAAGTACCTGAAAGGGAGGCTGGGAATGAAAAGGGACAGGGAGGCAAGAGAAGGACAAAGCCAAGACAAAGAAAGGTTTCTGATCGAGGCTCAAAGTTTAATATTCAGCACTGTGTTTATATAGGGAGAGCCTACTGACCCATCCTTTGTTTCAGCTGGATTATGTTACTTTGTTTCAGAAGGAAACTGCAGATGCTGCAAGGTGGAAGACTCCACCCTAGGTCGGTGGAAGACCAACTGTGGCAAACACTTAAGGTCTATTTAACCTGCTCGAGGCTGGGGGAAGGGCACAATTCCCCCCCCCCTTTTTTTTTAAAAAATGAGACAGGGACATAAGATTTACTTGGTTTCCATGATACCATCTAGGGAATAGAGTGGCTAGGCAGCCGTGTCTGTCTTAGGCCCATGTCTATATTGCTCCTTCTTAACAGTTGTGGAGGACAAACACTTCTTTTTGGTGTTTGTCTGTGACTTAGGTCAATAGGGGCTCAAGAACACTCTTACCTGTCCCTGGCTACCGACCTTCAAAAGCACACTCTTTCCCATTCAGACCAGAGCCACGAAGGACATATGAATATGCACTCAATGCATTTCTTCATAGTGATGAATAACTGCCATGGTGAATAGCTGAGCTTGCTGAAAGTGATCCTGTGTGAAGGCAACCAATCTGTTTAGGATATAAGGTCCAAAAGTTAAAAGCAACAGGATTAAAGTTGTCTGCGGAAATGTCCCAGCTATTCAATTCAGCTGCTAATTGGCAAAGATCAATCACAAAGTCTGGCCACCGGGTATATGGGGATGGCTTTGAGAATTGATAGAAAACACTTGCACTCCAGGAGGGGTGGAGACTACACTCCAAGTTAACTCAGCTGGCTGATAGGGATTTTTGAACCGTCTTCCATCATTGGTATCATAATCATTAGAAGGCTCAGGATCTGTGTCCACTTGACAAGCCAATCTTTCAGGCAGCCATCAGGTTCCATTTTCTTTTTGTGAAAATTAAAAAATTTAAAAAATAAAAAGAGCATGATTTAAATAATGTGGTGTGCATGGCTATAATGCCCCCTTTTTGTTTTTTAATGAATATATTGTTTTAAAGTTCCACAATATCTTGTCCTTGAGAATTACAAAGAATACCAGAAATATGGGTAATATTAAATTGTCTACAAAACCTCTCAAATGCTTGACTGCAATAGCCAGTTCCATTATCTGTTTTAATCTGATTTGGAACACTGAGCATAGAAAAACAATGCAGGCAATGACTAATTACATTTTTAGTTGCTTCTCCTGTTAAAGCAGTTGCAACTAGAAAGCCTGAAAAGGTGGTACACACCTTTAATCCCAGCACTTGGGAGGCAGAGGCAAGCAGATTTCTGAGTTCAAGGCCAGCCTGGTCTACAGAGTGAGTTCCAGGACAGCCAGGGCTACACAGAGAAACCCTGTCTCAAAGAAAAAGAGAGAGAGAGAGAGAGAGAGAGAGAGAGAGAGAGAGAGAGAGAGCCTGAAAAGGTATCAGTAGTCACATGTGCGTATTTCAATTTTCTAAAATCAGAAATATGAGTAACATACATTTGCAATAATTGATTAGGTATAAGTCCTTGAGGATTAACACCATTATGTGGAACAGGTAGAAACTGAGGACACTGAGAACAAGTCTTTACAGTTTGACACACACATTCTCTTAAAATACCAAATTATGATCTCAAGCTATTACTGTTTTGATGATGTAAAGAATGACATTGTATGGTTATTTGTTCCTGTGTAAGGCCTATAATCTGCCTGATATACAAATCTGCTGTGGCATTGCCCTAAGGGGTCTGTCCAGGTAATCCAGTATGAGCTCTTAAGTATCCAAAGGCAGTCCTTCAAAGGAGCAGTACTTTCTCTTAACTTTAGTTGTATTTGCATAAATAATTGTAAAATTTGAGAATTAGCAGTATCTAAAAAAGGAACAATTTCAAGCAATTGCAAACTATGAGCTATATATTGGCTATCAGTATACAAATTAAAAGCTTGATTTTTCAACATTTTAAAAACAGTAGCTACAGCACATAATTCAATTGTTTGTGCTGAAGTGGAGGGAAATTCAAGAGAATAAACTTGTGATCCAATTGTATATGTTTCTCTCCCATAGATGCACTGTTTATAAATATAGTAGATGCATTCTTGATGGGATGCATGCATAAATTTACAGGAAATTCAAAAGCATGCATAGAAGCAAATTGTTACAACTTGTCTTTTGGATAATGATTATCATTTTTTCCTAAAATATTTGCCATGTAATAGGCCAAATATCAGTATTCTGAAATAACAAGTTTAATTGCTATTTGAAATAAAGAATAAATGTTTCATTTGGGTTTTTAAGACATTCTTTCCAAAATACTTTCATGATTCTATCATACAATTCTGTATTAACACAGCAACAGCTTCAAAATAGGATGTTAAAACTTTACTTGGAAATGAAGAAAGATGAGTCCACATTAATGGTCTCTTTTGCCAAATAATTGCTGTGGACACACGAGTAGCAATAACATAAACAGCCAACAACTGATCTATATGTAATATATCTATTGTTGGCTAATGCTTCCTCTACTTCCGCAAAACTATTCATCTGTCACCAGTTAATTTGCATCCCCCTTGAGAATATCAAACAGAGGCTTAAATCCTCCTATGGTGAGTTAGCCAATTAACATCTTCTAGAAGCTTTTGAAAATATTTTGAAGTAAGTAAATCATCTTTTCTTTCTTGAATTTTCTGTGTCACAATTTTTTTCTTTTTTAGGATATTAGTGAGTTCCCAAATATTGAAAAAGATATTGTCTTTGAATCTTTTCTAGAACAACTACTCCAAAAATTTAAAGCCCATTGTGTAAGAGTAAAGGCTTATCGTGAAACCCCTTCAGTGGGATCAGCTAATAAAATACTCTCCATATAATGAATAATATACACTGAAAGATCCAAAGTCCTGGATTCTTGTATTGAAGCAGAAACAATTTTTTTTTACATAATGTAAGGCTATTAGCCAATCCTTGAGGCAAAACGTTTTAATGATATCGCTTCATTGTAATTTCTTTAAAATTACAAGCTCACTAAAAGCAAACCCTTTACAATCATCAGAATGCAAAGGAACAGTATAAAAACTATCCTCCAACCAGTAAACACTTTCTAGGGACTGGTCAGTCTGACAAAGACGAAAGGAGTGCCACATAAGCCTCCACTAGCCGTTTAACCACAATCTTGAAGTTTCTCTTGTAACACCAGAGCGGAATCACAACTTAGCAAACATTCAACCTCCAACAAACAATCCAGTCTCTCCAAAATCAACACCAAGTGTATCACCCCCATGCTACAAAGTTTTTGTCTGCCAGTTCATGTGCACGATTGTTCAGCCTCCTATACTTCAAAGAGACACTGCCCTAAGTCCTGGTCTGATTTCTAGGATAAGAATTATATAAAATATTATCCCAATTTAGAAGTATCTTTAGACACCTGTTTTCCTGGGCTGGCTCACACCACGTGTTGTTTAAAATGACTCCAACCCTGAGTTACCAGTTTTAAGCTAACTTTCTTGTTACCAAAGTTACAATTTTTTTTTAATCATGCCCAATAACTTATAAGCCAATACCCTATAGCCAAGAAGTGCAGAACATATTTATACCTTTAAAACCAGTCAGAAACAAAAATGAAGTGGCAACACACATCTTATATGTCTAGACCAAACAAAATGTTCTTATCCCTTCTAGCTGTAATTTCAAGAAAGGAGGCACCCAATGAGCACAATTGCAGAGAATTTTTTTCTAGGAAAAAACAGCCATCAGCTTGCTTGCCATAGAACTTGAGAAGCTGCTGTTCCCTTTAAGAGCAGGTTTTCTCCAGCTGTGTTTGACTCCCAGCTACAGCGCCAGGTAACTTCTCAGTTTCTGCTGTGCAAATTGAGACTGCCTTCTAAACAAGTTATACTAAATCAAGGGATAGATAGCCAGCAGATAAAGTTTTAACCATTTTTTTCTTTTGAACATGAAACATAGAACAACAGTCATTCAAACAAAGAAAAACAGACGCGAATCGACAGGTGGACAGATTGGTGCACCAAGGACAGAGAGCTGACAGAGAAGGAAGAGAACCTGATGTAACCAGATGTCTCCAGTAGGAGCCAGAGAGGAAGCAGGATGTCTTCTGATTTCTTCCTGCCCCCAGGAGAGCTCTGAAATCCATTTTCCTTCTCTTTTGCTAACACGTCCCAGATAGGAGACAACTGCTTTTTCTGAAACCTATTCTCTCTCTCTCTCTCTCTCTCTCTCTCTCTCTCTCTCTCTCTCTCTCTCTCTCATGTCACTTGTATATTTACCATTCCTACTTCTGGGAACCATGCACAGCACAAATTTACTTGAGCTAAGAATTTTTTAACATCTTTTTTTGTTTTGTTCTTTGGTTTGTTTTGTTTGTTTGTTTGTTTTCTTAAACCCTGCTCCTCTCGCCCAATGCATCTCTTGGCTGCGGACAAATGCCTATATAGAACTGATTCTCCAATCCCAATGCACTGTCACCCCTAAGTGAATTCCGTGTTGGGTCAACACCTACTCAGTCTAGCCTGTGTTCTCTTTGCAACAACAGCCTCCAGAAAATAAAATGCATGGCTAGCACTAGCATTAATGCTTTCTGCTGTTTGCCACGGTGCAGGATACTGTAACGTCTTTCGTTTTCTGTTGAGTGCCACCAAGACAGAATTTCTCACGTTTGTGGCTCCTTCTCTCTTCCTCCACATACTCAGATTCCATTAGTACAGCTTGGCCTGAGTTCAGAACAATGGCCAAATTATTGGCAAACTTGGTTTCCAAATTCTGACAAATCATAACAACAGCTACTGTGGACAAATGATCCCCAAATATCTTATATATATACTTGTCCCACCCTCTATTTTCTCTAATTCCCACTCCTGTTCTTTTACTAATTGACTTACTTATTAATTCACTTTGCATACCAATCACAACCTCCCACCCCCCCTTCTCTCCTCCCAGTCGCACCCTCACAACCCCCTCCCCCTTGCCCCCTCCTCTTCAGAGAAGGGGAGTGCTCCCCCCCACCCCCCGTTGGTATCAACCTGCTCTGGCACATCAAGTTGCAGCAGGACTGAACAGGCAATTGGTTATGTATTTTTACAACTTATGCACTGTGGGTCAGATAACAACAATTTCTATATTCTTTACTGGTTAGTCGATGATTAGAAAACATTTGGAGAACTGGGATAGGTGTTTGTTCCTAGCCCTGGGAACATGAACTTGTTTGACCCTTCCAGCAAGATGGAGAAGTTGTCCCTGAGATGGCTGGACTCAGAAAACTGTTTACAACAGAAGCCTTCAGCTCTAGGGACGTCTTCAGCTCCCCTGGGGCCTGGGACCTTGACTTTAGTTTCTCCCTATGATTAAATGGAGTCTGAAAACAAACTGGTAGTCTTTAGTTTCTTTTGCTTGTTTCCAAAACAAGCTACACATCTGCTACAAATGTGTGGAGGCCTAGGTCCAGTCCCTACTTTCCACTCTAAAAAATCTTTTTCCTCTATAATTTATCTGTGTTCTACCCTCAAAAAGATCTCTTAAGAGTCTGCTGTAAACTCTAGTTCAGGATCTGTAAACTCATTGGGTATGGTTTAAAAATCTATAAAATCTTAGGAGGCAGAGGCAGGCAGATTTCTGAGTTCGAGGCCAGCCTGGTCTGCAAAGTGAGTTTCAGGACAACCTAGGCTATACAGAGAAACCCTGTCTCAAAACAAACAAACAAACAAACAAAAACCTATAAAATCTGTAACAAAATTTAGCTTTAAACTTATAATAAAAGGCTTATAACTAAAATCTATACATGAATATACATATGGAGAAAGATATATAGATATATGATTCATTCAACTCTTATTTAGAATATGTATGTGTGTGTGTGTGTGTGTATGTAACTTGAATTCAGCACTGTGTATATGTATAAATAGCTTGGATTCAACTCTGTATGTATGTATATGTAACTTGGTTTCAGCTTTCCTTCATTTAATATATATTATATTTGTATATTTATTACACTTACAGTATTATATGCTATATAATATGTTACAGATTCCAATATGTAATACAAAATATTTTATATATATATATATATATATATATATATATATATATATACATGTGCGCACACACACACACACACACAGAAAACAGATATAGCAGTCATGTGGTTCTCCTCCATCTTAGCTGATGACCTCATCAGGAT
>NC_034607.1:53282006-53283277 GCF_900095145.1 Mus pahari
AAAAAAAAAAAAAAAAAAAAAAAAAGGATCCGTATATTTGCCAGCCTTACTGTGGGCTGTATTCACGATTAAAAATTTTATTTTGGTACTAGAAGAGTTTCAATTCAAAAATTGTTGTATACTGTTACGGATAATTACAACTACAAATTAATGGTCAAAACCTTATAAACGATCGAAACTTTTAATGTATTCAGACTAATGCAATTAATTACAGGAATAAGCTTTATTTAGCAGCATGCTTAGATTCAGAGCACGGCCACCTCCTAGGGGTTCTTGGCACTTAAGTTGTTGGTGTCACAAGGAATAAACAGCATTTGGTTCACTTAGAATGGACGTGCTTCCATTCGCAACCTCTGAGTTAGAACCCTGTTCCATAAACCCAGGAACACCTTCCTTTTTCTCCCAAGCTGGAGCTTCACCCCGACACTGACACTGATGGCTTCATAGTTGTGTGGAGAGCACCTCCCTCCAGACCTTGAGTCAGACCCTAAGGCGCTCAGTGAGTGCGCAACCGCACTTTATCAGAGGAGGTTTTGAGTGTCCCCAGATACAATGAAAGCAAAGTTTATTATTGGTTCAAACTTTATATTTTGTTTATTGTGTGTGTCCTGTGAATTGTATGGCACAATGAATATCACAACAGGTATGTACATGTCAGAAGACAGTGGCCTGAAAACTGCACAAAAAGCTCACTGATCGAGCTGAGTGGGGTCTACACTTCACCTTGGTGCAGGACGACCCCAACACGTTGGAACAATAAATTCCTCTTGCTTTTTGCATCGATTCTTGGCTCCATGTGGTTCACTCAGGGGGTCCCCGGTAAGCCAAGGCTCACCAGTGTCTTCCAGCAGGAATCATCGTCTCCTTCCACCTTCTGGGTCTTCATGCTCCATGGCCCAACCTTTAACTGCTGAGGCATCTCTGGGCTTTGTTTGATTTTAAGACAGGGTTCTTCTGTTTAACCTTGGCTGCCCTGGAACTGTTGACCGAGCTGACCTTGAACTCCTGAGTTTTGCCATTAAAGGTGTGTCTTAAAGATTTTTTTTAAAAGATTTATTTCTTTGTTTTATGTATGAGTGCTCTATCTGCATATAGATGCCTGCATGCCAGAAGGCATCAGATCCCATTACAAATGTCTGTGAGCCACCATGTGGTTGCTGGAAATTGAACTCAGAACCTCTGAAAGCCGCTCTTAGCCACTGAGCCATCTCTCCAGCCCAATGTCTAGGCTTTTCTTTTCTTTTCTTTTCTTTTCTTTTTCAAAAAAAAAA
>NC_034607.1:53283787-53290709 GCF_900095145.1 Mus pahari
TAGAGGATCTGGGTTAGGTTTTCAACATCCACATGACATCTATAATTTCATTTCCAGGAATATGATGTCCTCTTCTGGCACATGTGCACACACACACACACACACACACACACACACACAATTTTAATATAAAAAGGCAATATGTTTGGTGGCTTTTGTTAATACTCTAGCATAGGGTTAGGCAACTTGAAGGGTATCCTTTTTGAGCTATTTGACCATCCAAGTGCATCTACATAAATTCTAATCTCTGCTGGCCCCCTTCTACAGAAACTGGAACTGCTTCAGTTAGCAACTGTAGGGAAATCCCCTTTGGAGAGATTCGAGGGACCAAGATAATGGAGACTCCCACCTCGCCCTGGAGGCTGCAGCCTCACAGGAGAGAACTGCAGAGGCTTTTTGGGAGGCTGCCTAGGGACCTAGAACCCAGGAGGCGGGTGGAGCTGGCAGCCGTTGTTCTTTGAACATTCAAGGCCCTGGAACCTGATTTGCTCAAGAATTAGATATCCCTGTTTAAATTCAAAGCCAAAAGACACCCAGAGGTTTGTTTGTTTGTTTGTTTGTTTCTTCCTGAGGGTCTTGCCGTATTTATCCTGTTTCTTAAGCGTTGTTTCCTCCAGAGACTTCCCAGGTAGGGGGTCAGAATCCCCCACCCCTCATCCCCTCCCCGTGCCTTTCAGCCGCTATACCGCAACATGGCCAGCAGGAGGCAGCACTACATTTCAGAACGGCAGAGAACTACCAGCGTTAAAATAAGAATTGAAGTCTTTGGCTCGGCTCTCTGGTTTCATAATGTTGTCCAGTGAGGGGGAAAGCCTTTGTTTTCTTCTGCTGCCTAAATCTGGGAAACCTAGAGCCAGTTGGAAATGATTCTGCAGCTTTTTGTGATAGAGGAAGCTGATTTATTCCCTCATACGCATGGGCATGAGCAAAACCTGACCACCGTCCAAGAAGGGCATGCACGCACCACACACACACACACACACCCTCTTCCTCTGTCTAGAGTTTCTCTTCCCGTGCCATTTTAAATTTGCTCTGTAACGCAAGTCTTGGTTCCCTGTTAAAGGTATGCTGGGGATCCGTGAGTAGGCTAGGGAAAACATTATTTTCAGGAAACGCCCAGCCTTGCCAACATACCTACCGTCGATCCTACTTTGAAGGCAGGTCAAGCCAGTATCTGATTTCTGAATTCCTGATACAGAAATACAAGCAGCTCTAACTGCAGGCCCAGACTCCCTGCCTGGATCCCCACCCACCCCACGCCCCCACCGTGGAATCGCGCCGAGCTCCCACTCTTCTCAGTTCTGACTGTCAAGACTTGTTCCAGGCCTGTCGTCAGAGAGCCCGGTGTGACTGTCCCACATAAATGCCAAAGTCCCTGTGCGGGATGCTCTCCTTTGCCCTGCCCCAGTGGGCGTGTCCAAGCTGCTGTTTGGAGACTTCGAGTTCACCCTGGACCTCCCTCTGCCTTTTGAACCCTTCTGGAGCCTGTGGCTTTTCTCTGGTTCTTGGATGGTTAAAGGGGCATTTCCATTCAGCCTGCTTTCCTCGCCGTTGGCTTCTGCATCTCAGGTGGCAGGGTGTGCCCCCAGCTAGAGGCCTGAATGAAAAGGAAAGGAAAAAAAGAGAGAGAGAGAGAGAGAGAGAGAGAGAGAGAGAGAGAGAGAGAGAGAGAGAGGAAAAAAAGAGAGAGAGAGAGAGAGAGAGAGAGAGAGAGAGAGAGAGAGAGAGAGAGAGAGAGAGAGAGAGAAAGAAAGAAAGAAAGGAAAAAAGAAATCCCATTCATCATTCATGACGACCCCACACATGAATGTGACCGTTCACATTTTAACAAGGGGACCCCCTCCCCCAAGGCATTAAACTGTACAGCTTTTAGAGACTAGGTCAGCTAAGTGTCTACCCAGAGGGCAGCTTAGCTGGTCGTGGTGTGGTAGGGCAGCTCTCCGCCAACCACCGTTTCCTTCTCGGCTCACGCATGGTGACCTCACTCGCCAGTCTGTTCCCAGGCTCTCCCACGAAGCCTTTGCGTTGGTTCATCAGCTTCGCCTCAGCCCCTCCGAGTGTACACTGGCCTGAGCTCTCAGAGCTGACCTCAGCTCAGTTTTCTCTGCATCCATGGGCGTGGGGCCCAAGGCCACGATACTCACTTTTATGGTGCAGATAACACCTTTGGCCTAGAACTTTCTGGTTCCACCCACTCCTTCCAGTTCCTCTGCAAGCTTTTCTCGGGGTCATGAATGGACTCCATTGAGCAACGCTGCATGCTGGGAGGGAGCACGTCACACTTTATGCGCGTTCCTGCTATCCACTTCTCAGTGTGATGTTTATATAAGCACAGACTCATCGGGAACTCCCAGCCATTCGTGGGCCCATCTCTCTGGCTTCCACAGGAACCCTGAAGGTGGGAGGGGAGGCTTGCCATTCTGTAAAAGGGCAGGCTAAAGGAACAGCCAGGCCTTCTCCACAGAAGAAATAGCCCGGTCAGTATCCGCTCAGGTGATTTCTATCTGTGACTGAGAAGGCCTTTCCAAGGAAGCTGCAGTCTGTAGTTATAAGCCTGTTTCAAACAATGAGTTTGAGGCCAGCCTGGCCTACATGAAATCCTGTCTCACAAAAACAGAGGTTTTGAATGTTCAGAAAGGAGGATGTCTGGATGAGAGATATGCTAACTGTCCCGTTCTGATCATTATCTGGTTTTGATTCATTTGTTTTATTGTTTTGGTGTTTGTTTGTTCGTTTAAGTAGTATCTCATATAGCCCAGGCTGCCCTTGAGCTCACCAAATAGTTGAAACTAACCCTGAACTCCTAACTCTCCAGTCTCTACCTTATGAGTTCTGGGATCATAGGGCATGCACCACTATCGCCTGACTACTGTCATATACAAGAACTAAAATGTCACACTGTGTTCTTTACACAAGTACAGTTATGTGTCAGCCAACAAATATAGGCGTTCAAGAACCTCTGTATGTAGCAGGATTGATGTGGGGCCGAAGCGCTGGCTCAGCAGGGAGAGGACCAGAGTAGAGTGCCCGGCACACACATGGGGCAATTCACAGACATCTACAGCTCCAGCTCCAGGGGGTCCTCTTCTGTCTGCTTCTGTTCCTTCTTCTGTCCTCCACAGACACCCATGCTCATGGGAACAAACACACATACATGACAATAAATAAAAATAAAATAAAATTTAAGAAAAAAATCCAGTAGTGTTAGAATGTGGCTCAGTAGTAGGGTGCATATGTAACACTTTCCGTTTGAATCCAGTTCTACAGAAAAAGAAGAAGAAGAAGAAGAAGAAGAAGAAGAAGAAGAAGAAGAAGAAGAAGAAGAAGAAGAAAGATTAAAGGGCACTAGAAATTGTGTAACTGCTTAGAAGGTTTATTTTATTGAGAACAGAATGAGGAGTTCTCTTTGTAGCTCTGGCTGTCCTAGAATTTACCCTCAGAGATCCACCTGCCTCTGTCTCCTGAGTGCTGGGATTAAAAGAAGAGTTTTGGTTTTGGGGTTTGTTTGTTTGTTTTTTGTTTGTTTGTTTGTTTGTTTTTAACTAATGACTTTTAATGTGGGGCATAATGGTGCACATCTTTAATTCCAGCATTCAGGAGGCAGAGGCAGGCAGACTACCATGAGTTTGAGGCCAGCCAGGTCTACATAGTGATTTATATATAGCCCATGGGGAAACTCGGTCTAAAAAATAAATAAAGAAAGAATTTAAAAGTTAGCACAAGCAAAATGTCTCCATGGGTAGAGGCATTTTCCCAAACAGCTGACCATCTGAGTTCAATTCTGAGACCCAGGTGACAAGGGGGAGGACAGACTTCTACTGACTGACATCTGATCTCCACACAGTAGCACATGCATACCCCAGCCCATACAAAATAAATAAGAAAATGTAACAATAAAACATTAATTACGGGACTGGAGAGATGGTTCAGTGATTAAGAGCACTGACTGTTCTTTCAGAGGTCCTGAGTTCAATTCCCAGCAACCACATGGTGGCTCACAACCATCTGTAATGGGATCCGTTGCCCTCTTCTGGTGTGTCTGAAGACAGTGACAGTGTACTCACATACATAAAATAAATAAATCTTTTTTAAAATATTAAAAGTCAATTTTAAAAAGTTAATTAAAATTGTATTATAAGGTATAAACTTGCAATAGAAGTAAAATGCATGAACGTAGTAGCCCAAAGGATGGGAGAGAAGAAATGGAAACAGTGTGTTGCTGCAAACTTCTTATAGGGAGTCCTGAGTTAGGCAATCTATGCAAAGTTGCACATAGAAGCTGGGATGCAAATCAAGCCCAAAGATTGCAATCCCCCTGAGACAGGCCTGCTTGCCCTAGGTCACTGTCATACTGACTGTACTGACTAGAAGGTAAATGCTTGCTTCCCTGGGGTAGGTAGAATTGTATTCCCGTAAAAGTTATGTTCACGTTTTAACCTCTTTCCCATGAATTGACCTCATTTAGGAGCAGTGCGTCTGGGGCAGCTGGAGAGACGGTCAGGGGTTAGGAGTTTTTACTGGTTGCTCCTTCAGAGGACCTGGATTCCATTCCCCAAATCCACAACTGTCTGTAACTCAGTTCTAGGGAATCTAACATCCTCTTCTGGCCTTCACAGGCTACACACACACACACACACACACACACACACACACATGCACACACATGCACACATGAGCGCGCACATGCATGCACACACATGTACACTCACACACATATGTGCATGCACACACATGCACTCACGCATGCACATGCACACACACATGCACACACATATGCACACACACATTAACAAACATTTTAAAAGAAGACAAGCTGTATGTGGCACTTTTAATCCCAGCACTTGGGAGGCTCAGGCAGGCAGCTGGATCTCTGTGAGTTCAAGGCCAGTCTGATCTACAGAATTAGTTCCAGGGCTACATAGAGAAACGTTGTCTTAAAAGCCAAATACATAAAGGATAGATAGATAGATAGATAGATAGATAGATAGATAGATAGATATAAAAGAAGACAGAAGCAGACAGATCTCTGTGAATTCTAGTTCAACTTAGTCTACAAAGGAAGTTCCAGGCCAGCCAGGGTTACTCAGTGAGACCTTGTTTCAAAAAGAAAACCACAAAACAAATAATACACACACACACACACACACACACACACACACACACACACACACCTTAAAAAAGGAGAGAAACTATTTGTCAATGCATCTGTGGGGTTTGAATATGCTTGGCCCCGGGGAGTGGCACTATTAGGAGGTGTGGCCTTGTTGGAGGAAGTGCGTCACTGTGCGGGTGGGGGTTGAGAAAACTTCCACCTAAGGTCCTAAGGAGCCAGTCTTCTCTCATTTGCCTTTGGAACGAGATGCAGAACTCTTAGCTCCTTCTCCAGGGCCAGGCCTGCTTCCCATCAGATGATATGGATTGAACTTCACAGCCTGTAAGCCAGCCCCAATTAAATATTGTCCTTATCACAGCTGCGTGGGGCATGGTGTCTGTTCACAGCAACGAAAACCCTAAGACAGCAAGCAAAGCAACCTGTGTTGGGGCAATGGCTTTCCTCCCCTTAGAGAAAGAAGGAAAATGCCCGTCTTCCCAGCTACCTGGGAGGCTGGGGGTCACCGGAGCGAAGTTCACACCAACCCTGAACAAATGGCGAGACTTCATCTTATTTATTAATAATAAGAAGGAGGCCAAAAGGCAGTCAGGGGCTGGCAAGATGGCTCTGCCGATGAAGGCGCTTGCTGCTAAGCCTTATGACCCAAGTGTGATCCTGAACCCCACATGGTAGAAGGAGAGAAGTGACTCCCCTAAGTTGTCCTCTGATGCCCCCTCCCCCCAAACATAAATCTAAAAAAAAAAGTTTTTTTCTTTTTAAGTTTTTGTTGTTGTGGGTTGTCCTGGTCCTGTTTGTATTTTGATGTTAATTCTGCTTCCTCGAGAGGGGCTACCCCCAACAAAGGGTGGATCACATACTCGGTGATCCCACTGAACCTTCTGCCTATGCTGACTGGTCAAATGAAAGGCTAGAGCCTGTGGTTGGGCAGGGGAAGGGAAAGATGGGACTGGATGTCTGAGAGAGGGGGGAGAGAGAGGGAGAGGGAGAGGGAGAGGGAGAGCAGAACCACATGGCCTAGAGAAGCCGCAAGTAGCAAGGGGTCTCATAGCAGGGAAATAAATTAGTATAGTGATAGATCTGCCCAATCTAGGCATATAGCTTATAAATGTAATAACTGAGTTGTGTATGGTTTTATAAGGGCGCATTGGGGTAAGAAACGACCACAACAATTTTTTTTAAACATGAAAAGCAGAAAAAAAGAGGTTTGTTCACTGTGGCTACATTGGGAAAAGGTACAGAGAGGGCCAGGGAACCCCGAAAATTCACCTTCCTTTTAAACAAGTGCTTAGAAAGCTGAGGAGACTCACTTGGTGTTTGCCTGGGGAGCACAATGTCCTTGCTTCCATCTGCAGCATTGCCAAAAAGAGTTTTAATAGTGATAATAAACAGAGGGAGCTGGAGAGCTGACTCAATAGCTAAGAGTGCTGGCTCTCCCAGAGGACCTGGGTCCAGTTCCCAGCACCTACATGACAGCTCACAACTGTCTGAAATTCCAGTTCCAGGGTGCTCGACACCCTCACACAAACATACATGCAGGCAGAATACCAATATACATAAAATAAAATAATTTTTTAAAAATGGGAGGAAGTTATATAGGGAAAATGTCATATAATGATGACCTACAAGCCAAGAAAAGGGCATGAAGTCTCTTCGGGGCCTTGAGAAGAGAGACCTGTCAAGTAGTGCCTTGGTTTGGGGCTTCGGGCCTTCTGACCCATAAGAGAGTAATTCTATTTATTTATTTATTTATTTATTTTTGGTTTTTCGAGACAGGGTTTCTCTGTATAGCCCTGGCTGTCCTGGAACTCA
>NC_034607.1:53291259-53305882 GCF_900095145.1 Mus pahari
ACTTTGTAGACCAGGCTGGCCTCGAACTCAGAAATCTGCCTGCCTCTGCCTCCCGAGTGCTGGGATTAAAGGCGTGTGCCACCACGCCCGGCAGTGTCGGCTTTTCTAAAAGCTGTATTTACTTACTGATTTTTATGTGTGTATGTGTGTCTGTGTGTGTCTGCTTGAGTATATGTGTAATGTATGTGTATAACAGGGAGAGGTCAGAAGCCCATCAGATCCCCAGGAACTGCAGCTATGGGTGGATGCAAGCCACCTGAGACGGGTGCTAGGAACCAAACCTGGGTCGCAGTAAGCACTTTGAACTGCTAAGCCGTATCTCCAGCCAGTGCTGCCATTAGCTTTGGAAACCTCTTTTCTTTGTTTCCAGGCGTGGTGGCACACACCTTTAAGCCCAGCACTCGGGAGGCAGAGGCAGGTGGATCTCTGTAAGTCCAAGGCCATCCAGATCTATAAAAACAAAAAGCAAAACCAGCCTCTATTTGCAGTCAGTGGCTGTAACCACACAGACCACAAACAGGATGCCTGTGTATTCCCTCCAAGGTAACAAGGTAAAGAACCGAAAGAACACGCAAGCTGAATCACACGGGGGACTGTTGTAGAGGTCGGCCTTCCAGGCGGCCTGCAGGATACAGCCCATCAGCATCCTGGGGTGGGGCAGGGAGGAGCTCCGGAGGACTCCACCCACCCTGCGGAGCTATAGGTTGTTGGAAGAGGGAGAGATTTTCTTGGATGAGGTAGCCATAAGGTGGTCCACGCTCAGGTAAATAACCCACCATCCATGTTCCCGTAAGTCACCCTGATGGAACTCACTGAGCATTGGGACGCGCGCATGCACACACACAAGCGCATGCATGACACCACAGCAATTAGCCAGAACCAGGAAAGGGACCAGCTACCACAGGAGGGCGAGAAGAGAGCTCGAGGGAGAGTGAATATAATCAAAATACATGTTATGTATCTATAAAAACCGCCATAACGCAATCGTCATTATAATTAACACATACTACTCAAAATATAAAATAAGCAGATAAACTATTGTTTAAATCGTCCTTTTTTCCAGATGTTCCCAATCTTTACCGGGTTAAAGATGCTCCGTAGTCACGTGACGTGAGGGGCTGGCAGACAAAAACAGATTAGCTCAGGCGCTGACCAAGGAAAAAGTATACAAGGTGCAACTGGTTGGACTGGTTTCCTCACAGACCTCAGTAACTTAATCCCTAAGAGACGGAATTTTAAAAGTAATTGATTCAGCGAGGGGTAGCTGAGCAGCAGCAGCCGCGCGCGTGCGCGCGAGTAAGCGAGCGGGGCTAGTCTTGTCGGCCCGGGAAAGCCGGATGAGTCAGCCCTCTTCCCTGCCCGGGAGGGACCGTTTCTATGAAGATTCACCTGTGCAAGGTGTAATAGGTCAGAAATTAGCCACTATGTGAGTAACAGGCTGCGAGGGTTCAAAATCAAGAGAGTGATTCATTCCATCCGGGGAGAGTATCGTGCCACTTCGCTGCGGAGGCGATGTCTCACTAAGCAATGTCTGGCCAGAGTCCTCGGCACTGAGAGAGCAGCATTGTGTGTCATCTAGAGAAAAGCACCTACCGGGAAGGTTCGAGTTTTCCCCAGAGCTTTTCGCTGATAATGGACTCGCACTCTCTCCTGGGTGAGGACAAAGAAGGCTCTCCATTCTTGGCATGCGCAGAGGGTTCCCAGACTCCTGTGCCTCTGGCCATCCACTCCGGGCCAGAACTCACTTTTGCACAGTTTGGGAAACACAACATGAAATGTATATAGAAGATGTGGACCTGCTGATAGGCTCTTCTCAAATACAGTCTTTTAAAATAAAAGATTTGTTTATTTATTTTTATTTTATATGTATTGGTATAGTGCCTGCATGTATGTCTGCATAGCTCATGTGTGTTATCTTCAGAGGCCGGAAGAGGGTGTGGGATCCCCTAGAATTAGAATTCCGGGTAGCTGTTAGCTATGATGTGGGTGCTGGGAATGGAATCCAGGTCCTCTGGAAGAGCAGCCAGTGTTCTTAACTGCTGAGCCATCTCTCCAGCTCCCTCAACCACCTCAGTCAGATGGCCCCGGGGTGAGGGATGGGCCGTTTGCCTATCACGTTCAGAGTACGCCTAGAATATCTATGCTCCACTCTGTCACCAAAAACAGCAATAAATAACAAACACTAACATCTAGTGACCCCATTTGGGCCTCCCTTGAGGCACAGCCCATACTTGAGAGCGGTGACACCAGGAGAAGGTCATGTAAGCCCTGAGAACAGACTTAACCCTTTGGTGCTTGCGAGGAGCTCTCATGTCCAGAATGTGGTCCAGAGAAAGAACACAGACTGCAGTGTGCGTGGTCCTGGCGAATCCTCCCAGGAAGGGGGAGCTTAGCTAGTCCAGGTACAAAGCCGACTCTCTGAGGCTGGGGACCCCAAAGGAGACCCCACTTCCCCACGTCGTACAATTTCCAGGAAGCCGTGCTAAGTTCCACAGAAGCTGGCATCAGCCCCTGTTCTGTCTTGACCACCAGTCACCCAGAGTAGAGAATTCCCCGGAGCAAGACTCGGAGGCAGGACTTCTCAGTCGAGGGACATCTGGGGACGTATAGAGACATTTCTGTCACAAATAAAACATAAGGCTGGCAGAATGACTCAGAAGTAAAAGCACCAGGCGCCAGGCTGACATGACACTGCACAGGCTGACCTTTGACCTCTATGTCATGCTGTGGTGCTCACATACACACCTACATACACACATAAACAAACAAATCGATGTATGTTTAGAAAATGTATGGAGTGGGTGGGTATAAGTCAGGGACCTTGAAAAATATCCTACGAACTACACACAATCCTACCGGGAAGTCCCCACAGTGAGGTTGTTCCTGGGAACCCGAGCAGAGGTAAGAGGAGAGAAAAGGAGGGCCTACCAAAAAGTGCATCAGAATCCATAGCAACGCCAGGCAGGTGCTGCAGGCCTGCCATCATCCCATCGAGGGGAGGGGCGGGGTGGGGGTGGGGAGCTGGGGAGGTACAGAGGGAGGGACTGGGGGCAGAAGATAAGGTGTATAAAGAGTTAAAGGTCATCCTCAGCTGGAGTAGTTTGAGTTCTAGGCTAGTCTGGGCTACAGAAGAGCCTATCTCAAAAAAAAAAAAAAAAAGGCAATAAAACAATTTACTGGTGAACTTGGAACTACACTATCAGACTAAACAAATGATCTTGGGGCCCAGCCATGGTCTGTTCCAAGCTCCCAAAGCCTAGCCAGTCTAGATTTTCCCCTTTCTTATACAACTCTGCCACCCACCTTACCTACTATTCTCTACACAGACTAAATTCCCGATAGATGGACTGGCTTATTGATTGACTTTTGCAGTGAACACACTAGGCAAGCACCAATCACTAAGCTATATCCCCAGAGAGGGAGATGTTTTTCAGTGACGCAGAGTTGGACGAGGTTATTAACACAGATGGAAGCACGGGGGTTATGAGGGTGCTCTCATCCTGAGTTGGCTTGGCTAGACTGTTTTAGTCTTTGAAGTAGGGTGTCAGGCTGACTCCTGGTTCTTCCGCCTCCACCTCTCCAGTGTTGTGGTGACAGGCATGTGACACCAATGTCCTGCTCCTAACACCACAGTAAGAAAGCTCACTTTTCCAGTTCTCTTTGGAACACAACATGGCACCATCTACTCTTTTAAAACTTACATTATGCAGATAGGTGTTTCGCTTGCATAAATTATCAGCGCACTACTTGGCTTGGTAGGTACCTGTAGGGGATAGAAGAGGTCAACAGACGTCCTGGAACTGGAGTCACAGAGGGCTGTGAGCTGCTGGTGGTGGAGACTGGTGCTCTGGAAGAACAGCCAGTGTTCTCAACTGCTCAGCCATTTCTCCAGCCCTAAACTATCTTCCCAGGTTGTACTATGTTAGACAGGGGAGAATTTAGACTTAGACTGCCTGACTTGTCATGTCCAAGGTCTGGGATGTACGTTTTGAATATTTTACCAAGTGTTATGACCTCTCTCTGTCCTATGCCGCAGATGGGTGTTCATGAGCCCTCCCTGCCAATCCCCAGGCGCCTAACATTTGAAACTGGGCATCTTACAGACACTTAATTCGTCCAGGCATAAAAGTAGCCAGTAGCTGCGACCCACTCTGCGCCTGTGCCATGTCACTAGTGTGGAGATCACAGCACAATGTACAGGAGCCAGTTCAATTCGGCTTCCGGGGTTCTAACGAGAGTTCAGGCTGTCAGACTTGGTGGCACCTGCCGGAATGCCCTGAGCCATGTCACCATCACCGGCCTTAATGAAAGAGTCAGGCCAGGGCAGTGGCTCTTGCCAGGAATCCATCCCAGCATTCAGGCTACAGAGTGAATTCCAGCCTCAGGAATAAAGAAAAGAAAAAAAAAAGGTGCACGTCGATTGAGAAGGAAGGGGATGCTACAAGCACATATTCCTAAACATGGCCTGCTCTTTGGACATCTGGCAACTACAAGGCAAGAGTGCGAGCTTTACAAAGAACCGGGACAAAGTCACTTGCAAGTAAGAATTTATTAGCTTAGCACTGCTTTTTTAAAGTTTCCACTGACCTTAAAACAGGAAGATCTAAGGAACTGGCGTTTGGAGTTAGAGGGAAGAAAATCCCAGGGCTTCGGTCACACAGCCACATCAGTAACCAAGACAAAGAGTAAATGACAATTAAAAAAAAAAAAAAAGAAGAAGTTGCCTGAAAAACTTACTCTGGACCCAGCTCAGAGCCCAGGAACCGCCAGGAGCACCGCCCCTCCTGCCACGTGATCACCCTCCACCCTTCCTCCCAGACAAAGAAGAGGGGAGGAGACTTGGGAACAAAGAGCGAGAGCTGTAGGAGCAGGTCCTGGGCTCGTGTGTTACTCCTGCCTGGGCTCCTGTCTTCCTCTTTTACCTTACCCAAAGAATATTAAAAATTAACCCGAGCTGCAAAAGGAGCCGAGGCACCTGACCACCTCGGCCTCACCCAGAGGAGAGGGAGGCTCTTCCAGCCCCCTCAAACCCAAATATGTTCCTCCTTTTGGGTGTTGCCTTCTACTTCTGGACAGATCCGGGTTAACTTCCTCCCTCCTTCACCGCCCCCACACACACCCCAACCACCACCCCCAGTTCAACATAAATGTATTTGAGAAAACTGCCCTCTGACAAATGAATGTCGCCAACGGAAAAACTTGGGAAAGGGCTTACTAATGCTGTTTAGTATTGTTTAGAAAAATGCAAATAGAATTATGACGCCACTCTAGAAGGCAGTTGAAAAAACGGGACAGGGAGTCAGGACCCCCGCCCCACAGAGACAGACAGTGAGGCAGAGAGTCAGACAGAAGCAGATTGAGTGAATGAATATTAACAAATCAGGGGCTGCATTCACATGGACACCATGCCCTCTAACTACTGCCTCTGACTTCACAAATACGATTTCCATTATGTACAGTATATGTGGCTGTCTTACATATAGGGCCGCATTTAGAAATAGATGCAATTTATAAACAAAATCTTTTGAGCAGACTGAGAATCTAATTCTTTTCAGAAAAGGAATAAATTTCATTTCTACAATTCCGTGTTGTGTTTAATCAGCTTTGTCATTTTCTTTTCAGACTTGCTTATGGAGATGAGTGTTTGGCTTTCGTGTGTGTGTGTGTGTGTGTGTGTGTGTGTGTGTGTGTGTGTGTGTGCGTGCGTGTGTACTACTTGCATGCATGCTTGGTGCTGGTGGGAATCAGAGAGGGCCTGGGATCTCCTGGACCTAACTAGAGTTAAGGATAGTTGTGAGCCACCATGGAGGTGCTGGGATCTGAACTTGGGTCCTCTACAAAAGGAACAAATGTTCTTACCAGCTGGCTATCCTGGAACTCACTACAGAACCAGGCTGACTTTGGACTCAGAGAGATTCTCTTGCCTCTGCCTTCCCAGGGCTGGAATTAAAGCATGCACCAACACTGTCTTGATTTTTTTTTTAAAAAAAAACCTTTTGTTATTTGTTTTGTTGAGATACAGTCTGGTTGTGTGGCTCAGGCTCTCTTTGAATGTTTGATTCTCTGGTATGCCAAGCCTGACTTGAAGGTACTTTAAATTAATATTATATATAAATTTAGAGCTGCAGAGATGGCTCAGTGGTTAAGACCACTGACTGCTCTTCCAGAAGTCCTGAGTTCAATTCCCAGCATCCACATGGTGGCTCACAACCATCTGTAATGGGATCCAGTGTCCTCTTCTGGTGTGTCTGAAGAATGCTACTATATATATTTTTTTTTAATTAAATATTTTTTAAAAGATTATATATAGCTGGTGGCATGTACTCACCATGTGAGATCAGTTGCTCTTGTAGTCTAGTAGAAGGGCATCAGCCACCCATCATGTATGCTAGGAACCAAACTGAGGTTTTCTGCAAGAACAGCACTTGCTCTTAACTACTGAGCAATCTCTCCAGTCCATTACAGGTACTTTTGATAGAACCTCCAACAAGTTTTTAAGTCCTGTGTGCATCGTCTGTTTCTAAGTACTGGTTAGTGGTGGTGGTCGGGGAATAGAGTAACTCTCTGATAGGTTAACTGTGCTAAGTGGCAACGAAATGTCCCAGAATTCTCATCCCTGTATATCCTAAGTTAGTTAAAGTCATCCTGTGGTGTCTGGAGGACACAAGTGAGGTGACAACCAGACTTTTGAATGCTCTGAAGGTAAGCTATAGGCAATAGGTCCCAGGGCTACACATGAGCCTTGCTCCTGGGATGCAAGCCGGTAAGCATGCGGCAACACCAGGCCCACAGTTCCTCCACCTTTCCAAGGTCTGGGCCTTGCACACACTAGCCAAAGGAGGTCTGCATTTACTGTAAGACACCTTCAGCATCAGGTTCCCAGGAAACCAGAGTCAGACCTGACCTTGAATCAGTCCTCATCTGGTTGTCCCTGTGAATTCCCATATGGCCTTGCTCCCATCCACGTCTGGCTGTCTTTCTTGGCTGCCGGTGTGAGGACCCACAGTGACTTCAGGCTAAACAGAAGCAACACCTTGTTGCTGTCCACCAGCTCCTCCAGTGTTGTGATTCTACATAATGCTGACAAGTGCTCCAGTCTCTGCTCACTGTGGCTCTGCTTCTCCGATCGATCTTATTGTAAATGACTCAAAGAGGCAGAAGAAGCCAGCAGCCATTTGTGGACGGTGCACAGCTCTCTTAGGTGGAAAACCACAGCAGTCCCCAGCAGAACCACACCCAAAGCGCTGGAAACTCACAGGACGGGGACACCTCAGCTTTTCCCACAGAGTCTTGTTCCTCCCGTTTTCTTCCTCCCTGGACCACGTTTGGCCTCCGCTTCTCCTTTTTACCCCATTTCTTGAATCTCGTCTGGTTTCCCCTCTCCTCTCCAGTGTATGCCCGGAGAGCGTCACCTCTGCTTCCCGGCAGTCTCAGTGCTGTAAAGAAAACTCATCCGAAACAAAATGACTACATGCCTTCTCAATGTGGGTTAGCCTGGTTGAGCAGGCTTCCCAGGTCTAGTTCACATCAACAACAAAGAATCTAGTGTCCTTGCTACTTCCTGTGATTCTTTTCCCTGTGTGGCTTTGCTACAGCCCAGATACAATATGTTACAATGTTAATTTTCAGGTTGTTGTCCAATAGGAAACCTTTTTTTTTTTTTTTTTTCAAAGACAGCCTTACTCTGTAGTTGAGTCTGACCTCGAGCTTACTCTGCTGGCCAGGCTAGCCTTGAACTCTCAATCCTTCTTCAGCCTCTCCTGCTGGAATTGCAGGCATGAATGTATCACTATGCCCAGCATGATACAAATAATTTCTATCTGGTGGAAATATAAGCTCTGTTTCTACTGCTCCAATTTTGTATCTAACCTAGCAAATACACTATACCATTCTAAATGTCTAGTTTCTTAGTGTCTCAGACACTAATTTTGCTGTCTTTTGGGTTCACTCACTAATAGGAAAACGGAATAAAAATAGGTTGTCAGCCTTTTGGCTAAGGTCATGTGGAAAGTTTGGACATACGTAGCCATACTTTTTGGCTACTTTATTGGGTTCTTATATCTATCTCCCTACTCCACCCTTATCCCTTTCAACCTCCAACATTAAGTAGGAGAGAAAGAAGGATAGAGGGAAAGCGGGTGTCAATCGCATTAGGCCTGCTAATTAGGGGTGTTGAGCTCCTAGGGACAAGTCCAACCTTCATCTTTAGGATGCCCAGTGTTGTCTTCTAGTGTCTTTGCTCACAACCACTTGACAACCAAACCTAAGCAGCAGGAACCAGCAGCTGTAGAGGGAGCAACCTCCACTCAGGGCACTGGCATTTTTATATCCTTTCAAGAGTTCCCAGAATTCCAAACATAAACTCGCTTCACCTGGCAAAATCACCCCCTGGCGGCTGGAGAGATGACTCAGTGGGCAAGAGCACTGGCAGAGGTCTTGAGTTCAATTCCTGACACCTACATGGTGGCTCACAACCATCTGTAATGGGAGATGCCCTCTGCCCATGTGCAAATGAACATGTAATCAGAACACCATATACATAAATAAATAAATTTAAAAAGAAATCACGCCCCTGCCAGAGCACTGCTATGGACAATCTGAAGCAGCCCCTATCCCACACTTGGTATTAAAACAAAAATATATTCATATAATACAACTGGGTTTTTAAGAAACCAAAAATCTCATTACAGACAAATGCTCATTTTGTGCTTTCATCAGAATTGCATTGAAAACTTCTTGGGAGTTGTACTTTGACAATGTTTCCCCTCTGTGTCCATTTGGGATATCAGCTCTGCCATCCACCAGCCCTGTTTGCTTCTAGCCCCTTGGTCCCCCCAAACCCCACATCTAGGTAGGCAGAGTGTGGATAAGGTTTCTCTGCAGTAGCCTCACTGACTACCTTCCTTGTATCTTTACTTGCTCTTCCCAAACTCTTTTTTTAAAAATATTTGTTTATTTATTTTACGTATATGGGTACGCTGAATAGATGGTTGTGAGCCTTTGTGTGGTTGTTGGGAATTGAATTTTTTAGGATTTCTGCTTGCTCCTGTCAGCCCCGGCCCAAAGATTTATTTATTATTATAAATAAGTACACTGTAGTTGTCTTTAGATGCCTCCAGAAGAAGGCATCAAATCTCAGGTGGTTGCTGGGATTTGAACTCAGAACCTCCAGAAGAGCAGTCAGTGCTCTTACCTGCTGAGCCATCTAGTCAGCCCTTCTTTCCAAACTCTTCCCCTCAGTCTACAACTCTGCTAAGATGTTACCCTCCTTGAAGAAAAATCACATACTTTACCTGAGAACATCCATGTCCAGGGTGAAGTACTGCCATCCTGCTGGAGTTATCGCATTATAACTTGAGGGTTTTGGGTGTTTTGTTTTGTTTTGTTTTGGTTTGGTTTGGTT
This sequence comes from Mus pahari, assembly GCF_900095145.1. Taxonomy (NCBI): domain Eukaryota; kingdom Metazoa; phylum Chordata; class Mammalia; order Rodentia; family Muridae; genus Mus; species Mus pahari. Next base: position 53,300,663 of record NC_034607.1, read on the forward strand.
TGGTTTGGTTTGGTTTGGTTTGGTTTTTCAAGACAGGGCTTTTCTGTGTAGCCCTGGCTGTCCTGGAACTCACTTTGTAGACCAGACTGGCCTCGAACTCAGAAATCCACCTGCCTCTGCCTCCCAATTGCTGGCATTAAAGGCGTGCGCCACCATGCCCATCTGGGTTTTTTTTTTAATTGTATTTACTTACTTATTTTTATTTATTTGGTGGTGGTGGTGGTGGTGGTGGTGGTGTGTGTGTGCCCATGCCACAGTGTGCAAGTGGAGATCAGAGGAGAACTTTTCTGAGTTGGTTCTCTCCTTCTAGTCTACGGTTAGGAGAAGACTGAACTCAGCTTGCCAAGCTTGACAATTCTCCCCCCGCCCCCAACCTGCTCAGCCATCTCACTGACTCGAGACCGACAATTCTGCACCTTTTGGTACATTGGCTAAACACAGGGGAAAAGAGGTAGCCTGGCCTTTTGATTTAATACAAGAGTTTGAATACAAATTTCAAGATCTCCAGGAAAATAGTATATTGCATATTTATGATATTTTTTAAATTTTAAGAAATAAAATGGTTTTACCTTTCTTTGTTTTATTTTATGTGTATGATTGTTTTGTCTGCATGTATGTACTTGTATGTAAAGTAGTTGACCCTGAGCCTGGGGAGCAACCCAGCGATCCTCTGCCACTGTGCAGCTCCTGCTGTGACTTCCCTTAGTGACAGAGTCCGTAAGTTGTTTTCGATCATGGTGTTTATCACAGCAATAGACAGCAAAGCAAGACAGCCAGACAGATTAAAGGCTAAGTGTCACAGCCAGAGTGCCATCCCCGGAGCTCACAAGGTAGACGGAGAGAGTCAACTACTTCAACTTGCCCCTCTGACCTCTGCACAGGGACCATGGGGTGTGAGTACACACACTAAATAAATAAACGGAATAATTTTTAATCAATGAACTTTTATTATTTATCGTATATTCATTTCTTTGTTAGTGATTACAAGTTTGGGATCTGCTCAAAAAATTTAAAAGACTATTGAAAGGGGTGTTGCATAATTAGATTTTTATTTTTTTGCATTTATTTAGAGACAGACTGTGCATGTGTGCATGCACATGCGTGTGTGCATGTGCGTGTGCACGTGTGTGTGTGTGTGTGTGTGTGTGTGTGTGTGTAGAGAGGACACCCTGTGGGAGTTGGTTCTCTTATTTCACCACACAGGTTCCAGGAATCAAACTCAGGACATCGGCCTGGACAATACCCACCTTTGCCCTCAGAGCCATCCTAGCAGCCCTGTAATTATGATTATTAGGTGAGGACATTTTGCTTACTTGTAGCAGATCATGGACAAATTATATACCGACACCTCTACCGCGCCTCAGTCAGCCTTCCTTAGTGTCTGTGTGTTTACTGTGTGGCCCAGACAATGCCGCTTTGTCCACGGTGGCCAGGGAAGCTGATGCTTGGGTGTTGAGAAAGAATCAGGGCTTTCCCCCTGAGCCCAGTGGGAAGCCTCAACCAACTGTGGGAATGACATCACCACACTTCCCTCTGGCCACTGTGCCAAAAATGAGCAGGTAGGCCCAGGAGCAGAGGAGGAAGAGGGTGTGGCGATGGGTGAGGTGTCACAGATACCTGAGGAAATGTGACTTCCTCTACACCATTGACTCCCCCATCCGCCCCCTCCCCCTGAGCTTAAGTTTTAGAGTACTATTGTTCATCTTAGCTATTGAACTGCCAAGGGCAGAGCTTTGTGTGTCTTTGTTTTGCTTTGGGATTTTTGTGTGTGTGTGTCATTTTCCTTGTGGGTTTGTGTGTGTGTGTGTGTGTGTGTGTGTGTGTGTGTGTGTGTGTGCATGGCTGTTTCCTGTGGAGGTCAGAAGAGGCCGTTAGATCCTCCGGAACTGGCATTTCAGATGGTTGTGAGCCTGCCTGCAGGTTCTGGGAACTGACTCCAGGACCCTCTACAAGAGTAACGAAGTGAAGTGCTCGCAGTTGATAAGCCACCTCTCCAGCTCCTGCTTCTTTGTTTTTAAGCCAAGCTCTCAGATAGCTCAGCTCACCTTTTAACTCACCATGGCAACTCATTATCTTCCTGCCTCAGCCTCCTAAGCATTGGAATTTATAGCATGAGCCACACTCAGATAAGAAGTACCCCTTCACACCTTTTTATTAATATCTTTATTACTTTTATTTATTTCATGGTGTATGTATGTATGCACGTGTGTGTACATGTTTTGTGTTTCTGTGTGTGTGTGCATGCACGCATGTGCCATGGTGTGTGTCATGAGACAGAGGACATCTTGCAGAAGTCTGTTCTCTGCTCTGACCACTTGGGTTCTGGGAATGAGTGAGGTCATCAGCTTACAGCAGATGCCTTTCCTTACCTCAGACCCTTATTATTATTATTATTATTATTATTATTATTATTATTATTATTATTATTAACTTTACTGTTTAGAAATTTCTGAATTTGCTTCCTTACCTGACTCTCTTTGGAAATATTAGTTTTCTAGGTTTTTTCTTGTGTTCGTTCGTTTGTTTGTTTGTTTGCAGTTAGGGTCTTCTGTAGCCCAGGCTGTCTTTGAACTCACTATTTATCAGAGAATAGCCTTGACCTCCTGATTCTCTTGGTTCTATACTAAGTTTAGAGACATGTGTCACCACACCTGGCCCGCTTATTTGTGGTTTCATTTTGTTTATTTTTTTTTCTAGATTCATTTTTATGTGTATAGTGTGTGTCTGTGCGAATGTATATCATGTGTGTGGGGGTGCCCATGGGTGCCAGAAGAGGGTATCGAAGCCCCTGGAGCTAGAGCTACACGGAGTTGTGAGCCACCCAACTTTCTAGGAACTGAGCGTGGGTCCTCCGTGGGAGCAGGAAGCACCTTGACCTTTTTGGCCACCTCTCCAGCCCCCTTCATTTGCACTTTATAAAGCTCTCCCTGGATATCCCAGACTGGCTTGCAACTCCTACCGTGCAGGCATCATGACCTTGAACTCATAATGATCCTCCTGACCCATCTTCCCTGAGTCACCTCACCTGGCTTTCATCCAGAGGTTTCCATCCGGTCTAGAATGATCTTCCTTTTCTTCAGATTTTGGGTTCTCAGAAATTCTATCTCAGTTTTCTTCGTTTTAGACAATTAATTCATTCAGGCTCGAATCATCAAGCACTATCTTAAATATTGATAACTGCTACATTGTCTCTCTACCTATGTATCTACCTATGTATCTATGTATGTATCTACATATGTATGTATGTATGTATGTATGTATCTATCTATCTATCTATCTATCACCTATGCATCTACCTATGACTAACAATATTCTTTTTTTAAGATTTATTTATTTATTTCATGTATATGATTACACTGTTGCTATCTTCAGACACACCAGAAAAGAGCATCAGATCTCATTACAGATGATTGTGAGCCACCATGTGGTTGCTGGGAATTGAACTCAGGACCTCTGGAAAAGCAGTCAGTGCTCTTAACCACTGAACCACCTCTCCAGCCCCCAACTAACAATATTCTTAAACTTCCTCCTGAGCACCAATATTTGTACCCTGGGTGTAGCTCAGCAGCCTCATGCTCAGTTATGAGCTCCCTCTCGGAGTCTTCAGCCAGGCTCCGCTCCAGTCCCCACTTCCTGTCTTTGTGAATGGGACAATCTATAATTCCATCAGATGTAAAATGTAGGAATCATCCCAACTTACTCTTCCCTGTTCTCTACATTCTGTGGCCATATTCCCAAACACCTCTTGTGCCTGTTCCTCATCTCCATGACCTTCTCTCTCCACTGTGTTTAGTTCAGGTCCTGTGTGAGCTCTCCTGTCATGTGGCTTCTGGGCCTCCTCCTCTGGCCCTAAAGCAATCTTCCATATTGCTACCAAAGGAATTTCTCCATCCATCTGATCACTCACAATCACTCCCCAGGTTAGTCATCAGCAAGATAACATCCAAATTTATCCAGAGTGATAAGGATCACTTTGCCCTTTACTGTCAGATCAGCCATCTTTCCAACATTATAATAATCTAGCCACAGCCAACTACGTTTAGCTTCCCAAACGTGCCATAGAGTTGACCTAGCTTTTGTTTTTGTTTTTTTTCTTTTTTGGAGCTAGAGTATTGCTGAGTGGCAGAGTCTGGTTTCTACTCTGAGATCTGTAGTAAATAGCGTGTGCCTGGCACCATGCTGATCCTGTGAGTGGTTGGGCCAGGCCTGGTGGATCACACCCATAATTAAGAGCGGAGGCAGAGGAAGCAGGCCAACCCAGGTTACCAGGCAAGACCGTGCTTAAGAAACAAACAACAAGAAAGACAGAGGGCTTGGTTAAGTAAAAAGCTTAATCAAGGAAAGCATGTTTTCTGCCTAACCCAGCGCACATTCCTTTTAATCTCTGCACTTGGGAGACAAAGGGTCTCTGTGAGTTCAAGGACAGCTTGGTCTACATAGTGAGTTCCATGTCAGCCAGAGCTGAGTAGAGAGACCCTGTCTCTACACACACACACACACACACACACACACACACACACACAGAGTTTTGGTATGCTTGAGTCAGGGTCTTCCCAGGGTCGCCACAGGCTGACCTAGAATTCACTTCATAAACCAGACTGGCTTCAAATGTGAGAAAATCCTTCTGCCTCAGCTTCTAGAGTACTGAGACTACAGGCATGAGTCCCATGCCCATGTTTAGACACTTACTACAAAGCAAAATTAAACTATAAAGAAAGAAAAACCATAGAGCTAAGTCTTAACAAGTATAAAGTAATAAAATGTCATTAGACTACGATCAGAGCTTCTTAACTAGATAGACTTCTGATAAAAAAAATCATGGCTATTTAATTGGCACACATAAAGATATGCAAACATATCATATTATTTTCTAACATTTTAATTATATTGTATTTATTTAATGTATGTGCATGTATGTGTGCACGTGACATGGTGCACATGTGAAGGTCAAAGGGCAACTTGCAGGAATAGTTCTCCCCTTCATCATGTGGGGCCTTGGGATCAAACTCAGGCTCCTCTGGCAACTTGGTGGCAACTACCTTTACCTGCAAAGCATTTAAACAAAGTTTTTAGATGCTCTTACATGAAAAAACTTTTGTACATTTATTCCTAGTTTGCTGTCTTTTTTTTTGGTTTTTCGAGACAGGGTTTCTCTGTATAGCCCTGGCTGTCCTGGAACTCACTCTGTAGACCAGGCTGGCCTTGAACTCAGAAATCTGC
>NC_034607.1:53306637-53311062 GCF_900095145.1 Mus pahari
TAGACCCAGCACTCAGGAGGCAGAGGCAGGAGGATTACTTGAGTCCAGGGGTTTGAGACCAGCCTAGGCAATTCAAAGAGATCTTTTCTCAAGAAAGAAAAAGAAAAGAAATCAAGTGGGAACTGGTTCAAAGGCGTGCCCTTTGACCCGAGTAGTGCGTCTGTGTGAATCAGATGTATACTCAAACACACCCATGTCTGTCTGTGTTACACGGTAAGGACCTCTGTTTTTCTAAGAATTGCCTTCTAGGGTGAGGAGAAGCCAGAAGCCTGCAGTCAACCAAAGTGTGTGGGTGTCTGACAGCCAGCAGGCAAGGTCTTCTGTCGTCCTACAACTCTCGGCAGGAAGCAGAGAGGGAGGGAGAGGGCCTATGGCTACAAGGGTTGTTCTGCTTTATTGCTTTCACTCCGATGAGTGTTTTTTACAAGATGCAAGCAAAGTACAACTATTTTATGGTCATGTGGATAGAGAAACTGATACCCAGTCCCCGTGTGGAAGAATAAACTATCTCTGTAAAGCTGAGCCCTGATCCATAAGCCCCTGTGGGGCCAGCTGGAGGCGGGGAACTGGGCCTTATCTGACCTGCAAATGGCTCTCTAACAGTTGACTACTAAGACACAGGCTTCCGTACTGACAGCAGCGAGACCATCTGGGCTGGTGCTTATAGGCTTTACAGCCCACAGCCCTAGGACCAGGTCTTGTAGTCCCGTACCCTAAGATAGCTTTACTACCCAGTTTCTCCATGTCACTGGAAACACAAGACAGCTGTCCACAGTCTGGAGATTCAGTGAGAAAAAGCAGGAAGCACACTGTGCGACCTTAACAGACTTCTCCTTCTCCTGCCTTAGAAATGCTCGGCTGTGAAAACCAGTTGCTAGTGAAGTCTGGGCAGTGACCGTAAGACCCTGAAAAAAAAAAAAAAAAATCCTGGGTCAGAGGATTTGTTTTTTAAGGTTTATTTTTATTTTTAATTATGTGTCTGTGTGTAGGTGTGTGTTCTGGAGTGCAGGTGTCCCCAGAAGCCAGAGGTGTCAGGTGCCCCTGGAACTGGAACCCCAGGCAGTTGTGGGGTGCTGCTCAGCCTGGGTGGTCTGCATGGGTAACAGGTCCTAAGGAAGAAAAGAACAGGATCTTAAGTGCTGAACCATCTCTCCAGCTCTCAGAATCTCTTTTTCTTTTAATTAATTTTAGCACATCTATTTTCTCTCTCTCTCTCTCTCTCTCTCTCTCTCTCTGTGTGTGTGTGTGTATGTGTTGTGTGTGTGTGAGTGTGTGGGGTGTGTGGGTGTGGTGTGTGTGTGTGTGAGTGTGTGTGTGTGTGAGTGTGTGGTATGTGTGTATGTGTGTGTGTGTGTGTGTGTATGTGTGAGTGTGTGTGTGTGTGTGTCAGAGGACAACCTGTGAGAGTCAGTTCTCTCTCTTCATCATAAGGGTCTCGGGAATTGAACTTAGGTTTCAAGCTTGGTGGCAAGTGCCTTGCCTACTGAGCCACCTCACTGCTCCCAAGCATGAGCATCTTTGAGTAAATCTGTAATAAAAGAAAGGGGTATGTCTCATTAAGAAAATTGTAATTAACTTGGGGCTGGAAAGATGGGCTCAGCAGTTAAGAGCACAGGATGTTCTTCCAAAGAACCTGAGTTCAATTCCCAACACCCATATGGCACCTACCAACCATCTGTAATTCCAGTTTCAGAAGATCCTATGGCCTCTTCTGCATACACATAGCACACAGACTTACACACTACCAAAGCACCTATGTACATAAAATAATTAATAAATCTTTAAAAAAAAGTATAATGATCTAGACCTGCATATCGGCCTGACTGATACAAATTATGACTGTTTTATGCAGCGGAGTTATCAATCTGTCTACTAAAGCAACAAACTCCTCAAGAAAATACATAAAAAACAAGAATACCATCTTGTTGAACCTTAGTCTCCACAGAACTATTTAATTGCTTTATTAAAATGGAAGCATTTCAGGTAGAGATACAGACCTATAACTTAGAACTCAGGCAGCTGAGACGGGAGGATGGAGGATGGAGGATGGAGGATGAGTTTGCCAAGAAAAAAGGAGGAAAAAAAAGAATTTGGGGTTGAGTATGATGGTACATGTCTGTAACGTCAGTAGGGTGGGGTTAGGGCTGCAGAACCCAGGAGGGTCACATCAGGGTGAGGCGAGCCACCTTCAACTACAAGGTTAAGACCCTGTCTCAGAAACTGACAGGACAAAACGGGACGTCTCTCCAGACTCCCGGAAGTCGCCTTCCCTTTCACAAACAGAACCAACAAAGGCAGGGTACGTGTACACCCCCATTCTTGATTTTCTTCTTTCTCTTCTGTCTCTTAATTCTTTATACTCCTCATTCCTGATGACTGCCAATTGGTGCTACAGGGTGATGACGGGCAGACTCCCTCGGACACTGTCAAGCTGGCACATTCAGAGTCTGTCCTGACGTTTGTGCGTGATTCATCTGGACTAGGATGTATCACTCAGCCTGCAGAAGAGCCCTGCAAACTTAGGTTTGTGATGTTTAATCTTTCTGAACATGTTGATGTGTAGGGATGCTCAAGAGATGGGGCGGATCGTTCTAGGAAGGGCAGCCATCTAACCATGAGTTTTATTTTCCTTGTCTCCTTATCATGGATTGCAAACAGCAAGTATATTAGCTCTCAGCCAGCTTCATGAGAAACCGTAGCAATAGATCTGTTTGCTGCTGCGTGGTTACCGAGAGAGGCAACTTCCTTGTAGTCAACTACATATGCCAGGCAGTGAGATCATTAACCATGAAAGCCGCCATGTCTGAGGTGCGTCAGGTCTCTTCAGGGTACACACTGTTAATGAGCCTCATAAAGACCCACCCTCTCTGATCCTGTGATAAGACAGAGGTGAAGGTCCAATCCTGTCTGCCGATTCCTACTTCCTTCTAAGTTAGAGCGTGATCTGGAACCCACTGTGTCAGCTGGCTCAAAGGACTACATCTTTTTATTTTCTTAAGATATTTTTATTTACTTTTTGTGTATGAGTGCTTTGACTGCATATATGTTTGTGCCCCACGTGTGTACCTGGTGTCCACAGAGGTCAGAAAAGCTTGCCGTTCCTCTAGAACCAGAGTTATGGATGATTGTGAGCCACCACGCAAACCTTAGGAGCCTGGATCTTCCGGAAGAGCAACAAGTTCTCTTAGCAGTAGTTCCAGCCTCTCATTTTCTTTCCTCAAACCTCGTATTGAAGAGTTAAATTATACAAGTAGATGTTCAATACATAATTTTTTGTTTTGTTATTTTGCAACAGGATCTTACTGTGTAGCCCTGGCTGGTCTGAAACAGAGCCAGCTGCTTCTGCCTCCTAAGTGCAGAGAGGCTTAAAGGCTTGTTCTGCCACATCTGGCTTCGATTAATCATTCTTTTTTAATTTCTTCGAAGCCTTTGGTAACTCCAGGTCCTTCACCATCATTCTTACCTAACTCAAGATCGGAAAGTCGCTTTGCAGCTACTGTTATTGTTTTCTGACACCACAGGCGCCACAAGTCCTTTTCCTCCTCCTCCTCCTCCCCTTCCTCCTCCTTCTCCTCTTTTGCCTTCTCTTTCTTCTTTTTGAGATTTGGTCTTGCCCTGTAGCCCAAGATGGCCTTGAACTCAAGGTAATCCTGCCTCAGCCTCCTGAATGTTAGGAATATAGTTGTGTTACCGCTCCCATCTATGGAAAACTTTCTGCTTTCTATTTCCAAAATATTTCTTTACATTCCCTGTCAAACACAAATGCAAAACTCCTTTGTAACCCCCTGAGATCAATTCTCAAAAGAACCCACGGAGTTGGGGATGGGGGCCCAGGCCTGTGGTCCCACCCCTAGGAGGCAGAGGCAGCAGGATTGATTCCATCTGGGGCCATGGTGAGTTCCAGGTCAACCTCGGCTACAGTGTGAGACCTTGACTCAGTAAAACAAAAGACATCAGAAAGCCCAGCCATCGTCCTTCAAACTTTTCTCCCAACTGATGGACTCTGGTATCTTCACCTACCGCCCTGACCGTTCTAAGGTCCAACCTTCCGTCCTGCTTTCCCCAAACCTCCCTCAACTACCTTTCCCTTCCCTTTCTATTCTATTGGTCCATTGATGACCCCTGAAACTTGAACCCAAGTGCATGCCCAGTCACAGGCTGTACCTAAGCAGCTGTGTCACCCACACATGTAGGTGACAGACTTTCCTTGGAAGTGGGAACCCTGCAGCAACCGGCACCACCACATTTCTCCTGCTTACCCACCCCCACCCCCACCCCCATCCCCTGCCCAGCGACTCCTATACTACAAATCTTTTTTTTTTTTTTTTCTTTTTTTTCTTTTTTTGAGACAGGTTTTCTTTGTTGTCTCTGGGTTTCTCTGGAACCCTCTGTTATCCTTGACTTTGCTTTCTTATTTATTTATTT
>NC_034607.1:53311097-53323679 GCF_900095145.1 Mus pahari
ATTAAAGGCGTGCACCACCCCTGCCCAGCTTAATACGAATCTTTAAGGAATAACGGGGTATCCATTAGCCTCAAAGATTTCCATCAGTGGGGACTGGTGACACAGCCCAGTGATTCAGGGCACGGCTGTCCTTGTTGATTCAATCCAGTCCAGGGAATCCAATGCATATTCTGGCCTTGGGGGATACTAAATTCATATGGCACATTTACATATAACTCATACACATAAAGCCTCGATGTATGCCAAGCACTTTTTTTAAATTTTTATTTAATGTATATGAGTACAATTATGAGTACAATAATGTATATGAGTACCATTACAGATGGTTGTGAGCCACCATGTGGTTGCTGGGAATTGAACTCAGGACCTCTGGAAGAGCCGACAGTGTTCTTAACCTCTGAGCCATCTCTTCAGCCTCATGTACTTTGCCATGCTCAGATATCTCTCCAGCCTCCCTCACATAATTTTTAATACCTCTCCCTTCAACACACTGTTGTTTAATTTCACTTCCCTCCGGTTACTCTTGGTGACTCATTTCTCTGCATGTGGAATGTGTATATGCTGCTGGGGAAAGCCCAAAAACAAAAACAAGACCCAAAACCAGGGCCTTGTGCATGCATTAGACCGGTGGATGACACTCCAGTCCCTAACTATTTCTTTTCTTCTCCCCCCCTTCTACCTCCTCCTCCTTTTCCTTCTTTTCTATTTTGAGGTCTCAAAACGCTGGTTCAGAGTGGGTCTGCCTGCTGACAGGGGCATAAAGCTGTGTGGCATCTCCATCTCCCACACCTCATCCCATCGACCCACTGCTGAGGACTAGTGTCTGAAACAGCACTGTTCAAAACTGTCAAGATCAGGAAAGGACAGAGAGAGACTGAGCTGGACTCCCATGGGTCAGGGATGGTGGCAATCTAATAACTAATGTATAATATAGGTAGAGAGCTTGCTTGGCAGGTGCCAAGCCATTGGTTCACATCCAGCCTCATCCCCCAGCCTCTAATAGGGGGGCATGGTGGTTCCTGCCTTTTCTGTTTGTTTTCTTGTTTTGAGACAGGGTTTCTTTGTGTAGCCCAGGCTGTCCTGGAACTCACTTTGTAGACCAGGCTGGCCTTGAACTCACAGAGATCCATCTGCCTCTGCTTTCCAAATGCTGGGGCTAAGGGCGTGCAGCACCACAGCCCAGTTTCTCAAAAACCAAACAAATAAAAACAGAACAAAACCAGAAACGCTAGGTCAGCATGGTGTCCTACGCCTGTAGTCTCAGCACTTGCCAGCCGGAGGCAAAAGAATCAAGAGTTCAAGGCTACACTCAGCTACATAGTGAGTTGATGGTCAGTGACTGCTCCCTGAGACCTGTCTCAGAAAATCAGCAACAACAAAAGACAGGGCAATACAGGATTCCAGACTGGTCATGGTGATACAAGGGAAAGTGGGGTCCCCTCTTGGGGTTCTTGGACTCATTAATCAAAGAATGCCCAAAAAGGACTCAATCAGAAGCTCAAGGACACCTTTACTAACATCCAGGGCAGGTAAGCTTTAAACCCCAGAAGCTTTGCAGAGGAGGAGACAGGAGAAGTAGAAAAAAACTGTGCCCTTGAGTCAAGCCAGTGGAGAGGTCAGCTACTGGAGAACAGGCAGCCACCAGCCACAAGCCGGGAGGGGGCCTCAGAAGAACGGACAGGGAAGCCCCAAGTATCCTAAGAAGCAGAGTTAGGTTCTGGTCAGCACCAGAAAGAACAACAGAAAGAAGAAAAAAAGAGAAACTTGCACTTTGAGCAGGCAGCATCTCCTCATGGCTGCTTGCCGAGGAAGGACTGCACTAGGAAGAGGGGATTGTGGGAAGGAAGGGCAGTAGCTCACTAAAGGATTTAACTATTCCACCTGTCAGCTTTCTGAGGCTTAATGAACTCACCTTCCTAAGGGTGACCCCTTGGCCGGCTGATTGACCCAGTCCCAGGCCCTTGATTCTCCTTGTCGGTATTCTATCTCCTGTCACAGACACAGACACTTTCTACTGGGCCTGTTCCTTCTGACCTATCTTCTGATGGCTCCACACATGCTGGACAGCACGGAAAGAGCCAACTCTCCTAAGACTGGACAAACATCCTCATCCCCTTTCCTCTAGGTTCCCCAGAGACACATCACCCCAACGTCAGCATGAAGCAGTCAGATACCATGATGACCCTATTCCTGCTTCGCCATCACCTCTTTCTAATTTTTTCTTTCTTTCTTTTTTTTTTTTATTTAACTAAACCAAAACAGGGAAATGTTGGAATTCTGTCTGGACTCCACCCCCAGAGTTACCTGGCAATAGCCAGGAAGGCCTGGCCCATTCTAAGGGACTGCTTGCCCCCTCCTCTCTCTCTGACTCTTGCTCTCTCTCTCTTTTTTTTTTTTTTTGACTCTTGCTCTCTTAGTCCTGCTTCTCTCACTTGCCTCTTCCATCTCTCCCCCCACCCCCTTCCCCCTCTTTCCACTTGGTCATGGCCAGCCTCTCCTCTCCTCTCTTCTCCTCTCCTCCTCTTCCTCCTCCTCCTCCTCCTCCTCTTCCTTCTTCTTCTTCTTCTTCTTCTTCTTCTTCTTCTTCTTCTTCTTCTTCTTCTTCTTCTTCTTCTTCTTNTCTTCTTCTTCTTCTTCTTCTTCTTCTTCTTCTTCTTCTTCTTCTTCTTCTTCTTCTTCTTCTTCTTCTTCTTCTTCTCTCTCTCTCTCTTTCTCCCCCTCTTTCTGCCTTTCTCTGCCTCTACTCCCCTCTTAACTCCCCTCCCATGCCTAAACAAACTCATGTGCCTGGTCCCTCAGAGGGAAGGGATACTTTGGCATGGGCCCACTGAGACATCCCCTTCCCCCACACCTCACCACACCCCCATAGAACAAATCTTAATATTTCTTTATCTTTTTATAATCACAACACTCTTGACCAGAAGTTTCCCTAACTAGGCCTTTGTTGCTCCTCTAACACAGGGATAGGGATAACAATGGTTTAAAAAGAAACAAGAAGCTGGAGACTCTAAGTAAAGCCTGTAGTCTAGTAACACTGGCCAAGGCTGATGTCTTGTCTCGACAAAGACATGTTTTGTATCAGCAATGAGAATAGCTCCATAAACACACGGGAGCCTGCAGGTCTATCCCTGGATCTCTGCTGGTTACATAAGCTATGTCCGCTTTCCTCCTCACCCCATGCCATCTTCTCAGCCGGGAAGTACGTTAATAATACACAGGGCATCGTGCAAGGCATTGTGGGGCGCGTGCCCATATCCCAGACCCTGGGAGGAAGAGGGGAGGGCTACATAAGACACTGTGCTGGGGCTGGAGAGATGGCTCAGTGACTAAGAGCACCGGCTGCTCTTAGAAGACCAGGGGCCACTTGCTGGCACTCACAGGGCAGTTAACAACCGTCTGCAGCTCCCATTTCAGAGGATCAATGCTCTCTTTGGACTGGATGGGTACTGCATGCATGTGATGCATAGACATACGTGTGGGCAAAACACGTAAAATAAAAATGAAAAAAATATTTTTTAAGAAGATACTTTTTAAGAAGGCAAGCCGTCACCCATTCAGTCCTTTCTCTTGCAACAGCGATGAAACAGAGCAGTGAACACAAAATTCTTCAAGGAAGGAGCAGCCTTGGTGGCCATCGGTAGAGTCAGGGTCTCAAGATAGCCCCAGCTGGACCCCAACTGAAGAGCTAGCTGAGGATGTCCTTCAACTTCCGATTTTCTGATTTCACCTTCCCAGTGCGGGGCATTGCAGGCCTCTGCCACCAAGCCCAGTTTATGCTGGAGATCAAACCCAGGTTTTCAAGTGTGCTCAACAAACACCCTTCTAACTGATCTACATCCTCAGAGGGCTGGAAATGTGTGCAGCTTTTTCTGAGTGGTGAGTTGACTGAGAGATTGGGGTAGAGGGGAGTTAGAGGCGATTCTCCTTGAAATGCCATAGAGAATATTGTATCCAAAATTTTATCTGTGTTCTATGTAGAGATATCTAGTCTAAAGCTTTCTGTAACGCCCCTCCCCCACTCTAGTGGGGAGTGTGGAGGTCCGAGGATTGCCTGGGGGGGGGGGTTGGCTCTCTCCTCCCACCCTGTGGGTCCTAGGGACTGAATTTCGAACATCAGGTTCTTAGTGAGGAACTAGGGGTCAGAAGATTCCTAACCGGCAGACATTTGGGGATAGGGCCACAAAAATAGGGGATGAAGAAGGCAAACTTCCAGCTTATCCCTCACGGGGCTGATCCGAGACAACAGCCTGGCGGCTTAAATGGAAGGCCTGGCCTGCTTTTTCTCCCACCAGTAGGGCCCACCTGCTGGAGGACCGGTCTGACAAGTTCAAGACTGAATGAGGACTGTTTATCCCACCGGTGCGTCCTATCGGCTGCGCTGTCTTAGTTCAAACTGACCAACCCAAACTGGGGGGCTGAACACTGTGTCCGCCCCCACCCCCACCCCTCCAAAGACCCATAAAACCCAGGTCTGGAAGGGAAGCAGCACTTTCCCTCTGACTGACTGATTCCGCATGTGTTGTGTGAGACCTTCGGCTGCTGCTGCATGTTTCACTAGAGGTCTTCTTTCCTCGATTTTTTTTTTTTTTTGGTTTGTTTTCGAGACAGAGTTTCTCTTGTGTGGGCCTGGCTGTAATCGAACTCACAGAGCTCCTCCTGCCTCTGCTTCCGTAGTGCTACGATTGAAGGTGTGTGCCACCCACCCGCCCTGGTTCCATTTCGAGCACTGACAAGTTGGCTCTTAGCCATCCATACATAACTCCTGTTAGAGGGGATCCGAACAGATCTTCTGACTAATACGAGGACCGGGCATGAAGGTGGTGCACAAGCATGCAGGCAAAAATCCGTACACATAATAATTTTAAAAGTGTGAAAAGGTATTGGAAAGTCAACCGCCGGGCGCAGCGCAAAGACAAGTCCTCTCTATTGTCTTTCCTCCAGGAAGTTCTCGGTTCGACTTGGTATCCCTTTCGGCTTTCACGTCCAGTCTCGTCCGGGTGTCCGCGACATCCTGTCCTTCCGGGGTACTGGAGTCCCCGCCTCTGGTCCGGGGCAGCGCACACCTGGAGAGGGGGCGAGGTGGGGCGGGTGACTCATCGCCGGCGAGCGGGTGGGCGGGCGGGCGAGCGGAGGTGAGGGCGGGGAGAGGCGTGGCCGGCCGCCGGGGCAGCAGGTCCCCAGGTCCGCTCCCGCCTCGCCGCGCGCTCTGCGCTCAGTCGGTCCCTCGTCGCGTAGCGCGATTGTCCTCCGAGCCGTCCCGCGCCGCACCTCTGCGAGTCCCCCTCGCCGCTCTGCGCGCAGCATGGCGCGTCCCCAGGCCCTCGCGTTCGGGCTCCTGCTCGCGGTGGTCACAGCGACGCTGGCCGCGGCTCAGAAAGGTGAGGCGTGGACCTGGGGCGGAGGTGTGGTGGGGTCGTGTCTGGCCGGTGATGGGGAGCGGACAGCGGGGCTGCAGTCTCTGGCCCCGAGACCCGACGGTGCGGGCGGGACGCGCGCTCCGGTGAGGCGGCGGTGTGCTGTGCCCGGCGGGGGCGTGTGGCCGGGGTGGCTGAGCGGCCACCGCCCCGGGTCTGGCGACTCCAGCTTGGGGTTCCAAGTTCCAACGCGCTGGCCTTCGTTGCTGCGACCTGCCAGTCAGCCCTCCCTCCCTCCCTCCGTACCTGCCCGGTCCCCGGATGTGGGCCCCGGGAAGGGACAGGTAGCTCCCCCGAGGCCGCTATGCACCTGCGCGTCGGAGGCGGGCCTGCTGGGACTTACTGGCCGGAGGTGTGTTTTTCCTTTTCTAAGAATCATGACTAATGCAGTGTTTATTGTAGGGAGGACAGATACAAAGATAAACTGTAAAGACCTTTCTTTACAGTAATCTTTCCACTCTAATTAAAAATTGTGCATATTTGTGTTTCGGGATACAGGTAAATTTATATAGTTATCTTTACAATATTTCATGGAGTTTTCTACTTTAGGCTTTTATTTTTAAAACTGGGTTTGTATGAAGTAGGACGATTTGTGGGAGCCAGAACTATTCTTAAACAGTGACTGAACGATCTGTAGAGAGAAGGATGTGGAGTTCGATCTTACTTGTTCTTACTATAGAGTTTGCTCCAATTTTTGATTTATTTCTAAGATGGTGTCTGGAAGTGGAGAATTGAACAAAGCTGTCTGGAGAGAATATCTTTCCCTTTAGTTTCTTTCTCAATTTTTTAAGTTTAATATAATTTAGTTTTGTTTTCTGGGAAGGATTTCATTTTCAACTAGGAGTCGTGGCCTATATTCATTAATTACATTTTAATACAGTTTAATCAAGCTATAGTTTTCTGATCTCTTGGGCTAAATTGTAACTTGAGGGCTGGGATGTAGAGTCCCTGGCCTTGGTTCCCTAGCACCCCATAAACAAGGCACCTGTAACCCCAGACCTTGGGAAGTGGAACCCAGAGGATCAGCAGTTCAAGCTCATCTTGAATTGGCATAGCAACGGAGGCCAGCCTGGGCTAAAGGAACCTGTGTAATGAAGAAGAGCTTGGATAGAAACCTACTGGGCCCCAAGTAGGCATTCCTTAGGAAAACTGGGTAAAGAAGTAACATGACGGGGAGGATCCATAGATGGCAGATCTGGCGTTGCTGACTTCTGGAGGAAAGGATAAAATTATTCACATCACAGACAAGTGTGTCGTTGTAGGTAAAGAGGGGGACACTAGAAAGTGAGGGGAGAAGCCAGGCGTGGGAACTTCAGTCTGTAAGCCCAGCACCAGCACTTGAGAAGCTGAGGCGGCTGGAGGGCTATAGTGAGCCTGGGCTGTAAAATCCAGAAACATCCAGAAAGGGAGGGACTCAGAGAAGAAGGAAAGGGAAAAGGTTCTTTTTTCTTTTCTTTTCTTTTTTTTTTTTAAAATGACAGGACCATTTCTGCTCAGTGGGTAAAGTTACTCCTGAGTTAAACTCCCAAGGCCCACAGGCAGAAGTGGGGAATGGACTTCCACGTTGGCCTCTGACTTCCACATTTGAACTGTGGCGTGTGTGTGTGTGTGTGTGTGTGTGTGTGTGTGTGTGTGTGTGTGTACACAAAATATATAGCTAAATAATGCTCAGAGTAAATGAGAGAAGGGTTAGCTTCAGAAAGGAAAGCCCAGTGGTGCAGCAGCAAGGCTGTAAAATCTTTAGAGGGTCGGGTTTGTTTCCAGCTGGGCTGATGGCGCAAGCCTTTTTAGTCCTAGCACTCTGGCTGAAGAAGATCTGGCAGGTAGATCTCTGGTTGAAGAAGGCCTGGTCTACACAGAGCCAGGCCGGCCAGGGCTACATATTATGTACATAGTTACATACATAGCTGCATGTCTGTGATTCCAGACCTTAGGACTGTGAGCTTGAGGCGAACCTGAAGTATATATAGCAAGACCCTGCTTCAAAAAAAAATTAAAATTAAAAATTAAAAACGAAGCCAGCAACAATGAAATTGTCCACGAGTCGTAATCCACACCTCTAAGTCCAGCACCGAGGAGGCCAAGAGCGAGGAATCTCTGGCTTGGGGCCCGCGAAATGGCTCAGCGACGAAGTTACGAAGTTACGTGTGGGTCAGTAGGCTGGCTCAGTGACCGAGTCCCAGGCCCCAGGAAGCGGAGGAGAGAAGGAACTCTGCAGCTTTATCCTCTGACCTCTGTACTCATCCCTCAGTGCCCTGCTCCAGTTAGGGAGCAAATGTAATACATTTAAAGAGAGAGAGAGAGAGAGCTGCCCACAAGGAAGAAATACCAAGGCTGTGCTAACCTGTCCTGAGCACAGACCAAGGCTCTGTCCTTGGCACTGCCAAGACAGCCCCAGCCTTCCTCCCTGGGGGCCAGTCCCACCCTGCGGAGTTCTTGGCCACATTTCCTTAACAGGCTTCGATTCACTCTGCTTAGAACAAAGCTCTCTCCTGAAAATGAGCAGCGTACAGGGAAGTGGAAGTGGGAACTCGCCAAGATTAGACGGTACAGTGTCAAAGTGGCCAGTGTAGTGGAAGTGGGAACTCGCCAAGATTAGATGGTACAGTGTCGCAAAGTGGCCAGTGTGCCTGGCGTGGTGGTGCCCTTTAATCCCAGCACTCGGGAGGCAGAGGCAGGCGGATTTCTGAGTTCGAAGCCAGCCTGGTCTACAAAGTGAGTTCCAGGACAGCCAGAGTCTACAAAGTGAGTTCCAGGACAGCCAGGGCTACACAGAGAAACCCAGTCTCAAAACAAAAACAAAGTGGTCAGTGTGAGGCGACTCACACTCAAATTATAGCTGGAAAATATTCAGGGTTACATCTCTTTTGTCTAAAGTTTTAAATTATTTATTTTGTTTATCTAAGAGACGGTGTCTATCTACATAGTCTTGGCTCTCCTGGAACTTACTGTGTAGACCAGGCTGGCTTTGAACTCACAGACATCTACCAGCCTCTACCTCTGTGCGTGCTGGGATTAAAGACATGCACTATTATACCCCGGTTTGTTTGTTTGTTTGTTTTGAGAGATAACATTTGTATGACAAGGCACATGGGTGGAGGACTAAATTCATGCGCCAGCAGGACCACTTTTTTTGTTTTGTTTTGTTTTGTTTTGTTTGTTTTTTTTTTTTTTTTTTTTTTTCTCGAGACAGGGTTTCTCTACATAACCCTGGCTGTCCTGGAACTCACTTTGTCTAGACTAGGCTGGCCTCGAACTCAGAAATCCTCCTGCCTCTGCCTCCCAAGTGCTGGGATTAAAAGTGTGTGCCACCATGGCTGGCTTAGGACCACTTCTTAAAGGCATGAGTGACAGAATGAGTGACAGTTGGAACTACATTTTAAACTTTTTTTTTTTTTTTTTTAAATTTTCTAGACTGTGTCTGTGATAACTACAAGCTGGCAACAAGCTGCTCTCAGAATGAAAATGGTGAATGCCAGTGTACTTCCCTTGGTACACAGAATACTGTCATTTGTTCCAAACGTGAGTAAAAATTCTTATTGCCTGGAAGTTTAATCTCGATAATACTTTTAAAATCGAGGCTTCCTTGAGTTGTTCTATTGGCTCTAATATGTTATTTTGTGGAAAATATCTTCAGCAAGTAATTCAGTGCGGGGAATGGAAGGGCGGGTGAATAATCCTTGGCCTGTGATGGCAGCAGATTAAAAAGCTGTGCCCTGAGCACGCGAAGCTACGGCTGTCTCTCACTGGGCGTTACTGTCATCGTCTTTCCAGTGGCATCCAAATGCTTGGTGATGAAGGCAGAAATGACTCACAGCAAGTCTGGGAGGAGGATAAAGCCCGAAGGGGCGATCCAGAACAACGATGGGCTGTACGATCCCGACTGCGATGAGCAGGGGCTCTTCAAAGCCAAGCAGTGCAACGGCACCGCCACGTGCTGGTGTGTCAACACTGCTGGAGTCCGAAGGACCGACAAGGACACGGAGATTACGTGCTCTGAGCGAGTGAGGACCTAGTGAGTGAGCTTTCTCTTGTGCTTAAGTTTAGCTTTGAATACCAAATAAGATTTTGTGCCTTGGAATTCAAAAACCAGGTAGAGCCGGGCATGGGAGTTCAGGGCCAGCCACAGTGAGTTTGAGGCCAGCCTGGGCTACACGAGATCCCCTTTGGAGTGACAAGTGTCCATCCTGTCTCTGTGCCTCATAAAACGGCAGTCACCAGGCTTGAGTTGGGCTTTATTGGCCCTAACCCAGTTATATTTGTTTTCTTGGCTCTAATCCAGCAGTGTTGTTTTGTGGAAATTGACTCCTGAAGCTTTTTATCAGCGGCAAGTCATTAAGTGTGGGGAATGGAAGGAGGCCTGGAATGATCTCTGGCCTCTGATTGTGACATTTCCAGAGCTGGCTTTTGACTCTCCTGTGTAGACAGGCTGCGTCTTAGGTTTTACGGAAACGTTAGTGGACATGACATCGGTTACTGAACCTCTGGTCCCCGTTTTTGAAGTTGGATTAGTGTAAAGTGCATGTGAGTGACTTAAACTGTACGCACTCATTTATTGGGTCCTAAAGCAGAGCTATCTGTGCTGGAGACAAGTGGTAGAGAACCTGGGGCTCTCCCTGAGCCCAGCACTGAGGGCGGAGAGATGGATGAGAGCAGACAGGAGTCCTGTCAAGCAAAAGCCACTGTTGGAAGAACCTGGGAAGGCGGCAGGCCAGCTGGCCTCACGCGCTGTAGCCGTAGCCGCAGTCAGTGTCAGAAAGGGCGTTACCTAAAGCGCAGGATATGGGAGGCAGGTTTACCACAACACTTACGGGTTCTGTTAGCTCTCATCCCTCCCTGTTCAGAACTAGAATACTGGCCTCTTTGGAAAACAGCATAAAAGAGTTACACACTGCTGACACCATCTTGTCTTACAGCTGGATCATCATTGAACTAAAACACAAAGAAAGAGAAAACCCTTACGACCGTCAGAGTTTGCAGACGTAAGTGTGATGGCACATACACTCTGTGTTCATGCACCTTGACAGGAAAACTATATAAGTGATCACGTGACTTTCCCAGACTCACTCAGATCACATCACGATGGGCTTCCTCCATTTACAAGCTATGTCTGCCGGGTTTCTCTATTGTGAAGTTACCATGCTCGCTTTTGGAGTTTATGAATAATCCATTGACAGATATATGGGTACTGTGTAAATGTTCTGCTCCTAATCAGACTGACACTCCAACAGCTGTAGGATCAATGACTGATGCTGGCTGATGCTTACTGTGAATATATATATATATATATATATATATATATTATACAGTCTAGCCACCATTGCACACCAAGTCCCAACTCAGCTAGGGCTAGCTACATAAGGAGCCCCCTTCTTTAAAAAAAAAAAAAATATATATATATATATATATATATATATATACACACACACTATATGCACATATACATATATATTTAATTACAACAATTATAACAAGTCCTTGAGCTATCTACTTAAAAAGTAGAGATTCTATTACGGTACAATTTCAAAAAACAAAACTTATAAATTATTTGCAGTGCACTTCAGGAGGCGTTCACATCTCGATATAAGCTGAATCAGAAATTTATCAAAAACATTATGGTAAGTGTTTTTTGTTTTGTTTTGTAAATGAGCTAGTTTTAGCATCAAGTTGGTAGGGGACTAGGGTTTGAGTATAAATGATAGCCACTGTTTATCTCTCACACACCCAGACAGGGTTTCTCTGTGTAGCCCTGGCTGGCCTCGAACTCAGAGATCAGCCTGCCTCTGTCTCTCAAGTGCTGGGATTAAAGGCATGCACCACCACTGCCCCGGCAAACAGCCAGTAATTTCTAATGGTAGCTAAATGAATTTTAGTATCAATGTAAATCACTTAATATGGAATCCAAGTAGTTTAACTTCCATTGACTTCGAAAGCTCCGGTGTACCCTCCCTTTAAGGACACAAAGAACAAGTAGTATCTATTCTTATGCAGAAGCACGCCACTCTTACACCTTGTAGAGCTCTGTGATAGCCTTCTGTGAGTTCTGCCACAGGCTGTCCTTACTCAGAGTCTTGGTTTCCTTTCCTGTTGCTGTGATAAGGTGCCCTGAAGAAAACGAGTTAGGGGAGAGAAGGTTTATTGATGGTAGTTTGAGGTTTATTTTCCTTGTATGAGTGTTTTGCCTGCGTGTGCACCATGTTTTTACCTGGTGCTCCAGGTGTTCAGGGGCGGCCGTTGGACCTCCTAGTGTTCGTGTTACAGATGGTTAGCGGCTAGGAATTAAATCCCTGTCCTCCTCAAGGGCAACAAGTGCTATAAACTGCTGAGCCATGTCTTCAGCTTCAGTAGGGTTTACAATTTTAGCTTACAGTTCCAGATTAGAGTCTCCTTGTGGGGGAGTCAACTTCAGCAGGAACTTACTGTGTGGTGGCCATTAAGCAGCTAGCAACATCCACAGTCAAGAGCAGAGAGAATGAACACACGCATGCCTTCCTTGCCCAGCTTTCTGTCTCTCTCTAGTCCAGGCCCCAGCCTAAGAAGTGATGCAGGCCTTAATCTTCCCACCTTAATTAACGTAACAGAGATAATCCTCACAGACTTGCCATAGGTCAGCCCAATATAGACAGGTCTCCATCAGGACTCAAATGACTCTAGATTGTAGTTGACAATTAAAACTAACCATCATACCTAGTTGGCCCTTTCCTTAACTCTTTAAAAAAAAAAAAAAAAAATAGCTGTTTGCATTGCTAGTTTACTCTCTTAAAGTCCTCGCAAAGGTTTTTCAATTACTAGTGATAAATTATTCATTAATGGATACATCCTGGTAGGTGTAGATTACACAAAATAAAAATTCTATATTCTGACTGCTGAACAAACTCTTTATATATTTTAATTATATTAATTTGTATTTTCACTCCCCCCCCGCCCCCAGTATGAGAATAATGTTATCACTATTGACCTGATGCAAAACTCTTCTGAGAAAACACAAGGGGATGTGGACATAGCTGATGTGGCTTACTATTTTGAAAAAGATGTAAGTATAAACTGTGTAATTTTTAAAGCTTAATACTTTTTTATTTTTGTTTGTTTTTTGAGACAGGATCTCTCTCTCTCTCTTTCTCTCTCTCTCTCTCTCTCTCTCTCTCTCTCTCTCTCTCTGTGTGTGTGT
>NC_034607.1:53325429-53333826 GCF_900095145.1 Mus pahari
TCTCTCTCCCTCCCCTCATCCAGTATGCTAATAATTACTGTGACTAGGAGTCAGTCTCCATTTTAAAGACTGATTTGTATTCTGTGAGTGTGTGTGTGTGTGTGTGTGTGTGTGTGTGTGTGTATCTATGTGCATGCTAGTGCAGGTGCCTTGAGACCAGAGGCTAGGTGCATCCCCACGACCTGGATTACAATTACCTTTTGTTGTGAGCTGCCTGATGTGGGTTCTGGGAACCAAACTCAAGTCCTCTTCATCGCTGAGATGTCAAGTCACTGTTTTNTCTTTTTTTTTTTTTTCCTGTGACAGTTTCTCCATGTAACCCTGGCTGTCCTGGAACTCACTCTGTAAACCAGGCTGGCCTAAAATTTATAGAAATTCACCTGCCTCTGCCTCTCGAGTGCTGGGATTGAAGTTGTGCGCCACCACTGCCCAACTTCGGGTTTTAAAAACATGTGAGCAGCAGAGGTGGTAGAATGTACTGTAATTCTGACACCGGAGGCTGAGGCAGGGGGACTGAGTTCAAGACAACTTTGTATATAGGTGTTTGTTTATTGTTTGTTCTTTATTATACCTCTGTTTTGAGACAGTCGTACATTTGTCCAGCTTGACCTAGAATTCATGGTAGAGGTTACAGATGGAAGATACCGCACCTGGCTACACGTGTGCTTGTTACAGTGAGGTGTTCCCCTGTGATTTACTTTGGGCATGGAAGATGAAGGGATAGAAGAGAGAACGAGACTGGATTGGCCATGTGTTGTTATGCTTTAGTCTGGAGATAGGCTCGTGGACTTCGTTTCTCCTTTTGTGGATGGCATTTGCCTGTAATAAATCGTTTCACTGGATCAGCTTGTCATCATGGAAACTGTGAAGATTCTTGGCCGTTCCCTTCTGGCCCGCAGTCGGTGTGTGGGTACCGGTGCCCGTGCTGGCTGTCTGGAACAGTTCCTGTTGTTCTTCTCCTTGTAGGTGAAGGGGGAGTCCTTGTTCCATTCTTCTAAGAGCATGGACCTGAGAGTGAACGGAGAGCCGCTCGATCTGGACCCCGGGCAGACTCTGATTTACTACATCGATGAAAAGGCCCCCGAGTTTTCCATGCAGGGCCTCACGGCTGGGATCATCGCTGTCATTGTGGTGGTGTCATTAGCCATCATCGCGGGAATTGTTGTCCTGGTGAGTACAGGGATGAGTCAGGGCTCAGGGAAAGATGGATTCTTATATTAGCCTGAAAAACTACCTGTGTTTGGACACTTCAGTGAAGGACTGTATATTGCGTTCCTGGTTCCTCTTTACAAAATAGTCACTTCCTAAAGCTGGAAAAGATGGATCTCTCATGAGAAACCACCTCAGCTGATGAACACAGCCCAGTCCCCTGCAGGGAATTCAGTGCTCCTGCCAGGGCACAGCAGACCAGAACTCCCAGATCAGTCACTGAGGTGCACAGTACAACACTCATTATTTGTTTGCTTTGGGTTTTGGTGCTGCAAACTGAGCTCTGGCCCCCGAACAACACAGAGCTTAAGTTAGCAAGAAAATGATCAGAAGTATCCATGTAGCAGTGATTCTAAATAAATAACGGATTTGCGCCAGGTATAGTATAATGGTACATATGCTCATCCCAGCACTTGGGAGGTGAAGGTAGAAATCTCTGAGATTTAAAGACGTTTCCTTTATCCTAGGACCTTAAGGGTGGTTGGTATCAGGCAGTCTCACCAGTACACCAGAATTCAGGGTGTGGCAGGGATGATGCCATACTTCTGTACTCCAAGCCCTTGAGAAGTTCGGGCGGGAGGATCGAGACTTTTAAGACCAGGGCCTGGCGAGATGGCTCAGGGGTTAAGAGCACTTGTTGCTCTTGGAGAGGTCCGGATTCGGCTCTCAGAACCCACAGAGAGTTCACATCTATCTGTAGCCCAGTTCTAAGGGATCTAACTTCTGACCTTCATAGGTCCAAGGTACTAGACACCAGGTACACATAAACATAAAACAAAATGAATAGAAATCTTGGTGGGGCAAGGGAATGCCAAGGCAGGGAGGCAGGAGTAGGTGGGTTGAGGAGCATCCTCATAGGAGCAAGGAGAGGGAGGATGGGATAAGGGGTTTCCGGAGGGAAACATTGGGGATAACATTTGAAATGAAATAAATAAAATATCCAATAAAAAGTTGAAAAGAGAGAGAGAGAAAGAGAGAGAGAAATCTTGGGGGAGGGGTAAAAGATAAAAGGACTTTAAGGCCAGCTAGAGTCAATACAGCAAGACCTTATCTCAGAAAGCCCAAATAAAGCTAAATTTGAAGGTGTGTGGTGACTTCGTTTTCAGTCTAGCATTGTTACCACACTTGGTTCCCATCCCATAAAAACAAAAATTGAGTTCCTATTTTACACTGTGGGTGCCGGGCCGCCCATGTTATCCAGGTGCTTGGGGTAGGCACGATGGGGCATGGGGACGTAAGAGCTGGGCAGCTCACTTGTGTTCTAACATGAACTCTAGATGAATAACTGCATGGAAGGTAGGGTAGGAAGGTAATCTCAGAAATTAGCAGAAGGAATGCTGATATTCCGCAGTAAAAGAAACCACATGATGGGGCTGGAGAGATGATGGCCCAGTGGTTAACTGACTGCTCTTCCAGAGGTCCTGAGTTCAAATCGCAGCAACCACAGGGTGGTTCACAACCATCTGTAGTGAGATCTGATTCCCTTTTCTGGGGTGTCTGAAGACAGCTACAGTGTACTTACATATAATAAATAAATAAATCTTAAAAAAAGAAAGAAAAAGCTGGGCCTGGTGGCGCAGGCCTTTAATTCCAGCACTCGGGAGGCAGAGGCAGGCGGATTTCTGAGTTCGAGGCCAGCCTGGTCTACCAAGTGAGTTCCAGGACAGCCAGGGCTATACAGAGAAACCCTGTCTCGAAAAACCAAAAAAAAAAAAAAAAAAAAAAAAGAAACCACAGGATGCAAGAAACTTAAAATCTATAAAGGGATCTGTTAGTACATAGATTTAGCTGTGTTTTTGTAGTGCTAGCGATTAGACATTAAGAGTTCTCACTTAAGCTAGGCAAGTGCTTTATCATGAGCTGTCCAAGCATCCCCGACTGTCTTACTTTTCCACTGGCGTGACAAAACACTGTGACCTAGTCAACTTATAGAAAGCAAGAGTTGATTGGGAGCCCTTGCTTATACTTGCAGAGAGTTAAAGCCAGTGATCACCCCTGTGGGGAGCACGGGGATGTGGTGGGGGGCGGGGGCTGGCAGGCTGGGAGGAAGGCAGGAATGGTAGCTGAGAGCTTACATCTGATCCTTAAGCACCAGGCAGAGAGAACAGGCAAACATTTGCACCTGTGAGAGAGAGCCATTCTCATTGAACCTTCACACCACCCTTTTCTTTTTGAACTCTGTCATCTGATTAGCTTCAAATTCTACTCTTAAAACTCAATTTTCCAAGAATTGGAGTTAAAGATGTAAGCCATAATACCTGGCTTTTTCTTTGTGTCTTTGTGAATGTGAATTTTTATTTTAATTTTTGTTTCGTTTCCTTTTGTTTTTAGAAGTGTAAACATGGAGACACACCCCACCCCCACTGAGAGAGGTGGGAGGGAGGAAGGGAGGGAAGGAGGGGAACTTCTGAGTGTAGGAGGGTAGAAGGGGCTCCAAGAGGAGAAATACCCTTTATTGATTTGCTTGTTTTATCTATTTTCTTACATGTATGTGTGTGTGTGGCATACTTCTGTATATGTGTTCACATGTGTGGGGATGCATGTGTGTGCAAGTGCCCATGGAGGCCCAAGGGTAATGCTGGGAATCTGGCTTTCTGGTTTCCTCTTTAAGATAGGCTCCCTCAATCAAACCTAGAGCAGACTGATATGGTGAGGTTGGCTAGCCAGCTTGCTTTCAGGCTGGGGAATCTCATCTCTGCCTTCTTCTCTGCCTTCTCAAGACGGAATTTCACGTCTGTTTTCACACTTCGCCACTACTTTTGTGGGTTCTAGGAATCCAAACGTGTGAGTGTGAGTGTCTCCTCTTGTATGGAGGTCAGGGGTCAATACTGGGAATCTTCCCCTGTGCCTCTCCATCTTTTTATTTTGTTTTTGTTTTTTGTTTTGTTTTGTTTTGTTTTATTTGGGTTTGTTGGGACAGGGTCTCTCTACAAAGCCCTGACCATCCTGGAACTGGGCCTTGAGCCTGGCCAGCCAGAGAGCTCTGGGTACCCTGTCAAGTCTCCACTTCCCAGCACTAGGCTTGCAGACACACGGCTGCACCAGACACACGGCTACACCAGACACACGGCTACACCAGACACACGGCTACACCAGACACACGGCTACACCAGACACACGGCTACACATGGCTTTTTTTTTTTTTACAGGGAGACGGGAGGGAATTTGGGTCCTTGTGTTTGTACAACAAGTACTTTACCTACTAGTGAGTGAGTGCCCGTGTGCGTGCGTGCACACGTGTGTGTCTTCCCCAGGCAGGTGTTGGATTCCTAGATTCAACTGATCACCTCACTTGGCAGGGACACTAGGCATGCGTCATTATGTCCAACTAAAATTAAGCATTTTAACATTTGGTGCTGGGGTTCGTGGATCACACCTGCAGGTCTGACCCTCAGGAGGCTGAGCTCAGCAAGAGGGCTGAGAGTTTCAAGTTGCCTTAGGCTTCTACCAAAAGAAAAACATATTTTCATGACAAATTTAATGTAAAGCAAAAAATAGAAATAAGCTAGGGAAATATTTATGATGTGTAAAATAAAAATGGATGTTCTACATAACATATAACGAATTCTTACAATTTGATGAGGAAACCCAGAGAAAGAATGGCAGCGACTGGCAGGTAGAGGCCTTGTGCTCAGGCCTGGTTGAGGGGACCCTAGCCAGCCATGGTTAGTGTGGCCAGGTGAGCGTGGCCAGCTGGCAGGCCTTCCCCTCCTTACTTCCCTCTGCCTTGTTAGAAACTGTTAGTTTAGCCAGGCAGTGGTGGCACACGCCTTTAATCCCAGCACCCGGGAGGCAGNGGCAGGTAGATTTCTGAGTTTGAGGCCAGCCTAGTCTACAGAGTTCCAGGACAGCCAAGGCTACACAGAGAAACCCTGTCTCAAAAAAGCAAACACACACACACACACACACACACAAACCTGTTAGTTTACATTCCTGAAGCTAGCCTCCAAGGCCTATTCCTATTTGACCATTTTCTCCTCCTGAGGCTGACTACCAAGGTCCAGCTATCAAAGTATTGAAGTCTAGCAATCAAAATCCTCCTTTGGCTCATTTAATGAGCATGCACGATTGAAAGAAAGCACCTCATCCTAACACAGGGTTCCCCTTGTACCTGTTCAAACCACTGCTTGCCTTTGAGCCACATCTGTCTCTTCTCTATCCAGAGGCAGTCCTTTGTCCCTCTGGGCCAAGTCCCCCATCTCCTCTGCTTATCCTATTTCTCCCTTGTCCCTTGCTCCCTTCTCCCTCTTCCTCTATCTCCTGTCTGTGTCCTTTACCCCTGACCTCTGTCCCTTACAGAGAAATCTCCTTTGTACTAAGACCTTGATCTTGGGGGTCCTGAGCTGATGCTTTTCCCTACACTGGTGACAGTTAAATCCTGATCTCACAAGGCGGCAAGTGAGAACTAGCTCCTGACACATGTGGGCATGAGCACACCACTCATATACACAAACTAGAAATAAATGCGACAAAGCTAGACACAATGGCATAGACTCAAGGTGGTTCAAAGCTAGCCTAAGCCACATAGCAGAATCTTTTTTTTTTTTTTTTTTTTTTTTTTTTTTGGTTTTTCGAGACAGGGTTTCTCTGTGTGGCCCTGGCTGTCCTGGAACTCACTCTGTAGACCAGGCTGGACTCGAACTCAGAGATCCTCTGCCTCCCGAGTGCTGGGATTAAAGGCATGCGCCACTACGCCCGGCTCACATAGCAGAATCTTAAAACAGCAACAACCCCTTCCCTCAATACAAGACTGGTAGTAAGTAGGGGCAGATGGTTTATAGGAGAGGAACTTCAGCTGGCAAATATACACACAGAACAGACAGAAGTCTAATTGTCAAATAGAAACCCAAGTAGAAGCTCAGGGAAGACGCTTGACTGAGTGTGAACACTTTCAATCCCCGTGCTCGAGGAGGCAGAGGATAGCTCCGGCCCGCCTGGTCTCCATAGTGAGCTCCAAGCCAGCTAGGGCTACATATGCAATGAGGGTCGTGTGTTGACGATGTCTGTGAGGGTGAGCTGGAGAACAGCGTGAGTGTTCATTATCCGAGGATGGGTGGGAAGTGAACGTGTGGGGTATTTTGCTTATGTTCAGTCAACAACTTTTGCTTCAACAAGGTACCTCTGGTACTGATATGGCTGTTGAGAGAATTGGTACTGTGGGGCCAGTTTTTAGACCCCCACACTTGTACACACGTGCTTAGGTGTGTTCAAAGCACTTAACGTTAATTTTGCCACTTTTGAATATTAACAGTAATGGTTTTTCTTTCAGGTAATATCTACAAGGAAGAAATCAGCAAAATATGAGAAGGCTGAGGTAAGTGGATAAAGGGTATGCTGAGTGTCTTACTCTGAGCAAATAGTGCCCCTTTCAAGACACTGGCAGACAGTTACACTGACGTCCTTCACACTGTAGCTTCTACAGTCTTAGGAGCCGTCTTGGGAGGAGTTCTGTGACGGCCCACTTCATACTGCTTTGTTTCCGTGACAAGCGGTGCAGAAGACTCTGGCTTTAGATTTTGGAGTCTGGTGGAGGTATATTCCAGTGAAGCCATGGTAGAGAAACCCAGTAGGATTGCTGACCTGATTTCCCATGTCTCTACAAGTTCATAATCATCATTTGAGTTGGGCATAGGATGCACACCTTTAATCCCAGTACTAGGGAAACAAAGGCTAGGGCTACACTGAGCCAGGGTCCCTTTACATAGCCCTGCTATTTATTTAGATCCTAGGTCCCTTTACATAGCCCTGCTATTTATTTAGATCCTAGGTCCCTTTACATAGCCCTGCTATTTATTTAGATCCAGGGTCCCTTTACATAGCCCTGCCTGTCCTGGAACTCACTCTGTAGACCAGGCTGGCCGCAAACTTAGAGACCCATCGGCCTCTGCCTCCTGAGTGCCGAGATTACAGGTGTTAGCCACCACATGCTGCTGAAAATGTAACTTTAAGACCCCAAACATTGAGGGTGGGGTGGTCCTCGCCTTTAATCCCAGCACTCAGGAGGCAGAAGGAGGGGATAGCTGAGTTCAAGGCCAGCTTGGTCTACTGGGTGAGTTCTGGTACAGCCAGTTCTTTGTTGCTTCTAAGCAAAGAAACCCTGTTTCCTTGCATGCTCCTCCTCCGTTGCAGATAAAGGAGATGGGTGAGATACACAGAGAGCTCAATGCCTAACCATGCTGAGTTCTGAACTGAGGAGGGAGCCACCCGACGGGAAGTGGCAGAAGAACTTGGATTGCAGATGTATAAACCTGGAGAAGATGAAGACCTATGAAGCTTTACTACTTTGTTAGTTATCGCCACACATTTGTAATAGTGAAATTTGTACTCATAAATACAAGCAGCTTGACATTGGCATTACCGATCGTAAGTTAGACGAGTGTCTTATATGTGCAGGTCCAGTGTGGAACTCAGAACTTAGCCTGCAAAGTTAAGATAGTTGATGCTTATTATGAAAGAGTGTGTATCACAAATGTTCCACAGTAGAATACGGTGACTAGTCTCATTTTTTTTGTGATTAAGGCTGCCCTTCTATATACCTGAGCCTTGTACATAATAAACTTTTTTTTTAATGAAATAAAACATTTTAAAATGGGTGTCTAAGTTTGTTTGTATCAAATTTCCTAGCATATGCATATGTAAGAGAATACATCTCTAAATGCTCTGGCACTGCTAAGTGGTACAAACCTGCAATTCTGTACTTGGGAGGTAGACGTGGGTGGCTTAGTGTTTCCAAGGTATCTGCCTGGGTATATGGTCTGGCACTGACTGGCCTCAGCTATCCAACACCCTATCTGAAAGAAATAAAAACCAAACTTAAAAAACTTGGGTAAGTCTTGTGTTATGGGAGGCTCGGGCATGATTGTGGTTTTGAAGCCAGCCCAGGCTACCCAGTGAGACACTGACCATCAGTAACATACTCTGAGCGTTGGGGTAGTGTGGAGTGCTTGGGGAGGGTTGTTCAGTGGTACTAAGTACTTACCATGTGAGAGGCCCTGTGTTCAATCTGCACTACTACTGTCTTTTTTTTTTTTTTTAATCCGCCTCCCGAGTGCTGGGATTAAAGGTGTGCATCACCATGCCTGGCTACTTTTTTTTTTTTTTTTTTTTAAGATTTATTTATTTATTATATGTAAGTACACTGTAGCTATCTTCAGACACTCCAGAAGAGGGAGTCAGATCTCCTTACAG
>NC_034607.1:53334556-53342424 GCF_900095145.1 Mus pahari
TTTTTTTTTTTTTGGGAGTAATTGTTGCTCCAGAAAAGATTCAGAGGCAATATCTTTTTCAATATTTGGGACCTCAGTTATATCCTAGAAAAATTGTAATATAGAAAATTCAAGAAAGAGAAGATGATTTGCTTACTTTAAATTATTTCCAAAAGCTTCCAGGAGATACTAATTGGCTAAGAGCTCACCTTAAGTTCACCACAGGAGGGCTGGTGAGATGGCTCAGTGGGTAAGAGCACCTGACTGCTCTTCCGAAGGTCCGGAGTTCAAATCCCAGCAACCACATGGTGGCTTATAACCATCCATAACAAGATCTGACTCCCTCTTCTGGAGTGTCTGAAGACAGCTACAATGTACTTACATATAATGAATAAATAAATCTTTAAAAAAAAAAAAAAGTTCACCACAGGAGGGACTTAAGCCTTTGTTGGATGTTGTCAAGGGGAATGCAAACTCACTGGCGAGAGGCAGATAGCTTTTCAGAGAGTAGAGGAAGCCTCTGTAATCTATTGTTAGCTGCTTATTTTAGGTATTGTTACTCAGTGTACCCAAGCAAGTCTTTGGCAAAAGAGAGCATTAATGTGGATTCCTCTTCATCTCCAAGTAAAGTTTTAACATCCTATAATGAAGCTGTTGTGGTGTTAATAAAGAACTGTAGGATAGAATCATGAACGTCTTTTGGAAAGAATGTCTTAAAAACCTGAAGAGACATCTATTCTTGTTTCAAACAGCAATTAAATTGGTTATTGCAGAATACTGATATTTGGCATATTGCATGGTAAACTTTTTAGGCAAAATTGATAATTATTATCCAAAAGATAAGTTATTAAAATCTGTTTGTATGCACGCTTTGGTATTTCCTGTAAATCTATGTATGCATCCCATAAAGAGTACATCTAGGGGGCTTGTGAGATGGCTCAGCAGTTAAGAGCACTGACTGCTCTTCCGAAGGTCCTGAGTTCAAATCCTAGTAACCACATGGTGGCTCACAACCATCCGTAATGAGATCTGACACCCTCTTCTAGTATGTCTGAAGACAGCTACAGTATACTTACATATAACAATAAATTAAACCTTAAAAAAAAAAAAAAAAAAGAGTACATCTGCTATGGGCCCCCGACCTCCGTCCCACAGAGGTGGGGCAAAGACGACACGCCAAGTCAGGGTTTGAGCAGCTTTCACAGCTTCCCGCTGCAGCTTCCTTTATTCTCTCTACAGCTCACCCCAGCTCTCTACAGCAGTTCAGCTTCTCCCCTCTGCTTCTCAGCTTCTCCCACTTTATTCTGGGATCACCCAATCTATCCCCTTCCACCCTCTGCACTTGTCTCTCATCACTCATCATCCAATCACCATTCAGCACGCTCTATATGCAAGCCATGCACGCAGACAGGGTGGGTGTTGATAGGCCAGTGACTCAATATCATGCTATAATATGTCAGGCGGGCAGCGCGTAATCACTCAGGTGCGCATAATCAGGTTTTTGATAATCAAGCAGGGAATCACGGGGCTTGGCAGTGAACCAGGGTGCGGTCTTGGCTCACAAGGCCGCAGCCACGGCCACACCCACTTCCCACATACATCTACTATATTTATAAACAGCCCTTCTATGGGAGAGAAGTATTTGTGATTGGATCACATGTTTATTCTCTTGAGTTTCCTTCTACTTCAGCCCAAATAATCGAACTATGTGCTGCAGTCACTGTTTTGTTTGTTTGTTTGTTTTTTATTTGTTTTCTTGTTTTTTCCAGACAGGGTTTCTCTGTGTAGCCCTGGCTGTCCTGGAACTCACTCTGTAGACCAGGCTGGCCTCAAACTCAAGAAATCTGCCTGCTTCTGCCTCCCAAGTGCTGGGACTAAAGGTGTATGCCACCACGCCCCAGTGCAGTCACTGTTTTTAAAGTGCTAAAATCAAGCTTTTAATTATTATTATTTTTTTTTTTGTTTTTTTGAGACAGGGTTTCTCTGTATAGCCCTGGATGTCCTGGAACTCACTCTGTAGACCAGGCTGGCCTCGAACTCAGAAATCAGCCTACCTCTGCCTCCCGAGTGCTGGGATTAAAGGCGTGCGCCACCACTCCCGACTTAAGCTTTTAATTTGTATACTGATAGTGTGTGTGTGTGTGTGTGTGTGTATCAGGGTTTACAATTTCTTGAAATTGTTCTTTTTTTAGATCCTGCTAATTCTCAAATTTTGCAATTGTTTATGCATATACAACCCAAGTTAAGAGAAAGTACTGTTTCTTTAAAGGACCATCCTTGGACACTTAACTCATCCTGGACTGCCTGGACAAGACCCCTTAAGGCAATACCACAGCAGATTTGTATCCCAGGCAGATTATAGGCCGTACACAAGTACAATTGGCCATATCATCTCATTTTTCACATCATTAAAATAGTAATGGCTTGAGATGATAATTTGGTATTTTTAGAGAATGTGTCAAATTGTAAAGACATGTTCTTCTCAATGTCCTCACAGTGTTCTCAGTGTCCTTGTTCTACCTGTATCACATAATGATGCTGATTCTTGGGGACTTATGCTTAACCAATTATTGCAAATGGATACTCATATTTCTGATTTTAGAAAAATAAAACATGCACATGTGACTACTGATACCTTTTCAGGCTTTCTAGATGCAACTGCTTTGACAGGAGAAGCAACTAAAAATGTAATTAGTTACTGCCTGCATTCTTTTTCTATGCTTGGTGTTCCAAATCAGATTAAAACAGATAATGGAGCTGGCTATTACAGTCAAGCATTTGAGATGTTTTGTCAACAATTTAACGTTACCCATGTAACTGGGATCTTTTATAATCCTCAAGGACAAGGTATTGGGGAACTTTAAAACAATATTTTCTTTAAAAAACAAATAAGGGGGGGGGCTGGAGAGATGGCTCAGTGGTTAAGAGCACTGATTGCTCTTTCAGAGGTCCTGAGTTCAATTCCCAGCAACCACATGGTGGCTCACAACCATCTGTAATGGGACCCAATGCACTCTTCTGGTATGTCTGAAGACAGCAACAGTGTACCCTCATACATGAAATAAATAAATAAATCTTTTTTTTAAAAAAAGATGTTTACTTAAAAAAAAAACAAATAAGGGGGAATTATACCCCACAAGGTCACCAAAAGCATATCTTGCCTTTGTCTTATTATTATAAGATTTATTTCATGTATGTAAATACACTGTAGCTGTCGAAGATACACCAAAAGAGGGCATCAGATCCCATTACAGATGGTTGTGAGCCACCATGTGGTTGCTGGGAATTGAACTCAGGGCCTCTAGAAGAGCAGTCAGTGCTATTAACCACTGAGCCATCTCTCCAGCCTGACCTTTGTCTTATTAAAAAAAATTTTTTTTTTTGCAATCTGATGCTAAAGGTCAGTTTGAAGCAGATCGCCACTGGCATCCAGTTACTTCCAGCTCATATGCCATGGTTAAATGGTGAGACCCCCTAACTAATATGTGGAATGGTCCAGATCCTGTTTCAATATGGGGGAGAGGTTCTGTTTGTGTTTTTTCATAAAAAGAAGATGGAACTAGATGGCTGCTTGAAAGACTGGTTCATCAAGTAGACACAGATCCTGAGTCTTCTAATAAGTATGATTCCAATTTTGAAGATGACTAAAAATCTTTATCAGTCAACTGAGTTAATTTGAATCATAGCCTCCAACCATACCTGAGAAGTAACAGTTTTTTTCTGTTGATTCTCAAAGCCACCTCCCCCACAACGGGAGGCCAGGCCTTGTGGCCAATCTTTGCTAATTTACAACTGAATTGAGTGCTTGACATATTCCCCATTCCCCACACACAATCTTTATCCTGTTGCTCCTTTTTTTTTTTTTTTTTTTTTGGTTTTTCAAGACAGGGTTTCTCTGTGTAGCCCTGGCTGTCCTGGAACTCACTTTGTACACCAGGCTGACCTGGAACTCAAATTCTCCTGCCTCTGCCTCCCAAGTGCTGGGATTAAAGGTGTGCACCACCATGCCCAGCGCTCCTAACTTTTGACTTTGTATTTTAAGCAGATCAGTTACCTTCATACAGGCTCGCCTTCAGCAAAGCTCAGTTATGGCAGTTAGTCATCGCTATGAAGAGATGCATTGAGTGCATATTCCGGCTTTGATCTGAATGGGAAAATGGTAAGCTATGAGGGCCAGCAGTCAAAGATGGGCAACTGATGTTCTATGACTCTTCTCAATCTAAGACAGAGGCATGTGCCAAGAGGCCGTGCTTGTTCATAATAAACACTAAAAGGTTGTGTTTGTGCAAATAAACACAAGCAAGCTACACATGACCTCCAGGACGGGTAAGATTGAATACAGACCACCAGCTACCATAATTCCCAGTTGGGACCATGAAACATAAGCAAATTAGCCGGGCATGGTGGCGCACGCCTTTAATCCCAGCACTCGGAAGGCAGAGGCAGGCGGATTTCTGAGTTCGAGACCAACCTAGTCTACAGAGTGAGTTCCAGGACAGCCAGAGCTACACAGAGAAACCCTGTCTTGAAAAAACCAAAACCAAAAAAAAAAAAAAAAAAAAGAATTGAACATTGATCCTTGATCAGAGAGCTTTGTCTTGGCTCCTTTTTCTCTCGCTGTCCTTCCCATCCAACCCCAGCTTTTGTTTCAGGAACCCAGTAACCCATGGCTGCTGGCGGCTACAGATCTCAGGGAGTTTGAGGCCAGCCTTGACTACATACTGAGTTCCACACCAGCCAGAGAGCTACTTTTCCCCAGAGATCCTCAAACCAAACCAAACCAAACCAAACCAAACCAAACCAAACCAAACCAAAAGCATTCTATAGGATTGCAGCAGCAGGGGTGTTGGTGGCCCCAGGAACTGGAAGAATCCGGACGCTGTGAGTGCTAGAAAAGCCACCCATGCTGTAGCAGCTGGATATTGCAATAGCCCCAAACATCTATCAGAACCAGGGACCAACTTTCCCTTGCTGGGCCTCTCTAGTGCCCTCTGCTGGTACTGCTTCATATCTACATGCACGTTTGGAATTGGTACATTTAACACATTGAGTTCTGTTCTGAAGCTACCCCTGCTAAGGCGTGTCCCTATGCATGGTCATTACATCCTTTCCAAAGCCTGTCGTGGTGATGTTGCTTCAGTCCCCACCTAGTATGCTTTCTGTACATTATCTTTGGTGTCTCCTGGTCATTTGTCACTGTACCAATCCTGAAATGCTAGTGTTTCCAGAATCTGTTCTTTGTTTTGTTTCTCTTGCAAGAGGGTCCTGTCCATCTTGCCTTAGTTACCTGTCATTTAACCCTAGATAGCAGATGAACAATCTCCATGTCTCCTCTTCATACTGAGTTCCAAATTGTTTTACATGACTAGCCTTTAATGCCTTCCTTCACAAACACATTTCCTGTCACAACCATTTGATGGCAAATGGGGCTTGGTGGCAAAGACCTTTAGCATTTAGGATATAGGCACAGGAAGGTCCCTGTGAATTTACAGCCCCTTTGATATATGCTGTGAACTCCAGGGCTACCTGGAGACCTCACCTACAACACTAAAACCCAGCAAAACAAATCAGAGATGCATTGATTGGCTCACCAAGACTCAAGCCCCAAACACTCTATGACTTACATTATTTTCAGTCGCTAGCTCCATTCATCAGGGATTCATGCTCCTTTCATCTGTCTTCACTGCTCACTTTGCAATCAATGTATTATTCTCCCTCTTGCTCAAATTCCACATTGACACCAAAATCATTTGCCTAAAGCTTAGCATACCATCTATTGGGAGTTCTGGGTATTGAAAACAGAGTTTCACGAATTATTCACTATTTAGGTGAGTAGTCTACCAGTGGACTACATTCCGACCCCTTGTCAGTTATTTTTTCCAGTGTATTTCTGAGACAGGCTCTGACTATGTAGCTCTGGTTGACCTAAAACTCACTCTGTGGATCAGGCTGGCCTCTTACTCATAGAGCTCTGCCTGCCTCTGCCTCCTGAGTGTTGCTCATTTATTTTAGAAATTTATATCCTTGGCCCTTTCCCTTCTATTCTTGAGAAGGATCTCTTTAAGTTGCACAGGCAAACTACAATCCTCTAGCCTCAGCTTTCAGGTGTCTGCCTCCAGGCCTGATATACTTATCCTATCTCATATGCATAGTGACCTAGTTGCATGTCTAGTCTGCATTTCTTCTTGTTTGTTTGTTTGTATTGAGATAGTTGCACAATGTCTGCAGGCAGGAAATGGTTGAATCTAACTAAGGCGGCTGCCAAAGCGATCCCCGCGGACAACCTCCTCTTCATTATAACCCTACCTGCATGTTAAGTGACATGTTCCCAAGTGTACCAGGACAGTTGAAGATGTAGGACACCCTTTCGGGTGGCAGTTTAATGACGTGTGTCACCATGCCCCACCAGTTTTATTTTTATTAATTAAATTACTAATTTATTTCTGTTTTGTGTGTTTTTGTGCTCACATCCATAAGTCCATGAGTCCTGTAGCATGGGGGTGTGGACGTCTGAGGATGATTTGTGGGAGCTGGTTCTCTCTACTTCTGGGTCTGTAGTAGGCCCCCAGACCTTAGCACAACTGACTCCATGATGGAAGTACTATTCAGGCCCTAATACTCAGCACACGGACGGACAGTACCACCTGCCAAAACTAAAACAAAAGCCCAGCTCATCAAAGTCCACAGTTCTGGCAAAGTCTCTACATGTCCTAATGTTGCTTTTCATTTATTTATTTATTTATTTATTTATTTAATTTTAGTTCCACTTCTGGCTAACTATTCTTGTTGACTGAAGTATGACAACCCAGAATATATATTTTTTTTGTGCTTAAAAGCTCACCCCAACCGGACGGTGGTGGCGCACGCCTTTAATCCCAGCACTTGGGAGGCAGAGGCAGGCGGATTTCTGAGTTCGAGGCCAGCCTGGTCTACAAAGTGAGTNCCAGGACAGCCAGGGCTACACAGAGAAACCCGGTCTCGAAAAACCAAAAAAAAAAAAAAAAAAAACTCGCCCTAAGAAAAGTTCAGTGCTACAATGGAATCCTGAACACCCAGGGTAGTTACTTGTCCACTAATAAAGCTGTCCTATTGGCTTAAACTTGTGTACAAGTTGTGGATACCACACAGTAGGTCCAGGCATGGAATTCAGGGCATCAGGCGTGATACACATGCCTTTACCCAGAGCCATCTCAATGACTGTCAAGAAATTTATAGCAACAGAACAAAGAAAGTTTTAAATCAATGCTGTAAAAACTAAGGGGTCTGTACAAAGACTATACTTGATAATCACAAGGCTATTAAGGTAAGCACAGAGGTAGGCAGTAAGTAGCTCTTTAGGGGACTACAATTACCCCAAGATAATTTGGCTCAGGACTTGCAATATTTCAGCTCCCTACAATCACATCCTAATCAGTTAATTAGCCCTAAAGAATATTTATAACCCTTCAGTTTTTCCTGTCAGTCTACACCTCTTACTCTCCATCTTTCTGCGTGTATACCTACTTCTAAAACTGTGTGCAGTCTGCATCCATTCACTAGCACACAAGAAAAAACGAGATGCAACCTCTCTACCTCTCCCCCCACCCCTTTCTTTATTGAGACAGGGTCTTGCTATACAGAAATCCAAAGCAGGATGTTTATTTATTTATTTAGACCTCCAAAGCAGGATATTTATTTATTTATTTATTTATGATGCAGTCTCTTGTAGCCCAAATTGACCTCCAACTGTGTAGCCAAGGATAATACTGTACTGAGTTTCTTGCCAGCCCCACTTTTTTTTTTTTTTAATTTTTTAAAGATTTTATTTATTTATTTATTTATTTATTTGGTTTTTCGAGACAGGGTTTCTCTGTATAGCCCTGGCTGTCCTGGAACTCACTTGGTAGACC
>NC_034607.1:53342619-53359413 GCF_900095145.1 Mus pahari
TGGTTGTGAGCCACCATGTGGTTGCTGGGATTTGAACTCTGGACCTTCGGAAGAGCAGTCGGGTGCTCTTACCCACTGAGCCATCTCACCAGCCCCACCAGCCCCACTTTTAACTTTTGGTCCTTCTGACCCCACCTCCTGAGAGCTGGGGTTTCAAGTGTGTGCCCCCATCTTCGTTTCCACATTATATATATATATATTTTCTTTAAATTAAGAAGTGTCTGTGTCTGACCGCCTCCACCCACACCGAGAATCTGGAGTTACCCGTTATGATGAGCTGCACCAGTGTTGGGGACTGAACTCAAGGTAGGCAACTATGAAAACATTAGGAAGTTTGGAAACTGCTGAGCCCCCAAGGTGTCCTTTTTTGTTTGTTTATTTATTTTTTTTCCACACGGTTTCCCTGTGTAGTCCTGACTATCCTGGAACTCGATTGGTAGAACTGGCTGGCCTCAAAGGCCTCCGGAGTGCTTGGACTAAGGGCATGCGCCACCACACTTGCCAAGTGTCTTTTGGATAAATTGTCAACCGAAGGACGAAATGCGAAACTGGGTGCGCAGGAGGCTGTGCAGAATAAACCTGAAATCTTACCTATGGCAGTTTGCACTGCAAGTGTATATCACACACTCAAGGCTGGGTTGAGGAAAAAGGATAGTTCTTTGTTTAAGTTCTTCGTGATTTCACTCGTACGTTTCCGGTCATTTGATAAACAAATGCCTAGCTGACCCCGCCTAGCACAGCTTCCCACCCACCTGGCACCATGCAGTGCGGACCTGGAAGCGCAGCCTCCGGAGGGCTTGCCAGGCTGCAGAAGTCGGACGCACGCGCAGTAGCCAGAGTCCTAGAGTTCGCGGGAAGCTGGGGCCTTGCTCGCTTATGATTGACTACCGCGGTAGACTCCCACCCACCGAGGCGCAGCGCTGCGTGGTGATTGGGCGAGCCCACAGAGGCGGCGGACGCGGTTTAGGGGGCGAGGTTGGGGAGGCGGGAAACGACGCGGCCGGCGCAGGGTCGCGCTGTACTCTTCTGGCGTTGCTGTGGAGCGGCTCGGAAATGGCGGTGCAGCCTAAGGAGACGCTGCAGTTGGAAGGCGCGGCCGAGGCGGGCTTCGTGCGCTTCTTTGAGGGCATGCCGGAGAAGCCGAGCACCACGGTGCGCCTCTTCGACCGCGGCGACTTCTACACGGCGCACGGAGATGACGCGCTGCTGGCGGCCCGCGAGGTGTTCAAGACCCAGGGCGTGATCAAGTACATGGGGCCGGCAGGTGAGCGCCGCCGCGGCGGCGGGGCCGGCTCGGGGCCGCTTTGCCGGGAACCTGGGCGCCTGCAGCGGTGGGGCGCCCGCGCGGTGCCTCCTGGGGCCACGCGTTTAGCATCGTGTTTTGGTTCGCTTCCGCACAGTGGGCTGGGCTTGTAGAGCCCAGGACAGCACGCCGCCTGGTCCAGGCTGTCCTCGGACGCCTCGAGTTCCAGCCTCCCAAGTTGATAGGATTAGAGTCTTGTGTCACCCTGGGGTACCCCCAAATCAATAACAGCCCACACAGCCTAGGAGCGAGGAGTGGAGGGCGTTTTGGGAGATTCCATTAAGGCACCCTCATTTCCCAATATGCCGTGTTTTGTTTTGTTTTGTTTTAAACCGTCCCGCCTGAGAACCTGTGATGGACCATTGCTGAAGGGCAGTATCGCCAAGTGGTCAGGACCTAGGATCTGTCCTGGAGCTGAACTGCCCGGATTTCAGTTGCGCGACTCCCCTACTATTTGCTGAGTGCAGTTGAGCTAGTTGGAAAGCTGTGCTCAGCGCTCTCGCTCTCTCTCTCTCTCTCTCTCTCTCTCTCTCTCTTTTTCTTTCTCTTTTCTGCCACCTGGCTCTCACCATTCAGCATCATCTCTCCCTAAAAGGCTTCAGAACTCATTTGTGGCCTTGAAAGATTAATTTGATCGCCGTATAATAACCCCTCCCCCACCCACCCCCATTGCTTTTTCTTTCAATTACATTGAATGCCCATTCTATCATACTTTGGAGTTGTGAGTTCTAATTCCTGACGCTGATATATGCAAATGGATGTTACAGATGAGAGCTCTCTATCCTGTTTCTGCCTGGTCTGTGCTAGGTAATAGTCTGCTGCCTCCACAACCAGTTGAGTTTGTTTTTGTTAGACAGCTATTCTTTATCTTGAGTTAAAGAGTGAGACAGACAGACAGACGACAGACACACACACACACACACACACACACACACACGAAATGTTGTGTCCATTATTACTCTTCTCTCACAATCTTCCCAACCCTTACCTCTAGTTTTCCTTCTCTAGATATTCTGGGATGTAACATGTAAATGAAGAGTTTTAAGGCTTATCTGTGTCATCAGCGTTTCATTCCTTTTGATTGCTAAATAATTGTGTGGATTTCCCACATTTAATTTAGCTCTTGGTTCGTGGAGTTTGTTTTGGCTTGGTTTCTGGAGACGAGGTCTTACTGTTTGGCCTTGGTTGACCTGGAACTCAGTAAGTTTACCTACCAAGTCGTTTTAGAGCCTTACACTGCCACTGCCTCCTGGGACTACAAGCTTTCCCCACCTTGCGCAGCTGAGCTGTTTACTGGAACCTACCTGCTTGCGTTTGTACCCGTTCTTCCTAACAGCGCAGTGAACAACAGTGAGCTCTTTGCAGCTTTCTGGATTTCATCCCGTGGGTTTGGGTAGGGTTTGTTGATGTTTCATAGCTCTCTGGAGCTCGCATCTGGTGGTACCCCTTTACTGACGTTTTACCTGCTTGGTTGTGATCATGCAAAGACCTGTTATTCGGAAGCCCTGTGGTTAGGGAGAGCCTCCTGCCTCAGCCGCCCAGGTTCAGATGCTGAATTCCATACGTGCATCTTCATATTACAGGATCCAACCCTTTTCTTTTACTTCCTGCTTCCTGGCACAGTTGGATGCACATGGGGGTTATACATCATTCTCAAGAGACTTGTGTGAATGTGAATCTATTCCTTCTGTAGGGCATGGGTAGGTTTTGTTTCTGATCGTTCGTGTCACAGCAGAAAAATCCTGTTTATAGGTTGGTTCTTCAGGAACTTAGAGTGTACACAGACAAGGCCTTCAGGTGCTTGTCATCAGTGTGCCCTGCCTCTCAGTGTGTCACACATGTTCTGCCTTCTAGAGAAATGGCCCCTTCCTTCAGAGGATAACCAGCAAACTTTTTTGAGATGGGTCTACATGGTGAGCACAGGATGTCCTTGGCTTCAGACCTGTTGCCTTAGCTTCCCTGTGGGCACCAGTGTGTGTATCCACGGTGATAGGGAGCAGTGTGTGTATCCATGGTGAGAGGGAACAGTGTGTGTATCCATGGTGATAGGGGACAGTGTGTGTACTGTATGAGTGTATAAAAGGAAAAGTAATGATTTACATATGCTAGTGAATATAGACTGGAACTCTCAGCCTGTCACTGGTAAGCTGCTGGCTAGAGACAGTGCTAAAAGGGAGACTTGACTTGTTTGAGTCTTGAGTTCTGTGAGTGGAGTATGACTAGGCGTTGTTTTGTGTTGTGTTACTGAGAAACCAACCCAGGCTGTCACACATGCTGGGTAGGTGCTTTCATGTTGAGCACAACCCAGCCCTGAGCAGTTTCAGAGTCCTTTGTAAATTTACTTAGTTTGTTTTTGTTTTTATGGGACAGGATTGCTCTGTATAGCACTGGCCATCCTGGAACTCAATCTGTAGATCTGGCCTTGAACTCAGAAGTTCAACTGCCTCTGCCTCCTGAGTGCTGGGATTAAAGTAGGGCACCACCACCACCACCACCACCACCACCACCACTACCACCACCCAGCCAAGGAATTTGCTTTTTGTGTGTGTGTGTGTGTTTTTGTTGTTTTGTTTTTTGTTTTTTTCTGAGACAGGGTTTCTTTTGGTTACATCCCTGGCTGTTATGGAAATCAGAGATTCTCCTGCCTCTGCCTCTGGAGGGCCACCACACCTATCTCATAAATTATTTTTATTCATCTCCTTTGTGTGTTATGTATATGGGAGAACACAATGCAATCATTATGCAGGAATCAGGCCTTTTCTTCTACCTGGAAGGTCCCAGTGATTGAGCTCAGATTACAAGCTTTAACTCCCAGAAGTTACCTTGATAACCCCATGTTTACTTGTTTTGAGACTGTATCTTGGTGTGCAGCCAAGGTTGCCCTCAAACTCCTCCTGTTCTGAAGTTTTACCCCTACCTCAGGCTTCCAAGTGGCTAGACTGCTGATATGCCCCCTTGTGCATACCTAGGATTTGTCCATTCAGCAGTTTGTTGAAAGGTTGGCTTGCTGAGGGAATACAAGTTTGGGCTAATTTGTGAAGTTCTCAAACATGCATTACCTCAAATCCTCATCTTTAACATTTAATTTTGTTTATTTGTTGTTTATTTTAGGGACAAAGACACTGCAGAGTGTTGTGCTTAGCAAGATGAATTTTGAGTCTTTTGTGAAAGATCTTCTTCTGGTTCGTCAGTATCGAGTTGAAGTTTATAAGAATAAAGCTGGAAATAAGGCATCTAAGGAAAATGAATGGTATTTGGCATTTAAGGTAATTATTTTCCTTTTGAATGTTTGTTTTAGAAAAGTAAATTCAGTGCATGTTTTGCTATATTAACTAGGTTGTGATAGCAAGATGCTTTGAGAAATTTTGATAGTGTTTTTTTTTTTTTTTTTTTTTTTTGAGACAGGGTTTCTCTGTGTAGCCCTGGCTGTCCTGAAACTCACTTTGTAGACCAGGCTGGCCTCGAACTCAGAAATCCGCCTGCCTCTGCCTCCCAAGTGCTGGGATCAAAGGTGTGCGCCACCACGCCCAGTTGAGTGTTTGGTTTCTAAAAGTTACAGTTTAATCACAGTTTAGAAATTCAGTAGTCTTTATAAAATGTTTTGAACATGCCAAACCTTGCCTCACTGTTCCTAAAATACAACATTTGATGATAACCTGAACATAAGTATTATTATAATTTAAAAAAGATTGGTTTTATTTATTTTTTGATTAAAAATGACTTATTTTTATGTGCACTAGGTGGACATATCTGTCTGTGTACCACTTGCATGCCTGTCACTAGAGGGAGGAGACCAGAGGAGAGGGCCTTGGGTCCCTTGGGTTTGGAGTTTTTAGACTTGTAAGCTAGATTCTAGGAGAGCACCCAGTGTTCTTAATCTCTGAGCTATCTTTCTGCCTCCAGTTTGTTTTTAGTTTTTTTCTTCCCTTTGGAGGCAAGGTCTCACTGTGTGTTCAGGATGACCTAGGATTCTTGGCAATCCTTGGAAAATGGCTGTCTTGATGTGCAGGTGGCGTACGCCTTTGGTCCCAGCACTTGTGAGGCGAAGGCAGGCTGGTCTAGAGTAGCCTGGTCTATAGATAGAGAGCTACACAGAGAAACCTTGTTTTGAAAGCCAAAAACAGTCAACAACAACAATAACAACAACAACAACAACAAAAACCAAAGAAAAATGCCTAACTCAGCTTCCCAAGGTGAGGGATTAAAGGAAGCTATTTTTCTTTTTTAATTTTCTTAGAACAGGCTCAGTCTGGTGTCATCGATCGTCCTGCCTCCTCTTCTCCAGCACTGAAGTGATTACAGCTGCCACACTTGTCTTTGCCTTTTCTGTATCTGAAGTATGTCAGACAGGTTTTACTGCCCCTAATGTCTCATTTATAAGAACATTTGTAACTGGGTGCACATTTTTCAGTCCACTCCTTTAATGAGCGCTCCAGTGTCCCACAAGCCTGGGGGGTGCTTTGGTCTTTGAGATAGCATCCTCCTGCAGCTCACACTGGCTTTGATTGGACTCTGTCATTCTGTCTCGGTCTCTGTGTGCTGGGAGGCCTGAAAATCGGTTTGGCAGAATAGTTTCTCTGTATGGTCCTGGTTGTCCTGGAACTCATTCTGTGGACCAGGCTGGCCTCAAACCACAGAGATCCGCCTCCCTTTGCCTCTTGAGTGCTAGAATTAAAGGCATGCATCACCATTTCTGGAGAAATCGGTAACTGCGAAAG
This sequence comes from Mus pahari, assembly GCF_900095145.1. NCBI lineage: Eukaryota > Metazoa > Chordata > Mammalia > Rodentia > Muridae > Mus > Mus pahari. Next base: position 53,348,641 of record NC_034607.1, read on the forward strand.
GAAGAGAGGGTCTTTAAAGCACATGTAGTAATAATTGAAAATTGACTGACCGGCATGCTTTTGTAAAAAAATACAAAATTAATTGATTGGATAATTATTCACTTGCAAAATTTAACTATGTTCAGTATTCCTTAAAACTGTTTTTGTGGGACTGGTGAGATGGCTCAGTGGGTAAGAGCACTGACTGCTCTTCCGAAGGTCCTGAGTTCAAATCCCAGCAACCACATGGTGGCTCACAACCACCCATAATGAGATCTGATGCCCTCTTTTGGTGTGTCTGAGTCAGCTACAGTGTACTTACAGTGTATAACAATAAATAAATCTTTAAAAAAAAACTGTTTTTGTTTTTGTTTTTGCTTAGGCTTCTCCCGGAAATCTTTCTCAGTTTGAAGACATCCTGTTTGGTAACAATGACATGTCAGCTTCCATTGGCGTTATGGGTATTAAAATGGCCATGGTTGATGGTCAAAGACAGGTTGGAGTTGGGTATGTGGATTCCATCCAGAGAAAGCTAGGATTGTGTGAGTTCCCTGAGAATGATCAGTTCTCCAATCTCGAGGCTCTTCTGATTCAGATTGGACCAAAGGAATGTGTTTTACCAGGAGGAGAGACTACTGGAGACATGGGGAAACTGAGGCAGGTAAGGGCATTCAGTCTAGGAACATATTTAATTGAAAATATCCCTTCCCTTCTACTTCCTTGAACTTAGGACGTCTAGAATGCTAGACCAGTGCTCTACCACTGAGTTCTGGTTCCAGCTGATGATGCTTTTCATTTATCAGGGGAAAAACAGTATTAATTTTAATTAAAATAATGTTTTATTTTGAGGACAAGCTTGATTTTTAACTTTGAAAGAACTTGGCATTCTTAAGTCATCATGACAAGTGTTTGTTTAAGACTTGCTGAGACGGCTGAGCAGGTAAGAGCACTGGCTGCTCTTGCAGAGGTCCTGAGCTCAGTTCCCAGCAACTACATGGTGGCTCACAACCATCTATGATGGGATCTGATGCCCTCTTCTGTCTGATACCATCTTCTGTCATGCAGGCATATGTGCAAATAGTGTTCATATACTTGAATAAACAAATCTTAAAAAACTTGTTTTTCATTCAGTCTTTTCCCCTTTTCTGTTTTCACTCCAAGAGAATAGTTATAGTAACTATTACTGTATTTCGCATGTTTATCAGACATTACATAGTTACGATATTTATTTCGTATTTTGTTGGGGATCTTGGGCAGGAGTGTGCTAAGCAGGTACTGTATCACTGAACTACATCAACCCAAACCTAGAATTTTTCTTTTAAGTTTTTAGGTTTTTTTGAGTCATGGTCTTACTTGATAGCCCAGGATGGCTTAGAACAACTCACAGCCGTCCTGCTTCAGCAGCCTGAGTTCTAGGATTACTTGAGATTAGGATTACCACAGATGGCTCCTGTTTCCCTTTTAGAATTTAACCTTTAGCGTAACTTTTTATGTTGTGTGTGTACGTGTATTTATTATTTCAGATTTGCAGCCAAACTTGGCCTTGAACTTAAAAAAACAGATTAGATTTATTCCCCCCCCCCCCCCCNAGTACAGGGTCTCTGTACTGGCTAGTTTGTGTCAACTTGATACAAGCTGGAGTTATCACAGAGAAAGGAGCTTTAGTTGGGGAAATGCCTCCATGAGATCCAGCTGTAAGGCATTTTCTCAATTAGTGATCAAGGCTGAGGGCCCCTTGTGGGTGGTGCCATCTCTGGGCTGGTAGTCTTGGGTTCTATAAGAGAGCAGGCTGAGCAAGCCAGGGGAAGCAAGCCAGTAAAGAACATCCCTCCATGGCCTCTGCATCAGCTCCTGCTTCCTGACCTGCCTGAGTTCCAGTCCTGACTTCTTTCAGTGATGAACAGCAACGTGGAAGTGTAAGCTGAATAAACCCTTTCCTCCCCAACTGCTTCTTGGTCGTGATGTTTGTGCAGGAATAGAAACCCTGACTAAGACAGTCTAACTGTGTAGCTGTAGTTGTCCTGAAACTCACTCTGTAGACCAGGATAACCTTGAACTCAGATCTGCCTGCCTCTGTTTCCCAAGTCTTGGAATTAAAGCTGTGCAATCCCATACCCAGCTAAAAATTTGTGAGTGTTTTGCTTACCTGTGTATATGTGCACCACATGACTGTCTGGAGTCCATGGAAGTCAGAAGGTACTGGATCTCTTGGAACTAAAGTTACAGATGGTTGGGAGCCACCAGGTGGGTGCTGGAAGAGCAGCCAGTGCTTTTAACTGCTGAGCCATCTCCAAGTGCCGCAGATACTCTTTTAAGGGACATTCTGTGTGCTAACTCACTGGCCGTGCTGGCCTGCAGTCCTCTTGCTTCTTCCTCCTTAGGGCTAGGAGTATAGGGAAGGACTTCCGTGCCCACCTGATAACACCCTTGTAGTCCTGGGCACTGAGAAGGTTTCCAGCATGCCAGGCAAGTTCTCTAGTACTGAACTTACCCCTAGCCATGCCTCCCCTTCCCCCCAACGGTCTCAACATGGCATTCAAGCTTAACTCTGTTTCAACTTCTTAGTTGGATTAAAGGTGCGCGTCATTGCAGCAAGCTAGAAACCTTTTTTTGAAACGTTCATTTCTTCTTAACTTTAAAGTTGAATTCAAAGTTCACAGCTGTTTTTTGTTTTAAAATGAATGGCAGGGTCTCACTGTGTAGATTTGGCTATCCTGGAGCTCCCTGTGAAGACTAGGATGACCTTGAACTCAAAAGATGTGAGACCCACCTACCTCCACCTCCTGAGAGCTTAGATTTCAAAGTTGTTCCTAAGGACTTGTATAGTGAACAGAATTTGGTGCATATTAGCATCTTCTGGGTTGTCGTTATTTTATGCTTTCTAATGTCAGACATTTCCTTTTCTCATTGATTTCCTCAAAGTAATTTAAAGTCTTTCCTATAAACAGGTTATCCAGAGAGGAGGGATTCTGATCACAGAAAGGAAGAGAGCCGACTTTTCCACCAAAGACATTTATCAGGATCTCAACCGGTTATTGAAAGGCAAAAAAGGAGAACAGATAAATAGCGCTGTCTTACCAGAGATGGAGAATCAGGTCTGTGGGTTACAAATGTGTGCTTAAATCACAACAGTGATGTTTTTAAAAGCTAATTCAGTCACTTTAAAAATTGCATTTATTTGGACCAGGTGTGGTGAGCACGCCTTTAATCCCAGCACTTGGGGGGGGGGGGAGAAGCAGGCGGATTTCTGAGTTCGAGGCCAACCTGGTCTACAAATGAGTTCCAGGACAGCCAGGGCTATACGGAGAAACCCTGTCCCGAAAAAAAAAAAAAAAATTGCATTTATTTATTGTGCGTGCATGCGCCCCTCCTCATGCACCTGCATGCACATACACCACAGTGTGTGTGTGCAAGTGGGAACAACTCTCAGGAGTCAGTTTTTTACTCCCACCGTGTGAACCCTGGGGTCATGGTCAGGCTTGGTGGGAGGGCCTTCTCTTGCTGAGCCTCCTCACTGGCCATACTTCTATTATACTCATTGTGAAGTCTAAACTCTGCGTCTGTGATACTATTTTATGTACAATAAAGTTTGTGAAAAACAAGAAAATGACTATGACGGGGCAGTGGTGGCGTACGCCTTTAATCCCAGTGCTTGGGAGGCAGAGGCAGGCTGATTTCTGAGTTCGAGACCAGCCTGGTCTACAGAGTGAGTTCAGGACAGCCAGGGCTACACAGAGAAACCCTGTCTCGAAAAACCAAAAAAACAAACAAAAAAAAGAAAATGACTATGACTAGAAAAATTTAAACATAACCTTATAGCCTTATATTTAAATACTGTTATTTTAATTTCTGTATGTGTGTAGGGGTAGTATGCTGCCCTTAGTGGGTAGAGACATGGGATTCCCCTGGAGCTGGAGTTACGGGTGGATGAAAGCTACCTTATGTAGGTGCTGAGAAGTGAACTTGGGTTCTCTGGAAGAACTCTTGTCTGCTGAACTGTTTCTCCACCCCATAATCATATTTATGTGGATCATATGTAGAGCTTATATGTGGAAGCGGTTTAATGTATACATATGACTTGATGGTTTAATGTGTACACATGAACTTGATAGGCAAGCCTGTCATCCTAGCGGTTAGAAATTGGATCAGAAGTTCAAGATCATCTCTGTAAATGTTGCAGACTTGAGGCTAGCCTGTGTGATTGAGTGCGTTTCTACAAAGAGGAGAAAAGGCACATGAAAGAACTTGATGACTGTCACTTATGTAGGGGATATATAGCATAGTCTTGCCTGTCCCACCTGTGTTGTGCACCAGTTCCAGGAATCGTTGATAAATTACTTAATGTTTTTGAGAGAGAATTTAATGTTGTGTTAAATAAGTATAAATATGTCTGCAGTGAATTGGAGGTTAGCAAGAAATAAAACTGAAAGTATGTTTACCTTAAAGAAAAGATTTATTTATTTTATGTATATATTTATGAGTACACTGTAGCTGTCTTCAGATGCACCAGAAGAGGGCGTCAGATCCCATTACAGATGGCTGTGAGCTACCATGTGGTTGCTGGGGATTGAACTCACAATCTCTGGAAGAGCAGTCAGTGCTCTTAACTGCTGAGCCATCTCTCCAGCCCCTGCTTTTTTATTTTTATGTTATTTTTTTAATGAGAACATAAAACAGTGTGGGTAGGAGATGGAGGCAGTCTCAGATATATATTGAGTTGGAGGACATCCTTGGCTAAATGAAACCACCTCAGAAAGGCAAATAAAAACCTGGTAAGCGTGAATAAAATCCCAGGGTTAGAAAACTTCCTTCCTTCCTGGAGATGGAGAGAAGCTGGCAGAGGTTTGGTTTTTTATTTATTTGTCTATTTTTATTGAGACAAGGTTTTATAGAGATTTGGTTTATTTATTTATTTATCTTTATTTTTTGAGACAAGGTTTTATTCTATAACTGCCTGGCTAGGAGCACACTGTATAACCCAAGCTGGCCTTCAACATACAGAGATTTACCTGCCTTCTGAGTGCTGGGATTAAAAGCATGTGCCCTACTGCTTGTTAGTTAATAATTTCTTAGATATGATGGCTTACTTCTGTAGTCCAAGTACTCAGGAAGCTGAGGCAGGAGAATTGCTGATCAGAGCAAGCCTGGGCCACAGAGTGTGCCCCTGTCTTATAACCAAAACAAAGAATGTTGATGTCTTCCTCCTGGTGCTGTAAAGGGAGGTTATTTAGACAAGGTTACATGTTAATGAGTTTGACACAGGCAATTAGAATATAGGTACCATATAGGATAAAAAGTAGACCTATTAAAATGAACCAGTATGTTTCATTTGAAGCAGGGTTTCATGTAGCCCAGGCTGGCCTTGAGTTGGTGGTGTAGACTGAGCTTTGGAAACTGCCTTCGTGTCCTGAGTCCTGGGGTTGTATAGGCTACCATGTCTGGCTTGTCAGTTAGATTTGATGTGTTATTATTGTGTGTGTGTGTGACTGCTGACTTGAGAGTGGAGATCGGAAGACAACTGTCCTTACACTGTGGCTTCCATTAACTTAGTCATCAGCCTTGTGCTACAAGCAAGAACACTTCTTTACTGACTGCAAGACAGTAGAACATCTTACTGGTTCTCAAGTATATCTTAAATCAGTGTGTATTGTTGTTTGATCTCTTGAATTTCTTACTGTTTTATTTTATATTAATAATGTAGAATATGTATTACATATTTATTTGAGGTAGGGTTTCTCTGTGTAGTCCTGGCTGTCCTGGAACTCACTCTGTAGACCAGGCTGGCCTCGAACTCAGAAATCTGCCTGCCTCTGCCTCCCAAGTGCTGGGATTAAAGGCGTGCGCCACCACGCCCGGCACTTTGAGATTTTCTTAGTGTCTTCATCTGCACCAGGGCATGGTCCTGGTTCTGCCTTCTGACAGACTAGATTAGTTTGTCCTTTTCTGTTTTCTGTTTATATAAATGAGTTATAGGACTATTTTTCTGTCTTGTTTATATAAATGAATTATAGGATGATTTTTCTGTCTTTCCTATTTTGCTTTTGGAGACAGGGTTTCTACTTATTCATGTATACTATCGAAATAAATATGTTGTAGCTTATTTATAAATGAAAGTAAAAAATTTTTTTTAATCTTTATTAGATATTTTCTTCATTTACATTTCAAATGCTATCTCGAAACTCCCCTATACCCTACCCCCACCTGAAAGTAAAAATTAACGAGCAGTATTTTAGAAGGTATAAAAAGGCAATCCTGTGCTGGCGGTGGTGGCGCACGCCTTTGATCCCAGCACTTGGGAGGTAGTGGCAGGCAGATCTCTGAGTTCAAGGCCAACCTTGTCTACATAGTGAGTCCCAGGATAGCCAGGGTTACACAGAGAAAATCTGTCTCAGAAAACCAACAGGCAGTCTCCACGGGGACAGATACTAGCTCTCCATCACTTGGCTATTTGAGATGTAAACCATCTTCCCTCTGGGTCTCCCACTTGTAAGCAACTGGGTTTTTCCATCTTTTTGAGACAGGGAATGACTGTTGTATTCTTGTCTGGCCTGGAACTCAAACTGTAGTCTAGACTGGCTTTGAATTCACAGACCCCCATGCCTTTGCCTCTCAATTGCTGGAAATAAAGGCTTGTGCCGCCATTCATGGTGGGTTTCACTTGGATTATACATGTATGGTATATATATTAATTGTCATGTGAGCATGTGATGGTCATGAGGGCACTCCAAAATGTGCGTGAGCTCAGGACGCTTGGGGGAAGCTCTTTTTGCCTGCTGTGGGTCTAGGGCTTAGACTCGGATCACAGGTGTTTTAGCTACTGAGTTGTCACCAGCATCATTGTACATTTGTGCAGACTTGCTATGCATCCCAGACTGGCTGTGCCCTTGATTTGCCTGTGTTAGTCTTTCACTCATAGACTAGAATTCCAGGCACATGCCTCCATGCCCAGCTGATCTCCTTGTACTTTTGTTTGCATTTCTGGTCTGTAGTCTGACGATGGAAGAATCGGTTATTTAAATTTTTACTTTTAGGTTGCAGTTTCATCATTGTCTGCAGTAATCAAGTTTTTAGAACTCTTATCAGATGATTCAAATTTCGGACAGTTTGAACTGGCTACGTTTGACTTCAGCCAGTACATGAAGTTGGACACGGCAGCAGTTAGAGCCCTCAACCTTTTCCAGGTAAAAAGGACAACATGGATTAAAAGTACTGAATAATTAAAAAAAAAATTCCTTTTGCAAGTAATGACTTCTTTAAGGGATCTGTGTTTTATAACACTATTGTAGCTAGAATAGTTTTTAACTATTGTTTCATTTTTCTAGCCTCAAGTAATATATGTCAACTTGTCCTAGTTTTTTGAATAATTTTGTCTGATGATAGCAGTGTTTCAAAGTTCTATTTTGAGTTTGGTTAAAAGCCGTAGTAACTGGAGGCAGGGACTGGGAGGAAAGGGGAGGGAACTTTGGTCAGGAGGGGAAAAACAGCAGTTATTACGAAGCCGTGTGGTTGAGGGCAATGTGAGCCTCTGTAAATACAGACTAGTGGGGTGGAATTTGGTCTTAGCTTAGAAACACTTTTGTGGGGGGCTGGAGAGATGGCTCAGTTGGTAAGAGCACTCACTGCTCTTCCAAAGGTTCAAATCCCAGCAACCACATGGTGGCTCACAACCATCCGTAACGAGATCTGATGCCCTCTTCTGGAGTGTCTGAAGACAGCTACAGTGTACTTACATATAATTAATAAATAGATCTTTTTTTTTAAAAAAAAAAAAAGAAACATTTTTGTGAACAGTTCTCAGTTTATTTTTGGAGAATAATGCTCATTCTGTTTGCCCAAAGTGTATTTCATGTCCTATTAGTCTTTGCTGATGTGTGTGTGTATGTATGTATTTATTTTTGTGTTCTAGGGTTCTGTTGAAGACACCACTGGCTCTCAGTCTCTGGCCGCATTATTGAATAAATGCAAAACTGCTCAAGGACAAAGATTGGTTAACCAGTGGATCAAGCAGCCGCTCATGGATAAGAACAGGATAGAGGAGAGGTACGGCGTGGAGCGCGTGCTTTGTCTGCCAGTAGCAGCTTGTGCTTAACTCTGTGTGGGAATGCCATTTAATCTGATACTCAGTGTCACACTCATTTTATTTTTTCTTTTGTTTTGTTTTGGAGTCCTGGTTGACTCTGAACTCAATAGTTTAGTTGAGGATGAGGAAAAAAATTACTATGTGTGTGGTGTGTTTTTGTGTGTATGCCTCTGTGTGTGTGTACAGACAGACGGATGGACAGATGGACGGACGGACGGGCAGGCAGGCAGGCAGAAGCATGAGCACATACAGGTATTCACCATACATTTGTGGCATCCGTTCTTCCAGCTTCATGTAGGCTCCTAGGGTCAAACTTATCAAATAGTCAGGTTTCTCAGCGAGGGCATCTATCCTTTGAGCCTCTCTCTCACTTGACTTTGAACTTTTGATCCTTTTGCCTCTACCTCCCGGGCATTGGGCCACCACCCACAGTTTATGTGGTACTGGGAGGTTGAAGCAGTATTGGAAACTCTCGTTCAGGATGTTGTGCTGAGCTCTGTCCCTAGCCCAGTTTCTTTTCTTCTTTTTAAATTTATTTTATGTATGAGTACACTGTAGCTGTTTTCAGACACACCAGAAGAGGGCATCAGGTCCCATTACAGATGGTTGTGAGCCACCATGTGGTTGCTGAGAATTGAACTCAGGACCTCTGGAAGAACAGCCAGTAGTACTCTTAACCTCTGAGCCATCTCTGCAGCCCCTTTTCTTTGTTCTTATTTCTCCCTTGTTGGGGAAGCATGGGGAGGGCAGCTTCAGGTTTGGGCTTGGACTCAGGGCTCAAGGCTCTTACCTGAGGAGCTTTTTCACTGGCCAACAACTGAAATTAAAATTGTGCTTTTACATTACCTACTTTATGTGTATGAGTGTTTTCCTGTGTATATGCATGTGTACTGTAGGTGTGTCTGGTGTCTGGCAGTCAGAAGTGCACATCAGGCCCCTGAAGTTACAGATGGTTTTGAGCTGCCACGTGGGTGGTAGGAACCTTACTTGGTTCTTCTGTAAGAGCAGCCAAGAGCTTTTAACTGCTGATTCAGCCTTCCATCCTTTACTGGTTTTAAAGAAATGACAGACTGTTGTTGATTTTTTTGAGACAGGTTCTCACTATGTAGCCATGGCTGGAGACCAGACTGGCCTTAGACTCCTTAGAGATCTTTGATCCTTTGCCTCTACAGAGCTGAAATCAAAGGTGGATGCGGTTCTACCCAGCCTTGTTTTGTTTCTTTTCTTTCTTCTGGTCTTTGTAGACAGGGTTTCCTTGTTCTGGAGATCTCGCTCTATAGACCAGGCTGACAGAGATCCGCCTGCCTCTGCCTCCTAGTGCTGGGATTAAAGGTGTGGCCACCACGCCCACCCCTTGTTTGTTTTTATAGCATTTATCTGTTTATATGTGCCTATGTTGGGAGCAAGGCTGATTTTTGGGCTCTCTGAAGCCCTGATGTTATAGAGAAGGGCCCTAGTTCTTTATTTAAAACCAGGAACATGTAGGCAAGACCAGTAATGGCCTGGGGCCATTGAGGAAGCTTCTACCTTGGGTCCTGAGAAACCACTAGGTCCCCTCTAAAGGGCCGTCATTTTCAGTCTCATGGCCTCTGTGTGCACTTGAGATATCCTGTGTTCCCTTTGTGTAGCGTTGCTTCATTAGCTTCCTGATGATGTCAGTCCATTGCAAGAGAGTCTTCTGCTGGTCCTTTCACGGGTTTCCCTTACAGGATGTACTTTTTGGGGAGTTGGGGGTTTCAAGACAGGATTTCTCTGTGCAGCCCCAGTCATCCTAGAACTCATGCTAGCCTCACTCAGAGATGCTGCCTCTGCCTCCTAAGTACTGGGATTAAAGGCGTGTGCTGCTGCTGCTGTCTGATGATACTGTACTTTTTTTTTTTTTTAAGATTTATTTATTTTCTGTATATGAATATACTGTTGTGCTCTTCAGACACACCAGAAAAGTGCATCAGATCCCATTGCAGATGGTTGTGAGCCACCATGTGGTTGCTGGGAATTGACCTCAGGACCTCTGGAAAAGCAGTCAGTGCTCTTACCCAGTGAGCCATCTCTCTAGCCTGATGCTGTACTTTTAATAAGCTGGTTTGATTCGCGCCATTAGCATACACAAGACCTACTCCCAACTTGCATATCTTTTATGTTCTCATCTCCTGGAGGATCTCATTCATTATGTTCTCATCTCATTCCCCTGGAGGATCCAATCACTGAAGATTGACCTGCTGATCCAGGTTATGTCTGAGTGTATGTGTGTACATCATGTATGTGCAGGAGCCCCAGAGCATCAGAAGAGGGTGTTCGGTACCCTGTAACTAGTTATATGCAACTGTGACTGGTCTCTGGGTACTGGGAATCAAAACTGCTTTCTTTGGAAAAGCAGCCAGTGCTCTTGGTCATCTCTCCGGCTCCCAAGAACGTTGTGTTTAAAAACCAAATGTTGGCTTGGTGAAAGACTCAGTGGTTAAAGACGGTTGCTTCCAAGCCTGATGACTAAGTTCATCTGAGGGACCCATACGGTAGAGGGAGAAGATTCTAGAACTTTGTCCTGTGACCTCCTTGTGTGTGCTGTGACACATCTATAAAACCCGTATACTCAGAGAAGTAAATGTAATAATTGTTTTAAAATACCAGATTTTTTATTTTTTTTATTTTTTTATTTTTTTTTAATTTTAGAGACAGGGTTTCTCTGTGTAGCCCTGGCTGTCCTGGAACTCACT
>NC_034607.1:53360416-53362824 GCF_900095145.1 Mus pahari
CCTCCTCCTCCTCCTCCTCCTCCTCCTCCTCTTCAGATTTATTTATTTATTTATTTTATGTTTATAAGTACACTGTAGCTGTCTTCAGACACCAGGAGCGGGCATTGGATCCCATCACAGATGGCTGTGAGCCACCACTGTCATGTGTGGTTGCTGGGAACTGAACTCAGGACCTCTGGAGGAGCAGTCAGTGCTCTTAAGTCCGGAGCCATCTCTCCAGTCTTGCTCTTTACTTTTTAAAGTTAATTTTTTTTTCTTTAGCTAACCATGGTGATACCCACGTGTAACGAAATTCCAGCCTTGAAGAGAGAGAGGCGGTGAGGATAGTGACTTGTGTGTGTGGTGTGTTGCCACACTCACGTGGAAGTCAGAGGACAGCATGGGGAGTTGGTTCCCTCCAGCTGTGTGGACCTCCTGGGGATTGAACTCAGTTGTCAAGCTTGGTGGCAAGTGCCCTCCTGTTGAGCCATCTTATCTCTTATCACTTACTCCTATTTTACTTTATTCATTTATTTTTTCAGGTTAAATTTAGTGGAAGCTTTTGTCGAAGATTCAGAATTGAGGCAGAGCTTACAGGAGGATTTACTTCGACGATTTCCAGATCTTAACCGGCTTGCCAAGAAATTTCAGAGACAAGCAGCGAATTTACAAGACTGTTACCGACTGTATCAGGGTGTGAACCAGCTCCCCAACGTCATCCAGGCTCTGGAGAAATACCAAGGTATCTCGGTCGGCCGGCAGCTTTGTTTTCCTTTCGCTTTTTTATTTTCCCCTCACCCTGTTTTACTTCCCTCTTAACAAATGTGCTGTTAGGTCTGTGAGGATAGTTACATTTTCCAGTAGGTCTGTACTGAGTTAGGCATAGACAGGTCTAGTAAGGAAATGGACCTTGGTGGCTAGCTGTAGGAATATAATCTAATGATTTAGCAAGGGGAAGGGCAAGGCCTCCCAGTACCATGTTTGCCATGTTTCCTGTGTTTGGGCCTACTAGGTCAAGGTCAGCCCAGACTTCACAACATCATGTCTCAATAAAAAGGTACTAACAAAGCCGGGTGGTGGTGGCACACACCTTTAATCCCAATTGGTGTTCTACAACACTAATTTTAGTTTGTATAGTTATTAAATATCTAACATGTAAAGCATTTTGAGTTGGAACTAAACATCAACAACTCTTAGAGCTATTAAAACATACCCCTTAGGGACTTGGCAGTAGATTGTTTATGAGGCTGATAGGGGTTGAGTCCCAATATCTCAAAATAGATCTCTCAGTGTTATGGGAAAATTTGGTTCCTTTTCCAGACAAATTTAAATTCAGCTTCATGGTGACAGAATACAAATTAAATTTTGTTGTGACAGTTATTTTGTGTTATATGTGGGCATGAGTACAGAAACAGGAAGGCAACTTTGGGAAGTTGGTTCTCTCCTTCTATCATGTGGGTCACAGATGGTCAATCAGATGGTCATGCTTGGCAGCAAGCCCCTTACCCACTGAGCCATTTTGTTGGCCTGAGGCACCAAGGTAACTGAGGGCTGAGGAGTTTAAGCACTTGGTACACAGGCCCGGACTGACGTTGTGGGGCTCGTAGTTCCAGGTGGAGACCTCGGATCCTTGAAGCACCAACCTGCCTAGCAAGACTCATCACATCAGTGAGCTCTAGGTTCAGTTAAGAGACCTTGGGGTTCGGGATCTGGGGGAAAGCTCCGAAGGTTTTAGAGCAGTTCTAGAGGTCCTGAGTTTAGTTTCCTCTGGTGTATCTGAAGACAGCACCAGTTACTAACATATATAAAATAAATACATCTTTAAAAAGGGAGACCTTCCCTAGATACTGCTGTGGGGAAGAGTGATCTAGAAGCTTCCTGACAACAGCCTTTGCTTGGATGTGCATCCACACACATCTGAGCGTATGGACACACACCACACATGAACACGTGGAAAAGATGATGCTTAAGGTTCTTATTTTCTCAAAGGACCTTTGTAGAAACAGTCCTCCTTTCGGTTGGTTAGGTGGCTCAGTGGTACAAGCTCCTCACTAAGCCTGGGGCCTCAGGGATCCTCAGAACCCACGTGTTGGAAGAGCTGGCTCCTACAGGGCTCCGCTGGTCTGCACACACTTCATGGCTCATATACAAAGGAGACAGAATAAAAACCTGATTCCTCAACTCTGTGACTACGCATTTTTGCTCCTCGTGCCTCAGTTTTCCCATCATATAAACGCGTAGCATCTGCTTGTGTTTTTTTTTAATATCATTTTGTCTGGTTTCAGCAGGAATTAGGGATGCGCTCTGCCTAGGTCGCTCTAAGCAGTAAGGCGTCAGCACACAGCAGCTGTTTGGGGCCTTCTGCTTTCATGTATCTCTCACTGTACAGTAGCAGATAGCCTTTTTTTTTTTTATAAATCTTTTTTTTT
>NC_034607.1:53362949-53364729 GCF_900095145.1 Mus pahari
GTTGTGAGCCACCATGTGGTTGCTGGGATTTGAACTCAGGACCTTCGGAAGAGCAGTCGGGTGCTCTTACCCACTGAGCCATCTCACCAGCCCCAGCAGATAGCCTTTTGTTTCCTAATAAGTCACCTAGTACTCACTTAATTTCTTATTATTTACTCATTTACTCACTGATCGATCGGTTGACATAGTGTCCTATGAAGCCCTGGGTGGCCTGGAATTCTGTATAAACAAGGCTGGTTTCAAGCTTACAAAGACCTGCCCGGCTCTGCCTCTTGAGTGCTGAGGCAAAAGCACTGCACAGGTGCCCAGCTTGTGTGATTGCTTATTTATTTATTTTGAAATTCTCCCTCTCTGCGACTTAGCACAGTTAAGTGTTCATGTTTGCCCTATTCCCTCAGCCGATCTGGTCATGAGAGGCAGATCTCGGAGTTTGAGGCCGGCCTGGTTTACATAGGAAGTTCTAAGACAGCTCGTGCTACATAGAGAGACTCTTTCTCAAAAATTAAGACTGACTGACTGACTGACTAACTAAAAAAACAAAGTCCTAGTCTGAATCCCTTTTGGTATGAGTCTGTATCCTCGTCTCTGCTCCCGTTTCTAAGAGCATGCACTTGTTTATCCTCTGCTCACGCGTCTGCTTCTGACCCTGACCGCAGGGCTGGGCTGACAATTGCTAGGTGCCTGTTTGTTGATAGATGTAGTACACACACACACACACACACACACACACACACACACACACACACGCAGCCTGAGCTGACAAACTTTAAAAAGACGTCTTGTTTTGTGTTTCCTGTTTCCGGTTTCCTTCTGTGGGTCCTCCCATCCTCATTATTTTTGAAGAGTTTGGCACAGTTCTTTAGTGTGCTGTATTTATGAGAAAGCTAAAACAGATTAATATACATATAAAGAAAGAAAGCGAGTACAATCTTTTTGAGAGCAGAATCATGCTTTAAAAAGTATATTAGCATCCATTGTTTTGAGAAGTTACAGATAATTTGTCCTCTTGTGATGTTTTCGGTTTTGACTCATTCTAAGCTTGCTCTCCGTCCAGGACACCAAGAGTAAGGTGTGTTCACAGACAGCAGGGGGCAGCAACAGCACGGGAAGGACGTTTACATTGGCTAAAGTTTCTCTCTGTAGGATACTTGCTGGCGTACTTGGAGGTTTTAGCTGGGTGGTGCAGCTGCACAGCCGTCCTCAACAAAAGCAGTTTCCCTGTCTTAGGGAAGGTGACTGCGTGACTTTAGTTGATCCCATGGAGTGGTTGAGCGGGGTGACACCTGTCCAGCCAGATCACCCTCACATCTAGAAAAAGGGATTTGACAAGGTGAAATTGAGCTTTCTTTCTATCTCAAAAATTTCAGGGCAAAATATAAAATAACAGTAGTCTACATTTGAACACGTTTCCAACAGATTAAGATAACTCATGCCCACATACAGATTACTTCACGTCTAACTCATCCACTCAGACTTTGTAACTACTTTGAAAAGTTATTATTTTACGTTTATTTGCATGTCTGTCTGTGTCTGAAACTGGTGTTACAGACCATTGTCAGCCTCCGTGTGGGTGCTGGGAATTGGACTCTTACCCTCTGGAGGAGCACCACTGAGCATCTCTCCAGCCACATGCAAATGGAATTCTGATAGAGAGTGCATTGAATTTGATTTTTTGTTTTGTTTTGTTTTGTTTTTTCGAGACAGGGTTTCTCTGTGTAGCCCTGGCTGTCCTGGAACTCACTTTGTAGACCAGGCTGGCCTCGAACTCAGAAATCCGCCT
>NC_034607.1:53365064-53378039 GCF_900095145.1 Mus pahari
AAAAAAAAAAAAAAAGAAGTTCACCACTCCTTGGGTGACCTTTGCCCTCCAAGGCCCTTACTGAGCAAGCTTATAAGTGTGAGTCGGTGCCTGTGCTTGCGCTTGCTTTCCATGCTCTCCTCCTTTAGACAACTGGCTCACAACCGTCCTTAATGCCCTCTTCTGGAGAGTGAAGACAGCTACAGTGTACTCACATATAATAATACATAAAAAAGAAAAAAAAGAAATGCATTTACAGAGATTCTAAGGGTCTGGAGAGAGAGGTGGTGAAGAGCTTACGGGCACTTGTTGCTTTTGCAGTGCACAGGTTTGATTTCCAGCTTCCGTGGCCGTCGCAACCATTCCAAACTCCAGTTTTGGATATCGGATAACCTCTTCTGACTTCTGTGGGCACTAAGGATGCATTTTATATAAAATTAAAGATAACTAGATCTAAAGGGGGGGGGGGATGCTAACAGATTAGGTGTGGTGGTTTGATTCTGTATCCCAGCTGCTCAGGAGGCCGAGGCAGGAACATCGCTTATGCCCAGGGGTTTATACCAGCTTATATAACATAGTTACAGCCTCGTTTCTAAGAGAGGAATGAAAGGCCTACTCTTCAATTTCAGAGTAATGAATCTTTACTTTTAATTTTAATTAGGATATGTGGGTCTGTTTACATGTGACTATAGGTGCCTAGGAGCTGGGGTTATAGATAAATTGTGAGCTGCCCAGTGTGGGTCTGAACATTGAACCTGGGTCCTCTGCAAGAACAGTTTATGCTTGTAACCACTGAGCCATCTCTCCAACCTGAAATGAATTTAAATGAAACTTTAGGATAACTCCAAAAACTATTAAATGATTTGAGAGTGTAGTCGATGTTTTGATTGGTAATAGACACAGAGGTCTAATATTGTACACCTTCAATACCTGTATTAGGAATGAGAAAGATGAAATGATGACCTGTGTCCATGCTCTGTCTTGATGTCAAGGGGTCTGTGACCTTGCCTTAGCTTTTGCATGGTTTTCCAGGCCGTGGTAGTTAATGGAGAATGTAGTTTTTAAAAATCTAGTTGGAAATTGGCAACTAAGGTTCAGTGGAGGTTAAAACCTAGGGAAGGAGGCTGAGGGTGGTCGTGAAGGTTCCAGGAGGTCTATATTAGGGTAGGGGACAGCGAGGACAACAAGAGCCTCACATCTGCAGCAGCTGTTTTTTGTGGTGTAGTGTGTAGTGACTGTTCAGTGTGGGGCACTGCCTGTGTGTTGTGTCATCTCAGGCACGTACGTATCCTCTGGGTAGTCGGCATCGTCAGTACATCGTGCAGACAAGGACGGGGCTCAGGACAGGGCCACGCTGCGGATGAGAAAGCCACAGAGCAGCATGCCTGGGCTAGCGCCAGCCCTGGCTCTGCCTTCTTGCACTTTCTTGGTTCCTGTTCCCCTCCTCACATGATTCCTGGAGATGGCTCTCAATGGCCAAGTTCCAGTTTAAATACTTGATTCAGCCTCTGCTGATGGGAGCGCTGGGTTGTTAATGGAATTAGGATGTAAATTAGGTCTTATTCTAGTGGCTTTGTCTTTGGCTCACTTAGTCATAATTAATGTTTCCACACCTTCTGAAGGAGACCCAGACCTGCAGGGGGTGCAGTGCTCTAGTAATAGGGCCTTGGGCGCTACCACAGTAGTCCCCTGTCTATAGATACCCTTTGAGCTAAAGCATAAAATAGAATTGAGTTTAGAGTCCTGGACAGTTTGTGCTTTCTGGTTCAAAGGATTTCATTATTTTAATATTATGATATGTTGTTTTTATTTCTGTTTCTGCTTTGTTTTAGGAAGATACCAGGCATTGTTGTTGGCAGTTTTTGTAACTCCTCTAATTGATCTTCGTTCTGATTTTTCAAAATTTCAAGAAATGATAGAAACGACTTTAGATATGGATCAGGTATGCAATTTACATTTAATTCCTACAGCAAAGTATTTTTGAAAGGGAAAAAGTAACCAGAAACAACAGAAAAATCATATTAAAAAATGTCTAATTTGTCTTGAGTTTGTATTTTTGGCACTGTGTGTGGCACCTCTGTGGTCAATTGATGTAAACTCAAGTGACAGACAAGGAAGAGTGGACTTGCCAGGCGGTGCTGGGGATTGAACCCAGGGCCTTGCATGTGGAGGGCGAGTGTCTGATCATTGCTCCATCCAGCCCCAATCCTTTTCAGTGAAGATAAAAGCCGGCAGAAGCAATGACTGTTGAGTGCAGCGGGTGGGTGTGGGAATTATTCCTCTCGTTTATCCTGGAACTTGGTATCCACCAGCCTCAGCTTCCCAAGCGCCAATGCAAGGAGTACAAGGGTGTGCGGCTGATCCAGCTTGAAAGGAAACGATGTCATAAGTGATTCCAAATGTTCAAATGCGTTAAATTCTAATTAAGTAGAAGGAATTCTAGTTACTGAGCTGTGGTAGCTCATGTAATCTCAGCTTGCAGAAGACTGTGTTAAAACGATTGTATGAGTTCAAGCTCAGTGTGGTCTACACTGTAAGCCTCAAGTTAGGAGTGAGAGGCATACAAGGAAGTGGGTTTACTTTCCTATAGAAAGTTCTTTTGGGGAGGTGAGGTTAGTTTGTGCATAAAATAGGCAGAGGTGGTTGCTCTTTGTTTTTTTGTTTTAGATTTATTTTTATGTGTGTAAGTGTTCTGCCTGCATGCATCTTTATATTGTGTGTGTATCTGGTGCCCACGGAAGCCAGAAAAGACGTCTGGTTACCGGTAGCTAGATACAGATGGTTGTGAGTTACCATGTAGTGCTGGGATGTATTTTGGTTGTATTAGATTGTATGTGTGTGTTTGTGTATGTGTGCTGGTGTGAGCATGTGAGTCTAGAATAGGATAGGTGTTATTTAGAATTGCTGGGTCCGGTGAAACCCTCTGGAAGGCCTGGTTTCCCCTGTGGCTTTCAAATGGCTACCAGTAGCAGTTGAGCCAACATTCTGAGCCCTGCCATTTGCCATGAATAGGTTTTCTCTACCAAAGAAATAAGCCAGTTTGAGGTGAATTAAAAGAAAGTAGGTTTATTTGGGAATAAGACCTGAAAAAGTCAAGGATAGACTGTGTTAGGGAAGTTTTTTACAGTTTGTAGGTAAAGGAAAATGACTGTCTACCGCATGCTGGGCGTGTGCCTGGGCATGGTTATCTAAGGTTGGTGTACTGGCTAGTTTTGTGTCAACTTGACACAGGTTGGAGTTATCACAGAGAAAGGAGCTTCAGTTGGGGAAGTGCCTCTACGAGATCCAGCTGCAAGGCATTTTCTCAATTAGTGATCAAGGGGGGAGGTCCCCTTTTGGGTGGTGCCATCTCTGGGCTGGTAGTCTTGGGTTCTATAAGAGAGCAGACTGAGCAAGCCAGGGGATGCAAGCCAGTAAAGAACATCCCTCCATGGCCTCTGCATCAGTTCCTGCTTTCTGACCTGCTTGAGTTCCAGTCTTGACTTCTTTCAGTGAAATGTAAGCTGAATAAACCCTTTCCTCCCCAACCTGCTTCTTGGTCATGATGTTTGTGTAGGAATAGAAACCCTGACTAAGACAGCTGGGCAGCGTGGGTGGGGTGGCTGGAGACTATGGGTGAGAGGGACTGGGTCAGCTGTCAGAAATGTCAGGAGTCTGTGGTCCGGTTGACAAGGAACTTGTTATTTCCTCCAGCTCAGCTGTACTGAGATTTGTCAGAGAGAGGTCTCTGGGTCTGGAGGAGCTGGAAGCCAAACTCCAGGCCACTGATTAAGCTCTGGGATTACTCAGAGCCACTGGGTCAGTGGAAGTCTAGTGTCCCTGGCAGTGAATTATGGCCACCTCTGCCGGGATTTGGAGAGCCTCCAAAACTTTGACCATCAGGGAGCAATTGACAGCGGCCGTTCCCTTGGTGGCGAGAATAAGGAGTGGGTCTTGGAATTGCTGGAGATGTTGGCCCTTGGCTCTTTGGAATTTCCTGGTTAAGGCAGCTCAGCCCACTGTGAAGAGGTCCCCACTGGGAGGCTCTTGGAGGTTCACTAATCTGTGCAAGAGCGCCTGTCCACAGAGAGGAAGGGAGTAACCCAGGGACTGGAGAGAGCTGAGGAGGGAAGCACTGCCTTGTTGGGACAGTGACTGGGAAGGGCTGAAGAGTAAATGCCATCTACATAATAAAGAAGTGTACTAGGAATGAAGTCTCGAGCCAAAGCTTGGCCAGAAAAATGAGGACTGTCCTGGAAGCCATGAGAGAGAACTGTCCCTGTGAGCTGCCTCAAAGCCCTGTATCAGGGTCCACCCAGGTGAAGGCAAAGAGAAAGTCAGGATGCAGGGGGACAGTAAAGAAGGGATCCTTTAGGTCCACGAAGGCAGAGGAGGAGTGTTAGGGAGGAAGGTGGACGTGTTGGTAACCACAGGGTGGGTTGGAACCGCTGCCTTATTAATGTACTGTGTGGTAGCACCGGGAAGCTCGTGTACTGCACACACTGGGAGAAAAGGAGTGTTACGAGGCCAGTCAGTAGGAGTCCCTGAGATGTAGGTGGGTAATGGCTTGAGACTGCAGTGGTGGGTTTCAGAGACGGGAAACTGGGGTCTGGAGGGAAAGGAATAGGAGGATAAAGGCTGGCTGTGGTGGGTAGCAGTCACTGTGTGGAGATATTCCACACTTGAGAGTTGACTGGATCTGTAGGGTAGGGACAGAGGAGTCCGGGGTGGGATCTGTGAGGCAACTAGGGAAAGAAGATGGGAGTCAGGAAAGGTTACGGGGGCCAGGGTGGCTTCAGAGCAGCTATGGATTTCATGGTGGAGTAAAGGAACCAGGCAGACAGGAATGGCCAGAAACGCTTGAGAAGAATCACCCTGCAAGAATGCAGGGAACAAGAGGGTCTTAGGTGTACAGGAGGGGGTTCCATCCCTGCAGGAAGAACGGGGTCTTAGGTGTACAGGAGGGAGTTCCGTTTGTCCCCCCAACCCCCCCTCCCCTAAAGAAGTTGGTGATGACACTGTAGCATTGTCCTTGCCTTGGCAAAGTGATGGAGGTCACTGAGTCTAGGAGCCTATGCTAGTGGGGCTGGGCCTCTGTGACTGGGCATAGAAGATGAGCCCACATGGGCGTGGCTTCCTGGGCTACTGAGGGTTGTCACATTTGAAACCAGCCCCTGGCAGAGGGCAGCCAAGCCTGTCAGGAAACTGCCACCCCCTCTCATGCTTTTAAAGACTTTAGAAGCCATTTTCATCGACGTCTGTATTGGGGTTTGAGAACCATCTTTTTTCCAACTATGTGGTTATGACTTGTAGAAGTTAGGTTTGGTTCTACTATTTCCTCCCATGCTCCCAGAAATAAGACTCGGACTCAAAATATATTTACAAATACCTTGGCCATATAGCTAGGCTCTTTTCTGATTAGATCATAGTGTAGACAACCCAGTTATTTTAACCTACATTCTGCCACATGGCTAGTTACCTGTGCTCAGGTACTATGCGTCTGTCTTTTCCATCTTCCCCAGGGGAATCTTTCCGTGCTTGGCTCTATTGCAGAATTCTCTGTGCCTCCCAGATGTCCCACTTCCCATTTCCTGCCTAAGCCCTAGGCCACAGGCTTCTTAAATTGACAGGTGATGGGTCTATACAGTATGGAAAATATTCTCTCTACAATGACAGAAATAAAATGGGTGGCCTCTGCTGTGGAGGCTGAGTTCAGGTGGGTACTGAATCATGGAGAAATTTTTGTCAGCTTGCTGGAACTTACCAAAGTCAACTTTAGTTGACTATCTAACTCCATTCCCTGAAGGAGGCAATAGGTCATAAGCTCCCTCCTCTGGTGGCCACCTTGACTGGGTTGGTAATCCCAGTTGGGTTCTTTAGCTGACCTTGGCTTGTCACCCACAGGGACTGTATTGTCCACTAGGTGGGTCTAGTCTGCATTCTTCCTGGCAGCAGCCCGAACCCACCTGTGTTCTTGGGTGATGTGCAGGTCAGAGGTCAGAGGCCTGGCAAAGGTAGTGGAACTTTTTACTGTAGATGGATAGGTTGGCAGAGAAGGAGCCTCAGCATGTTTCAGTCTGGACGAGGTCGTGTAGGGAGAAAGGAACGGGAATTGGAGCAAGCCCCTCAGCCCTTGCCACCTCTTGGTGTAGGCAGAGGAGAGCGGAGGTCTGCCAGACTGTTGTAAGTAGCCACAGGGGAGGGGAATCCAGGCAGGGCAGACTAGGGCGTGGGTTTTGGGGGTCATAGAAGGGGGAGGGGACAGAGTCGGCGGAGGAGGGAAGAGGATGGGGAGAAGGTTGAGAAAGGGGAGGTGGTAAGTTAGAAGGGGAGCAGTGGGAGGAGAGGGTGGGGAAGCCAGTGACTCCGGCAGCCCAATCCTGGTGAACAGCTCAGGGTCCAGGTCCCCGGGTAAAAGGCCAACAAGACAGGATGTCAAGCACTGGCTACAGAAGTGCAATTCCCCGAAAATTGAACATTAGGGAGCTCATGCCCTATGCAGACATGTTCAAGGTCATGGAGCATATGAGTGCCTTCTGGTGGCCATTTAGATTGGTTATATAGAATATACTGAGGTCAGGCCACAGAGTTCTGAGGTGGACCCAATTTAGCTAAGCTTCGCAGCAGACAGTTTGGGGGTGTTTGGGGGTTGACTTTAGATCCAGCAGTGCTCGTTGTCCAGTCTTTGCTGGTTGGTTTAATTCTTGAGCGGAGAAAACCTCTGGATGGCAAATGGCAGGGCTCAGGATGCTGGCTCAACTGCTACTGGTAGCCATTCTAGAGCCAGAAAGGTTAGAGGATTAGCTGTTGGCTGTTCATACTAACTTGAGCGGCAAGGGATGACTAGTAAGTCCATCCCTAGAGACCTTCATGGCCAGGCTTCTACATTACCCTGGGAGCTGACCTCTTGAGGCCAGGTCATGCCCCCTCCCTCTGCCGGGCCCTGCCGTCCTGGGGTTTTCCCTCCCAGTGCATCTCGGACTGCTGTGGCCAGTAGCAGTTACTCCTCAGTCACTGCAACTGGGGGCACTTGCAGTTTATAGTGTGGAACTGTCTTAAATAGTCACAATCCTAATTAAAGGCTGCACTCCTGGGAGCTGACCTAGGGCAGGCCTCTAACCATTTCTCAGGTTATAAGGCAAGTTCAAATCACCGTCATCATCGCAGATATTTGTAATGAATTTAGACATTCGGATTACATTTTTAGAACTACTTTCAGAAGTTCTCCAGGGACTCTGAGTTATTGATGTCTAATCTTTGCAAGCCTGGCTGTGCTTAGGAGTTCATGTGATGAAGGGTCTCATTTACACAGTGGCATGCTTCCTGTGCCCTTCCCTCACCCCACCCCCAAGTAAGTGTTTCTGTGGCTGCTTTCCATTAAGTCTTCTCTTTTTTTCTTTTTCCTATTTTGGAAATAAATATAGATCAAAACTATCCCAAGCCAAAATTCCAAAAGGCATTGATTTAAAAAAAAAAAACTAAACAATTTCCTTTGTGTTTCAGTGAATTATATTAATTTTTAAAGATTTTTTTTGACAATTTCATGTGTTTATACCGTTTATTTTGAATATATCCAATGCATTTCTTTCCACTTCCCCCCTGTGGTGGTTTGAATATGCTTGGCCCATGGGGAGTGGCACTGCTAGGAGGTGTGGCCTTGTTGGAGGAGCTGTGTCACTGTGTAGGTAGGCTTGGAGGGCTCCTGGAGCTCAAACTGCCCAGTGTGTAAGAAATCGGTCTTGGTCCTCTCCTGGCTGCCTTCAGATCAAGATGTAGAACTCTCAGCTCCTTTTCTAGCACCCTGTCTGCCTGGACGCTGCCATGCTTCCTGCCATGACGATAATCGACTGACCCTTTGAAGCCGTAAGCCTGCCCCAGTTAAATGTTGTCCTTACGAGTCACCTTGGTCATGGCGTCTGCTCGCAGCAATGGAAATCTAACTAAGACACCCTTGGTCTTCATTGTCATGTTTTCCTTTTTTCTTTTTCTTTCTTTTTTAATTCATTTTTATCTCATGTGCATTGGTGTTTTTCCTGCATGTATGTCTGTGTGAAGGTGTCGTGTAGATGCTGGATGCCTGCATGCTCAGGGATGCCTTCCCCTTCCCTAGGAGCTGTAATGTCAGTGGTGCCGCATGGAGCCAGGATCCCCAAGAGCCCCTGCATCCATGCAGGAATGTGTACTGGCTCGACATTACGGTTTCGCTAACTATACCTGCTATGAGAAGAGCAGTGGCTGTGACATGTCCATAAAGCATTTCCAGCGCCCCTTCCCATCCTCTGCCACTTTACCACCCATTCTCCCACGATGTTGCCCGAGTTACCTACCCTCCACCGTGTGTGCACACACTCAGTAAGCACTTCTCGTCACTTAGATGACACGTGTATGCGTTACCTACTGACCTCTACAGAGAGAAGCTTCTCTGGCCATAGCTGAGGACAGCACTGATCTGCGCATAAGTCGTGAATAGGCAGTTTGATGTGTCCGAGTAGGAAAACAGCAGTAACAGTTTTTCCCGCCTGGGGCTGTGATCTCCCTAGTTGAGGTCTTCTGACGAGGTTTACAGTACCTGGTAGGAATTCCCTCCTGTGGATTATGCCTCAGATCCAATTCTAAAGCCGTTGGTTATCCCCATAAAAACTTGATGCTGATCTTGGTGGTCTTTTTTATGTGAGCTTGACACAGCATCTGAGATGAGGGAACCTTGATTGAGAAAATGCCTCCATAAGCTCAGCCTGTAGAACATTTTCTTAACTAGTGATTGATGGGAAGGAGCCCATCCCACTGTGGGCAGGGCCATCCCTGAGATGGGGTCCCAGGCTCTATGAGAGAGCAGGCTGAGCAAGCCATGGAATGCAAGGCAGCAAGCAGCATCCTCCATGGCCTCTGCATCAGTACCTGCCTCCAGGTTCCTGCCATTTTAGTTCTTGTCCTGACTTCTGTCAGTGGTGGACTACGGTGTGTAATGTAATCCGCATAAACCCTTGCTTCCTGGTGCTCCATCTCAGCAGGAGTGACCCTATCTAGGACACTGCTGTTGCACCAGTGGGAAAATCAACACTCTTGATGAGTATGCGGTATCCACTAAGAGTGAAATTCATTGATGGCTTTTCTCTTCTCTCGGAGTACCCTGCATAGCACTTCTGTTGCTGTGAAAGCCAGCCAGTAGCGCTCCAGCTGGTTGTGTTTGATCCTGTGGCATCTCACGCGCCAGCATTTCCTGGGTGCTTCTGGTTTGTCTCACCCAGCTCCACTTGGTTTTATGTTTTCAATTATTACTTTTTTAAGTTACATTCCTGTGTGTGTGTGTGTGTGTGTGTGCAGACCAGAGGACATTTCGAAGGAGCCAGTTTTCATGTGGGTCCTGCAACTCAAACTCAGGTTGTCCGTCTTGGCAAGGAGCACCTTTACTTGCGGAGCCATGTTACTGGCCCCTGTTATTGTACTTAGTGAAGGTATTTTCTATGGTTAAAATTCTGCGCTTCACCACGACATGTCCCTCTCCCTGGAGGTCAGCTCTTTGGAGAACTTAAGATTTAAAAGTCCCTCTTGGTTTTCTTTCTTTCATTAATTCCAAACATTACCGTTTTTGTATCCTCTTATTTATTGTTGTTGTTTTATATGTGTGTGTGTGTGAAGCCAGAAGAGCTAGATTTCGAGCTAGATTTCAGGTGGTTGAGATAGGGTCACTGGAAACTCATGTCCTCTGCAGAGCAGCAAGCACTCTTAACCACTGAGCCATTTTTCCGGTCTTCCTTTTTTGTTCCACATTTATTTGTGTGCGGTTCGGTGGTGGACACAGAGTGTGTGGAAGTTTATCCTGTGTTTGAGATTGTATTTCCCTTTAGTGTCTCTCTAGCTGAGTGCACTCCACAGCTTTAGAAAGGAGTCATTTACTCAGAGTCATGTGGGTTACAAGTTGAATCTCCCTGTTTTCTAGGTGCACCTTCTTTAGTGATAACTTTTTGCCTTGGGTTTGATTTGGTCTAATAGAAAAGGTGATGTTTAGTTTTTACATGATAAAGAATTCCCCAGCTTTTGTGAGTCTTCGGGGTGTAAATTAGAAAACTTAGGTCTAGATTTTATTTCTGAAGTTAACCTGAGCTTTTGTTTGGCGGTGCTGGACATTGCACCCAGGATCATATATAAATACACTCTGCAAGCATTTTACCACTGAGCTATAACTGTAGCTGGTTCCCTGTGCACCTTTGATAGAGATTTTAGCCTATTATGTATTTTGTGGCTTCTCAGATCTTTGAACTTCCACCATCAGATTGTTTTGTGATTCTTCTTTCTTGCCCATTGCTCCCTGAGACAGTCTCACCAGTGGGTGTGTGCTTAGCCTCTGGTTACTCACTGTTGTACTGATTGAGGTTAATTTTTGGGTTGGGAATGTAGCACACTTGCCCAACTGGTGTGCAGAGCCATTGGCTTGTTTCTCAGAACTGCAAACATGAAGAGGGAGAGAAGGAGTTTCCTTCCCTGTGTTCTCCCATCTGGTTGGATAAACTGACTGGTGTGGAAGTTGTCTCCTGGGTTTACTACTAACTCTGCTTGGCCTGGATTTCACTGGCTAGAACTTGTAGATCTTCCTGCTTTTGCCTCCCAGATGCAGGGAATCCAAGTTTGCCTCCATGCCTAGCTTTTTTTCTCATCAGAGTGAAAAGCCTGTCCTTATCTTCACACTGAAGAAATTACTAGACCCTCAGGATACCTGATAGCAAGTCACATTGCTTCATTACCGACTCATGTGTTTAGCTCTGTGCTTTTAAGCCCTTGGGTTTATTTCCATTCTACACAGTAATTGTTGAGTTTAAATTTGAAATTCGTTTATTAGACTGCCCTAGTCAGATTTTTTCTTTGCTTGAGAAACACTCCTGCTGTTTGAGAATACTTTAGGGGCTGGGTTTCAGGTTTGTAGGTTTTTTCCCCCTCGGTTGCCATAAAATTATAGTGCGCTGAGGTCTGTCTTGTTCATGTTAGGGTGCTTCAGTTCCAGATGTGATTGCTATGTACACAAGGGTTTATTTCTTTGTATTATTGAGAGAGGAGGAGGAAGAGGAGAGAGAGGCAGAGCGACAGAGAGAATGTCAAGTTAGAATCAGAGGACAATGTATAGAAATCTTATTTTTTAAGCATTATTCACTTAATTTAGGATGTGTGTGTGCACACGTGTGTTTGCTTTCTATGTGCATGCAGGTATCTGAGGAAGCCAGAGGGGGGCTTTATGTCCCCTAGAACTGGAATTGAGGGGGTTGTGAGTTACCTGTGATGTCAGTGGTCCTCTGCAAGAGTCATAAGGCCTTAACTGCTGGGCCATCTCTCCAGTCCCAGGGGTCAGTGTTTTCCTAGGTCTAGGTCTTGGGAGCTAAGCTCCGGTCCTCAGGCTTGGAAGCACTTCCACCTCCTGAGCTAGCTTGCCAGCTCCAGGGCTTCTTTCTCTTTTCTTTCTTTTCTTGTTTTTTTCCAGCCAGTTCACTGCTCCATTCTGGAGGACTAACAGTCGTCTTAGCTTGCTGTGATAAATAAAGACTATGCTCCACCTCACAGATGACCGTAGGGTGGAGGAAAGCTGCTTGCTGACTTGCTCCTTCTCACTAGCCCCGTTTGCTTTCTTACATGCCGCAGGGCTACTGTCCAGGGACGGCACCCTCCACAGTGAGCTTCATCCTCCCAGGCCTTGCCTACCTGCTGCACCTCATTGAGGGGCTCCTTCTACTCAGGGGACAGACTAAGTGACAGAGCCACCACTACGTATTGAACCCGCTCGTGTTTCTCCTCTCTTTCCTGACTAACCCTAACCCCTGACCTCTAACCCCTAACCTTGGAACTGGCTGTGTGTAGATAGGCAAGATTGGCCTTGTGCACAGTTGCCTGCCTTTGCCTCCCGAGTGCTGGGATTAAAAGCTTGTGGAACCATGTCTGGCATGAGGTAGACTTTGAAATGATCCCTGGCTTTGTGTTGGAGAGTCTTTACTTAGCATCAGTTATGGGATTTTCTCCAGCTGATCATTTGTCTGGAAAAACGTGCTTATAATATTTTATCTAATACTTCTGGGGTAGTGGAGCTTTTATAACATAATTGTCTAAAACATACTCTGGGCTAGAGAGTTAACTCAGCAGTTCATGTATGTGTTCTTGTAAAGGACCCGGCTTTGGTTTCCAGCACCCACAAGGCATGGCAGCTCATATTTATTTGTACCTCCAGGTCCAGGGGATTTCGTGTACTCTCTGGCCCAAGGTCACCAAAGCACACACGGTACACAGATACTACCAGGGAAATCGCATATATAAAATATGAAAATATATAAAACCTAAAAATCTTAGTTTCTTTTATGTTTATTTGTTTTGTAATTCCTTCATCTTTTGATGTGCATCCTCTGTAAAGGTTTCTACTCTTTGAGAATTGGTAATTTGATTTTAGACCATCTCTGGAGTATTAGTGATTCCTTTAGTAATGTGGCTAAGGCCCAACCCTACCTTTCTCAGTCCTTTCATCTCACTGTAAGCTCCTTGCTCCTCTGTCTGTCTGTCTGTCTGTCACCTTTACTGATCCAGTGGCTTGTTCTAGTGCCAAGGTAGGTGGTACTGTTTGAAAAACAATTGACTAAAGTTGAGATGTCCTATGTGGGGCGAGTGGCAGACTGCTGAAAGATGCCCATGGGATATGTGTCCTGTATCAGCATTTATTTCAGTCACATTAAAGACCAGGTCATTTCCCCCTTTTTCTGTTTAGGTCCCCTGCAGCTCTTTTAAACATTTATTTGCTATATATTTATTTATGTGTGTGTGCGTGCGTGCCTCCGTGTGTGCAGGGACAAAGAGGGTCAGAAGAGACATTGCATCCTCTAGAACTATAATTATAGGTGATTCTGAGTCCCGTGTGATACCTCCATGTGGGTGGTGTGAGCGTGGGAACTGAACTTGGGTCCTCTGCAAGAGCAGTTAGCGGCCAGCTCCATCTCCAGTCTTGGAACAGCTAAGATAAGGATACCCCTTGGAACAGCTAAGATAAGG
>NC_034607.1:53378824-53404256 GCF_900095145.1 Mus pahari
AAGGGTACCCCTTGGAACAGCTAAGATAAGGGTACCCCTTGGAACAGCTAAGATAAGGGTACCCCTCCAGATTTGCCTCACCATTTCTTTTCTATATGGTATATTGAGGACTTGGCCAGGCCCCTACTTTGCCTCTTCACTGGAAGAAGAGGTAAAAGTTGTGTGGCACACTTCCAATCTTCCGTGACAACAATGGGTCCTCCCTACCCCTGCTTGCCCCCTGTAATTGTTGTAAGTCTTGATCCTCATTACTGGATAATCTTCATTATATGTTTAAATGACTATTAGTATTCTGTTCTGTTGATGCGTTATGCAAATTATGTGTCTTGAAGTTGTGCTGTAAACTTAACTGTATAGAGGCTTTATCAGAAAACTGTATGGGGGCTTTCTCTAGCCTGTGCGTTTATTTTGCTTCTATTTCATCATTTCCATAAAATTTCAGCCGAATAGCTGTGTCAGAGTAAACATATCCTGGTCGCATTGCGTTTTGTCCTGCCCTGCACCTTTTTGTTTGTTTTGTGTTTCAATACAGGATTTGTCTGTGTAGCCTTGGCTCTTCTGGAACTCTCTATAGAACAGGCTGGCCTTGAGCCCAGAGATCTGCCTGTTTCTGTCTTCAAACGCCAGGATTAAAGATGTGTGTCAATGCACCTGGCCACTGCTCTTTTTAAACACGTACCGACTTCACCCTCAGCAGGCGTGGCTGAGTGAGTGCGTGGTTTCAGGAAGCCTCCCTGGTGTCTGTAGCTTCTTTGTCTTAGGTGGGGACAGGAAGCAGGAAAAGAGCTGGTGGAATAGCTGCCTGCACGGGGAAAACTACTGTACTGTTTAAATATTCATATCTTTATTACTGCGCTTTCCTCCCCATTACTCCATTGCTCATTTTAGGTGCTTATGCCTGCTCACTTGATGACCTTAATACTTTCCTTATATGCAAAGAAGTGCCCTGACAAAACAGCTTTTATGTTTTCATAGTTTTGGTAAAGCTGTGGTATACCTTTTATCTTTAAAAAGATCTATTCAGAATTTTAGCTTTTAATATTTTATATAATTGGTACATGTTTTATTTTAAATATTTTATTCATTTTCCACTAGCTTTCTGTAATTTGATTTTTTTTTCTCCTTGTGAATTCACTTCAGGAATATGAAAATGTGCTCTGATTAAGTGGATAATAATTAGGAGCAATTTGTCTCAGCCTTATTTAGTGAATATGTTTTTGTCATCTTGTTTTAGAAAATTGACTCACTCTCATATTAAGCTTTTATGTATAATTGTCAATTTAACAACTTTCAATGCCTGGTACAGATAGACTTCTTTTTAAAATATTCCTTTGTAATTTTATTTGTTTAAATTTTAGTCATTTGCTTAAAAAAAAAAAAAAAAAAAAAGAACAATCACTAGGCTTGAAGAGCTATTAACATTTAAGTTTCTGTTTCCATGGTTTGTTCCTTAACTTGAAACCAGTTCTATTTAGTGATCAAATAAATTGCTCTTTAAAGGTCTCTACATAATAAAGACTTGAAAATTCCATGTATGTCTTTGCTTTTAAAACTGAGAACCATTTTTCATTACACTTTCTTTCTGGTTAATAATGTAGCTGGTAAATAATGAAATGTCAGGCGTGGTGCCACACACCATTACTCCAAGTACTCCGGTGGCAGAGACAAGCAGATCTCCAAGAGCAGTGCCAGTCTGTAGCTAGATGTACAGTGTGACCCTGTCTCCAAAGCAGTGGCCTGGAGCAGTTTACAGACAGTATTTAAGAGCGCCATGCTGGATTCGATCCCAGCATTCACTGCCCTCTAAAATGTGTCATCAAATCATGAAATTTTGACCTGGGTGTGGATGTGCATACCTTTAATTCCAGCACTTGAGAGGCAGAGGCAGGTAGCTCTCTGTGAGTTCAAAGCCAACTTGGTGGAGCTCACTCTGTAGACTAGGCTGGCTTTGAATTCACAGAGAGGTTCTCGTGCCTCTGTCTTTTAAGTGTTAGGATTAAGGACAAATGCCACAACACCTGGCAGTCACACAGGTTTTGAGTGTGTGTGTGTGTGTGTGTGTGTGTGTGTGTGTGTGTGTGTGTGTGTGTGTGTATTACTCCTGTGAGTCATTTTTCACCCTATACCACACAGGCTCCAGGGATGGAGCTCAGGTCACCAGGCTTGGCAGTTAGAAATTCTTTTACCCATGAGCCACCTTGCCTTCACTAGCTAGACAGAGGTTTTTAAGAGTGGTTTTTTGGAGGAGGCATTGGGAGTGGAGTGCTTTGTTGAATTAGAGCTATTGGGGTTCTTAAGGTAGATCTTTGGTTTGGGAAAAGCATAATGTAGTGATGATTTTGAATATTGAACATTCTTTAGTAATACTTAAGGAAAATGCATACTGGGTAGCATTGAAGACAGCTGCATCATGAACTTTGGATCAGCTTCCTATGAGTAATTCCTGTGTATCTAGAACTCTTAAGCTCCTATTAAAATTTCTTAATAAGTAGAAAGTTCTTCATAGTGTGGCTGGACATGTTAGGGATGGTCACTCCTGCCGGACTCACCAGATGTTCCCAGGCAGAAGAAACATCATAAGTCTATCATCACCCATTTGTTTGTATGATTTACCTAGTCCTTGCTCCTGCTATAGGTGGAGAACCACGAGTTCCTTGTAAAACCCTCATTTGATCCAAACCTGAGTGAACTAAGAGAAGTCATGGATGGCCTGGAGAAGAAGATGCAGTCCACCTTAATAAGTGCAGCCCGGGGGCTCGGTAAGATGGGTCATTCCAGCCAGGTGTCCCCGAGTCCTTTCTCTTCTTACCCCGAGAGGGTGCCTGCTTTGCTCAGAGACTAGTCATTGAGGATGGCAGATGTAATTTTGTGATTTTGTTATTAAAATCTAATTTTTATTTATGCATGACTCTCTGCTATCCTTTTTGCAAATGTGGTCTGTCTATCGTTTTTATTAATAAATTTGGTTGCTGTTTTTCAGCCAACAAATTTGTATCATTTTTTTTTAAGTATGGTCTAATAATTACTTTGAATAAAACTGTAAGCAGAGGCCATGATAGAAAAGTTTACAGATCTTAGGTATATAAAGTTTAGCCAGCAAGTCATTTGTTCTGTGAAATCTGTGCTTAAGAAGAATATATCCTACTTTTTCTAGTGTCTCCTTGTCAGAGTCAGATTTTTGTCTGGAAACTGCATTTGCCCACTTTTATACCCGAGCTTTCAGATATTCTTTGGTTAAAAAGAAAAGCCTGGCCTGGGGTGGTGGTTTAGCAGATAAAAATGTCACCAAACAGCCTAAACACCAAACATGGACCTGCTTGGTGCAAAGAGATCTGACTCCCATAGTTTGTCTTCTGAGCTCTACATTGAGCCACGGCACTAGTCAGATGTGGTTTTGACCATTTACACCAAAAAGCGGCGATATATATATATATATATATGACTTAAGTTTCTTTATCGTAAAGGATTGGACCCTGGAAAACAGATTAAATTGGACTCAAGTGCCCAGTTTGGATATTATTTCCGTGTAACCTGCAAGGAAGAGAAAGTCCTTCGTAACAACAAGAACTTCAGCACAGTAGATATCCAGAAGAATGGCGTGAAGTTTACCAACAGGTCAGAGAGCCCGTTTGTTACACTCATAAGCTCGTGCTTGTTCATGGCTTCTCCGGTAAAAGCAAAGACTTTGACACGGAGCTTTTGCTTTCTCCTGTTCACTGACTTAAATATTAACTAAGACTCAGGCTTTACTTTCTTCCAAGAAGCTAGTAGATCTTTCAGCACTGTTAACCCAGGAGGGATAGTCCTAAAAGTCCCTTGGGAAGGGCAGTGCCTTCCTCCTGTACTGGCCTAGAACCTGTGGCCTGCCTTGATATTACAACTCCTTAGTATTCCCAGTACAGAAAACATATATACAGGATCTACTTTTGTATGTTTACTTTGTTTGGGTGTACCGGTGTTTTGTCTTTGTGTATGTATGTGTGTTCTGAGTATACCTGTTAAAAGCCAGAAGAGCATGTCGGACCTGCCAGAGCTGGAGTTAGTGGACAATTGTGGGACACCATATGGGTGACCCTGGGTCTCCTAGAGCAGCTCTTAGTCACTGAGCCGTCTCTCTAACCCTGTATTAACTTAAGTACAGTGTTGTATGCTGATGTTATTCTTGGTGTGTTATATACCCCAGTTATGAAAATGGTGTAATGGTTCCTTACAATAATTTTCTGAAAGAAGTAGGACAGGTGCATTTATTTCTCCCTTCACAGATCTGATAAATCTCAGTTCCTACTTACATGCAAGTAATACTGTTATATACTGAAACCTAGCTCTTCTCCCCCTTTTAATCAGTTTATTTATTTTTTCTTTTTTTATTGGATATTTTCTCTATATTTCAAATGTTATCCCTTTCTGGTCCCCCCCTTCCCGAAAACCCCCTATCCCATCCTCCCTCCCCCTGCCTCTATGAGGCTGTTCCTCCACCCACTCCCACCTCCCTGTCCTCGATTCCCCTACACTGGGGCATCTATCGAGCCTTCATGGGACCAAGAAAGTTCTAGCTAGAGCAGTTAGGCAACAAAAGAAGGTCAAATGGATACAAATTGGAAAGGAAGAAGTCAAAATATCACTATTTGCAGTTGATATGATCGTATACTTAAGTGACCCAAATTCCACCAGAGAACTCGCTCCTAAAGCTGATAAACAACTTCAGCAAAGTGTGGCTGGATATAAAATTAACTCAAACGAATCAGTGGCCTTTCTCTACTCAAAGGATAAACAGGTTGTCAAAGAAAGTAGGGGAATGACACTCTTTACAATAGTCACAAATAATATTACGTACCTTGGTGTGACTAACCAAGCAAGTGAAAGATCTGTATGATAAGAACTTCAAGGGCTGGTGAGATGGCTCAGCGGGTAAGAGCACCCGACTGCTCTTCCGAAGGTCCTGAGTTCAAATCCCAGCAACCACATGGTGGCTCATAACCATCCGTAACAAGATCTGACACCCTCTTCTGGAGTGTCTGAAGACAGCTACAGTGTACTTACATATAATAAATAAATAAAATCTTTAAAAAAAAAAAAAAAAAGAACTTCAAGTCTCTGAAGAAAGAAGTTAAAGAAGGTCTCAGAAGATGGAAAGATCTCCCATGTTCATGGATTGGCAGGATTAATATAGTAAAAATAAAAATGGCCATCTTGCTGAATGCATTCTACAGATTGACTACAATCCCCATCAGAATTCCAACTCAATTTTTCATAGACTTAGAAAGAGCAATTTGCAAATTCATTTGGAATAATAAAAAACCCAGGACAGCAAAAATTATTCTCAACAATAAAAGAACCTCTGGCAGAATCACCATCCCAGACCTCAAGCTGTATTACAAAGCAATAGTGATAAAAACTGCATGGTATTGGTACAAGGACAGGCAGGAAGATCAATGGAATAGGATTGAAGATCCAGAAATGAACCCATACACCTGTGGTCACTTGATCTTTGACAAAGGAGCTAAAACCATCCAGTGGAAAAAAAGCATTTTTAACAAATGCTGCTGGCCTAACTGGTGGTCAGCATGTAGAAAAATGCAAATCCACCCATTCCTATCTCCTTGTATACAAAGTTCAAGTCCAAGTGGATCCAGGACCTCCACATAAAACCAGAGACACTGAAACTTACAGAGGAGAAAGTGGGGAAGAGCCTCAAACACATAGGCACAGGGGGTAAAATTCCTGAATAGAACACCAATGGTGCCAGGCGTGGTGGCGCAGGCCTTTAATCCCAGCACTTGGGAAGCAGAGGCAGGCGAATTTCTGAGTTTGAGGCTAGCCTATGGCTTATGTTCTAAGGTCAAGAATGGACAAATGGGCCGGGTGTGGTGGTGCATGCCTTTAATCCCAGCACTTGGGAGGCAAAGGCAGGCAGATTTCTGAGTTCGAGGCCAGCCTGGACTACAAAGTGAGTTCCAGGACAGCCAGGGCAACACAGAGAAACCCTGTCTTGAAAAACCAAAAAAAAAAAAAAAAAAAGAATGGACAAATGGGACCTCATAAAATTGCAAAGCTTCTGTAAGGCAGAACTGTCAATACTGTAAGAATACTGTCAATAGGCCAAAAGGCAACCAACAGATTGGGAAAATATCTTTACCAATCCTACATCCCATATACAAAGAACTCAAGAAGTTAGACTCCAGAGAACCAAATAACTCTATTAAAAAATGGGGTACAGAGCTAAACAAAGAGTTTTCAAGTGAGGAATACCTAATGGCCGAGAGGCACCTAAAGACATGTTCAACATTCTTAGTCATCAGGGAAATGCAAATCAAAAACAACCCTGAGATTCTACCTTGCACCAGTCAGAATGGCTAAGATCAAAAACTCAGGTGACAGCAGATGCTGGCGAGGATGTGGAGAAAGAGGAACACTCTTCCATTGCTGGTGGGATTGCAAACTGGTACAACCATTCTGGAAATCTGTCTGGCTGTTCCTTAGAAAATTAGACACAGTAGTACCTGAGGATCTAGCAATAGCACTCCTAGGCATATACCCAGAAGATGCTCCAACATGTAATAAGGCACATGCTCCACTATGTTTATAGCAGCCTTATTTATAATAGCCAGGAGCTGGAAAGAACCCAGATGTCCCTCAACAGAGGAATGGATACAGAAAACGTGGTACATTTACACAATAGAGTACTACCCAGCTATTAAAAATGACGAATCCATGAAATTCTTAGAGAAATGGATGGATCTGGGGGGTTTCATCCTGAGTGAGGTAACCCTATCACAAAAGAACCCACATGGTATGCACTCACTGATAAGTGGATATTAGCCTAAAAGCTCCAAATAACCAAGATACAATTCATAGACCACATGAAGCTCAAGAAGAAGGAAGACCAAAGTGTGGTGCTTCTTTCCTTAGAAGGAGAACAAAATACTCTCAGGACCAAATATGAGATAAAGTGTAGAGCAGAGACTGAAGGAAAGGCCATCCAGAGACTGTCCCACCTGGGGATCATCCCATATACAGTTACCAACCCAGACAGTATTGTAGATTCCAAGAAGTACATGCTGAAAGGAGCCTGACATGGCTGTCTCCTGAGAGGCCCTGCCAGAGCCTGACAAATACAGAGGCAGGTGCTCTCAGCCAACCATTGGACTGAGCGTGAGGTCCGCAATAGAGGAGTTAAGAGAAAGGACTGAAGGTGTTGAAGGAGTTTGCAACTCCATAGAAAGAACAACAATATCAACCAACCAGACCCCCCAGAGCTCCCAGGGACTAAGCCAAAGGAGTACACATGGCTCCAGCTGCATCTGTAGCAGAGGATGGCCTTGTCATGCATCAATGAAACTTAGCTCTTAATATAACTCGTATTGATTTTTCTAATACATTGTATCACTCCTGTAAAATAAAATATCTCTTAGGTTACATAAAGACAGAACCTGTGCTGTATTTAGGTAAAAGAACTTGGAATGACTGGCCACATGGTGCTAAAAGTAAAGAATACAATCACCTTCAAGTTGTGGAGAAGATGGCGGGCTTGCTTATGTGTCTGACTTTGATCATACCATTTTTCTTTATTACTTTATGGAAATGAGTGTTGTTTCTGCATGTATGCCTGCATGCCAGAGGAAGGCATCAGGCCACACTGTAGATGGTTGTTAGCTACCATGTGGTGGCTGGGGATTGAACTCAGGGCTTGGAAAAGCAGGCAGTGCTCTGAACTTCTGAGCCACCATTCTTCAGACTCTCATTTTTCTTCTTAAAAGGCCCAGTGTGCATCCATTATTCAGAATAAAATCTTAGACTATGACCTATAAGACCCGGCTCCTGTCCATCCCTTCAGCAGGAGTCTCAGCTTATGACATGTTCACGTCACTTCTTTAATTCTTTCCATTTGCGTATTCCCTAGTAATCTTTTTGTGCTGCTTTTAGGCCCATGGCCAGGTTCAAAATTGTCACCTTGGCCAGCTAGTTCTGTCCACTTGCCTGCATCACACATTCTGCTCTTGTAGTTTTTCTCTTTAAAAACGTCTAGTTTATTTAGTGGTGTGTGTGTGTGTGTGTGTGTGTGTGTAGGGGGCACACATACACTGCATGTGTGTCCTTGAGATTGAGCTTGCCATCAGACTGTGGCCCTTGCCCTCTTAGCCCTTCACCAGCCAGAGTCATCCCTTTTCTCTGTCGTCAGCACTTTTTGCTAAGTTAGCACCTTTCATTTTAACCTGTAGTTTCCATTGTTCAGATGGGTCATATGACAAATCTGGATATAAACGCAGGCGTTTTGATACTTTCAATGATGTTTGATTTGCAGTGAATTGTCCTCTTTAAATGAAGAATATACGAAGAACAAAGGCGAGTATGAAGAGGCCCAGGATGCCATTGTTAAAGAAATTGTCAATATTTCCTCAGGTAAACTTAACAGAGCATAAAATGGTGGACTGTATCCTAGCTTTTTCTAATGGGATATGTGAAGATCTGTTTTAACTTTCTTACTATTACATTTATTTATCCGTGTGTGTGCATGCATTCTTGTATTTGTGGAGGGCAGAGAATGACTTGCAGGAGTTGATTCCCTTTTTCTACTTCTGTGGGTCCTGGGATTTAGCTAAAGTACTCAGGCGGCAGGCAGATTTATCTGCCCAGCCATCTCACTGGCCCTTATGGGGTTTTTCTTACCTTTTTTTCTTTTTAAGGTAGGATCTTTCTGTGTTGTAGCTAGTTGCTAATTCCTTCGTTGAAGTGTTCTCTTGTTTTATCTTCTCAAGTGCTGAGATTGAAGGTGTGATCCACTATACAGTGTTTGTTTTAAATCATTATCTGGGTTCACACTGAAGGGTATGGAAATAAATATCACTGTAAAGCAAGTGCAAATTACACAAGACAAGCTGTTGATAATTCTGTATGCTATTTTATAAATTTTCAACCTATTCTTGGCACAGCACTGGAAGTGTTGTGTATTTTTTTTTAAAGATTTATTTATTTTATGTATATGAGTACACTGTAGCTGTCTTCAAACACACCAGAAGAGGGTGTCCATTACAGATGGTTGTGAGTCACCAGGTGGTTGCTGGGAATTGAACTCAGGACCTCTGGAGGAGCAGGTGCTCTTAACCACTGAGCCATCTCTCCAGCCCCCAGGAAGGTGTTGCCTTTTGTATTTAAAGGGCTGTGTGACTGGGCTGTTACTTGCCTATAGAATGGGTGAATATATGTTTAGTGCAAGGTAGGTAGTGGTGTGTTAGGCTGAGGGTTTAGACATGAACTTACAGAGCCACCGTATCATTGTGCAGTGATCTTGCCCCAGACCTTAACCTGCTTTGAAATGGGAAAGCATCAGATAAATATGGATTGTGGGCATTCTTTTTCACGTGTGGGCTCTTCACAAGTATTTCTTTCAAGAAGCATGTAAAGGACAGGCTCTGTTCAGGATTAGGGGAGACTCACAGGGCAAAACAACCAAGCCAAAGGCCCAGCCCCTGACTGACTCCAGGGCCAGAGGTGTGGCTCGGGATGAGGGACTGTGACACCACTGTCATGGTGTAGGAAGGTCAGGAAGGTGGTCTTCCTCTAAGGGCTGTGAGCCAAATTATTTAGGCATGATGAATCTTTGAAAAAGCTATATGCATGTTTAATTCTGTTAAGTCAGAAGAAACAGAACTTAAGGTGTTGTTTGTATATGCTGTACGTACTGATGCGGAATTGAAGGGGATGATTTGTGAAGACTGCATTGTTGTAGGTAACTGAAGCACAGTAATTGAGTTGGTTTGTCTTCTTGAATCTAATTTGCATTTTAAAGAGCTCTGTAAATAAAATACTGTTAATTTCAATGACGAAGCTTCCTCAGAAAAACAAAACAAAAACTGTTCATCACTGTGCCAGTTGAGGCTCTGGTTTTTAACCTTTGAGTCAAGAACTTTATATTTGGAATCAACTTGATTTTTATGCTAACTTCTTTTAAAATTAGATTTTCCTTCTTTTCTCCTTCTGTCCCTCTCCACAGGCTCAGATTTTG
This sequence comes from Mus pahari, assembly GCF_900095145.1. Lineage (NCBI taxonomy): Eukaryota > Metazoa > Chordata > Mammalia > Rodentia > Muridae > Mus > Mus pahari. The sequence goes on from NC_034607.1 coordinate 53,388,828, forward strand.
GCCCAGGCTAATCTCAAAGTTGAAAAAAATATGCTTTAAAAAATGATAGGGCTTATGAAATGACTTAGTGGGTAAAGGTGGTTGCTTTAGGCTGTGTGATCTGGGGTTTGATCACCAGGCCCCATATGGTGGAAGGAAAGACCCGGCTGCCGCTACGAGTTGAGCTCTGATGTCCACATATGTGCAGCAGATCATGTGTGTGTGTGTGCATGCACACAATAAATAAATGCCTACTTTTTAAATTATAAAAATGTTATTTTGTCTCATTTCAGTTTTGTTTGAGACAGTCTTAAACATTGTGAGCTAGCTTTGAGTTCATAACCCTTCTGCCTCCATACACACAAAGGTGTCTGCAGAAGCCAGAAAAGGGCACTGGAGTTACAGGCAGCTGTACGCGACCCAATGTGGCTGCCAGGGATGGAACGCAGGGCTTCTGCAGGGACAGCCAGTCTTTTTAACCACTAAACTACTTCTTCAGCCCCGGTGTGGTTGAAATCTTAGCAAGGTTAAACGTTATAATAAGGAGTGGGAGAATAACACAGCTGTATGTAAAGCATGTGTCTAACTAACACCAGTCATGGCAGCGAATGCCTCTGATCCCAGCACTGTAGAGGCAGAGACAGGTGGATCCCTGATAGGTTAAAAAACAAAACGAGACATAGTTTTATAATATGATGAGATGGTTATTTTATGTGGGCATTTAAAAGTTAATATCAACAAAACATTGCTTTTATGTGTAATAAAAGAATGAACAGTAAGTAGTGTGGGCATGGTGCACACACCCTTAATCTCATCTCTCAGGAGGCAGCCGCAGCAGCAGACCTCTGAGTTCACAGCCAGCCAACCTGGCCTGCATAGTGAGACCCTATCTAAAAAGACAAAAAATTGTAAAGTCAAAATTCCAGCCATTAAATCACAAAGTAATTATAAAGTTTAACTCTGGGGCATCTAGAAATTAGAAGACACCCGGGCAGTGCTGCACCCCATTAGCATGGAGACTGCTGAGACTCTCACCCTTGTTGCTGTTGCATGTTTTGTCCAGCCTTTGAATCAGGGAGGTTTGTGTGGTAGCTTTGGCTCTAATGCTGTGGCAGTGGAGTTGTGAATATGTGTTAAGTGGGCACCAGGGATCAACTCGTGCTGAAATCCTGCCTGTGCGCATGCTGACCCAACAAAAAAACTGCAAATGTTCTTGGAAACTGTTCTTGCACATTGCTTATGGTGATTTTTCTTTTTTTAAAAGTGGTTTTATGGTTTTTCAAGACAGGGTTTCTCTATGTAGCCCTGGCCCTTTGGCTGTCCTGGAACTCAGTCTGTAGACCAGGCTGGCCTTGAACTCAGAGACCTGCCTTCCTCTGCCTCCTGAGTGCTGAGATGAAATGCGTGCACGCGCCACCACAGCTCTCGTGGTGATCTTAACAGTGTTGTCATGCTTTCTCAAACTTCCCAACTTTTAGGGGAAAGTACGTTGTGCTAGTTAATTGGGGTTTCATAAGGAGAGACCTTGCTCTTTATTTGTGAAGCATGAAGGATACAGTCAAACTTTAGCATCATGTTGAGTTTCAGGACTTTTCAGATTTTGTTATAGCAAACTTGTTAACTTTTTAAATAGCCCTAAGCTAAGTCCGTTATAAGGTGTATCTTATATTGTGTTATGTTTTTACAGGCTATGTGGAGCCAATGCAGACGCTCAATGATGTGCTAGCTCAGTTAGATGCCGTTGTCAGCTTCGCTCATGTGTCAAACGCAGCACCTGTTCCTTACGTACGACCAGTCATCTTGGAGAAAGGAAAAGGAAGAATTATATTGAAGGCCTCCAGGCATGCTTGTGTTGAAGTTCAAGATGAAGTTGCATTTATTCCAAATGACGTGCACTTTGAAAAAGATAAACAGATGTTCCACATCATTACTGGTAAAAAAAAAAAAAAAAAAAANNNNTTTTTTTTTTTAAAGATTTATTTATTTATTATATGTAAGTACACTGTAGCTGTCTTCAGACACTCCAGAAGAGGGAGTCAGATCTTGTTACGGATGGTTATGAGCCACCATGTGGTTGCTGGGATTTGAACTCTGGACCTTCGGAAGAGCAGTCGGGTGCTCTTACCCACTGAGCCATCTCACCAGCCCCGGAAATATGTTTTCAATTAATGAAGAAAGTCTCTCTTTCTGGCATTAAAGAATGTATTACTCTGGTTGGTCATACATTCAGATCCTGATTAGAAGGAAGACTTTGGGGTGGCTAAAGTTTAGGAGATAATATTGTTTTAATATAAAACTCACGCACTGGCTCACCAGAGCCAGGCCTTGGAAGAATGGGTAGGAATTGTCTTCTGTAAAAGCTTGAGCCTAGGCCAGGACTCCTTGTAAGACATTCATGTGTTCATACTCGTTTAAAAGGAGGCTGAGCTGCTCTGAGATAGTAACTACAACCAGAGACTAGAAAACAAGAGAGAATTACATTGTAGAAATTAGGATTCCATCCTTTTATTTTCCTAAGTGAGTATTAAAATTATTTAACCCAACCTAGACAAGTAAATTGTAAAATGCCAAAAGAAATGTTGTGTGGCATGGAGTTTTAGTGATTTGAGGAGTTTGCCCAGACCGGTTACTTATAACTAGCCCATTTATTAATGAATACTATTACTGAGTAGTCAGTCAGGTGTACGCGACATCATTAAATGAGCCTATAGGTACCTGTGAGCCAGGGGGGGGGTGCTCCAGCTTAGCTGTGTGTTTTATGATCCTGCTCTCTGGTTAGAGGGATCTGTGTGGGTTTGTCTGACGGAATGTAAGAAAGTTGTGTTTGGGGCTGTGTGTACAGTGACTGTCCATGCATGTTTTGTGATGGCTCGTGGGTGTGTGTCTGGTTTGCATATCATTGTGACTTAAATAATACTAGCAGTTTTGGACTGCTAGTAGCTTAATTGTTAGTAGTAAAAGAAACCAGTGACCTTGCATATAATTCATTTATAGGTCCCAATATGGGAGGTAAATCAACATACATTCGTCAGACTGGCGTGATTGTACTTATGGCCCAAATCGGGTGTTTTGTGCCGTGTGAGTCGGCAGAAGTGTCCATTGTGGATTGCATCTTAGCTCGAGTTGGGGCTGGTGACAGTCAACTGAAAGGCGTCTCCACATTCATGGCTGAAATGCTGGAGACTGCTTCTATCCTCAGGTATGTCCTAGTCACTGAAAGTGGAGATGTGTGGCCCCATGTTATTTGAAACGCATTTGCAGGTTTGTCTATAATATGCCACAGGTATTCTTAGTTAGTGAGTGTTTGCCTGTGAATTGTACGTTCTTTATATTATCTTAAAAGGCTGATTGGAAGCCAGGTGTGATGGCTGCTTGCCTTTAATCTCAGCACTTGGGGGGTACAGGCAGGTGGATATTTGTGAGTTTGAGTCCAGCCACGTCTGTGTAATGAGCTCAAGGATAGCTGGGACCACAAAAGCAGACCCTATCACAAAAAGCCAGAGAGAGAAATAACTCACACGTGAAAGGCTACCAAACATCACTCGTGTGAATTTTATGTGTCCTTCTGCCTTGTGTTTAGCTAATATGTGCTACAGAGAGAGCCACCACCTCTGGCTCTTTTCGTCTTTCTGTCCCCTCTGCCATGATGAGCCCTGGACTAAATTTTCTATCTTGTAATTATGCCTTTCAGGTCGGCAACCAAAGATTCCTTAATAATCATTGATGAACTGGGAAGAGGAACCTCTACCTATGATGGCTTTGGGTTAGCATGGGCTATATCAGATTACATTGCAACGAAGATTGGTGCCTTTTGCATGTTTGCCACCCATTTTCATGAACTTACTGCTTTGGCCAACCAAATACCAACTGTTAATAATCTCCATGTCACAGCGCTCACTACGGAGGAGACCCTAACCATGCTTTATCAAGTGAAAAAAGGTGGGCTTCTCCTCTCAGCATGGACTCAGGGTCTGAAGTGCCATCGGTGGATTCTCTACTCTCCATTGTGATGAATTGCTTTTAAGAACATGCTTACCTCTGGCTTTCTAGTCTAGAGACGAGCAGTATACATTATCTGTATCAAAATGATAATGGGGGAGACAGGGAGGCAGGTTTATTATAGCTGTCTGACTGTAGGTGGCTTTGCTTTTGCTTTTAATAGGAGGATGACATTGACATAAATTTCTTAAAGGATCTATCTTATTTTTAATTGGTGTATTATGCCTTGTGTGAAGGTTGGTGCACATGATGACACAGAGTCTAGAAGACGGTACTGACCCCTTTCAAGCTGGAGCTAGAGAGGGTTGTGATCTCCCCGACCCAGGTGCTGAGAACTGAACCTGTGTCCTGGAAGGGCTCTATGATTTTAACCTGAGCCAGTCATCTTTCTGGCTTTTTATGGTCTTTAGACCTGGTGAGTCCAGTGTTAGCAGTGGCTCTGGCGTTGGTGATCCATGGGTGTGGCATCCTTCCAGAAAGGCTGGTGGCTAGTGCCCACTCACATCACTGAATCAGTGATGGGAGATTCTGTATCGCAGATGGTTATTTCAGAATAAGGGTTTTCACATGTCTATCTTCATTTCTCAGGAGTGTGTGTGTGTTTGTGTGTGTGTTTTAATTATTGTCCACATCGTCCTGATGCTTTCCTCTTTGTTATTTTTGCCTCAGTGGGAATTATTTTGAGTTACTATGTTTGCATTATTGATATTTGTTAGAGAAGGCAATATTTGTAGTAGATCGGGCATTTAGCACAGTATGAAACCGGTTCGCTTTTAAGATACTTGTGTGTTGTGTGCTACAGAAGTGGTTTCCGAATACTTACTGGATAGATGAGTATGGCGTGGATAGAAATAGAGTAAGTTCAGCCCCCACTGTGGGTGTGCTAGCATGTACTTGACTGTGGTTTACTTTTGTTTGCTCCGAATTGAGCACTGTCCAGCTCTAGGTAGAAGGGGTGGAGTGGACAAGTGAACAGTTGGCGCGTAACTGAAGCGCAGCAGCTCCATGTAGCCTCATTTCTGCTTACACGCAGCTGCACCCTAAGCACGTGTGTCGAGTACTTCCACCGCTGCTAGTTTGCGGTAAGGCAGAATGATCGAGGGTGCAGTCACACCGTTGACGATTGGTTAAAAGGTGCTCTGAACCGATTGGCTAACGTATTTGAAATATAAAATTACACTTTCTAATGAGGCGATAATCAGGGTATCCCTTGCGTTCACATAAGTGCTGTTTCTTTCCTCCCCCCACGCCACCCCTGTTTCTGTAGGTGTCTGTGATCAGAGTTTCGGGATTCACGTGGCTGAGCTGGCTAATTTCCCGAGGCACGTGATAGCACGTGCCAAGCAGAAGGCTCTGGAGCTTGAGGAGTTTCAGAACATTGGAACCTCGCTTGGATGTGATGAAGCCGAGCCGGCTGCAAAGAGACGCTGCCTGGAAAGAGAGGTCGGTATTCGTGGGGGGGGGGAGGGGGGTGAGTTACTGAATCCATGTTCCATTGTGTGCCACATAAGCAAACTGAGCTGCAAGTTCCCTGTGGGATTCGGGTATTTACCCTTTGGTCATTCTTACCGGATCATATATCTTAGCGTAATCTAAAAATGGACTGTTGTTGTTTGAGGTAAGGTCTCCCCATATAGCTCTAGCTGATCTAACCCCAGGGCTGGCCCTTCCCCTCCCCCCTAACCTAAGCTGATCTACAACTCTGACCCTAGGGTTAGGGTGAGGCCTAGGTGACCCTGCCCGCCTTTGCCTCCAGAATGAAAGCTGGGATTAAATAGGAGAACCACCGGAACCTGGTGTGCTCTCTCTCTCCCTCCCTCTCCCTCTCTCCCCTCCACCCCTCCCTTCTCTGTTCCATCCTTTCTGTGAAGGAAGGTTAGAGCTGGAGTATACTCCTGGCACGCAGGAATCTGCGGATCTGGCTTCTGCCACAGGCTCACTGCCCTCCTGAAAACCACTGAGAGTTGTGGATTTGGCAGAAGGAGTAAAGAATGAATAATGTGAACAAGTGTTCCTCTAGATTCAACTCCTAAAGCTATAGGTGTCAGTTGATAATAGTAACAGCAGCAGCGAACGTGACTCCTGCTCCCTGCTGTTTAGAAAGTGTGAGCAGTAAGAGAAACGAATGTCTTGCACTTTCTGAGGAGAGCGGACTGTGGGCAGTGTGCATGACCAGAACTAGATCTTCCTTTGTAGTTATGGGGTCAGGGTTAGATGTTCACACAGTGCTGTAGCATTTGCCCAACTTGTTTCTTTTTAACAACCACAGGCCTGCTCAGTAATAAAAGAACTTCACTGCTGCCTGGTGCTGGCAGCTTCACGGTGCCATACATGGTGACAGACCTTACAGCTTTGCACATTGTGACAGGCCTTACAGTGTCATACATGTGATAGACCTTACACTGGCATACACGGTGACAGATGATGGCATAGTTGTAGCTTTTACCCAGTGGGCTTTTTTTTCCTGTAAGGATAGACAGTTGATATACAAAAAGGAAAGCTATATCATAACTTGCCCATAATTTTAGATAAGGAAAGCTGCCATCCTGAACATGGGATGTTTCTACGTCCAGACTTACTTAATATCCAGCCAAACCCATAGATCCTGATGATTGGGATTAGGCGGGGCTATGTTACATGATTCCTTGTTTCCAAGAAAACTGAAATTGTGTACATTTATTATAGTAAGACATATTTTGAAAAGTCAGCTAAAGGAGACAACACGTTAGTCCGGGCTCTTGGTGCTTTGGTTTGTGAAAGCCCATTTTTTTTGTTTTGTTTTTTGTTTGTTTGTTTGTTTTTTGTTTTTTTTTTGTTTTTGGTTTTTTTTTTTCGAGACAGGGTTTCTCTGTGTAGCCCTGGCTGTCCTGGAACTCACTGCAGACCAGGCTGGCCTCGAACTCAGAAATCCACCTGCCTCTGCCTCCCAAGTGCTGGGATTAAAGGCGTGCGCCACCATGCCCCGCTGGGAAAGCACATTTTTATCTCAGCAGTACAGGAGCTTGGCTTCCCCTGAGCGAGGGCTTGGGAGGAGAGGGAGGGGGTTTGTGTTTGATTGGTTTGTGTGTTTGTTTGCCTGCCTCACAGCGCATGCGGAAGTCAGAGGGCAGTTTTCAGAGATCAGTTCTGTTGCTGCCTACCTTGTAGGTCTCAGAGATCCGATTCAGGTGGCCAGGCTTGCCCTTACATGCCTCCGAATCTTGCCAACTCCTTCTGTGTGGTTTTAAATGGACAGGTATTTGTTCTTACGAGTTGGATATCTGCTTCTTACCTATTCATTTGGTACTTGCCAGTGGCCCATGAGATGCTGACGCCAGGTGGTTCTCTTGTAAAAACATGGGCCGTTTAGTTCTTGACATGCTGTAATAAATTACACAGTACTGACTCTTGGTTCACACATGCTCTAAACTCTCTGAATCTTCACAACAAATGTATGAAGTTGGCAATATTAATATCCTGATTTTGTAGATGAAGAGTGTGAGCTAAGAAATTTGCCCCAAAAGTAATAAGCATGTTCTGTGGTACAGCACTGAACAGTAAATATAAATGGTAATATCCCATGCACACATCCAATGCATGTGCACGCTAGGGAGTTTCAGTGTCTATGCCTTGGAAACCTTAAGCTCTTCATCCCTGAGAGTCGGTTCCACGTCAGAGAAAGCAGAGGGGCTAAGAGCTGCTCATCAGGAGTTGTCATCAGAAATTATAGTGTACATGTTTTATTAATTGTTTGCTCTGGAGAAGTTCATAGCAACCAAGGACTTTGGGATTCTCAGAATTTCTTGCCCATTTAAACATCTCGTAGCACATTTAGATGAAAATTGCAGAAAGAGTTCATTGCTTATGCTGGAGATGACCCATTGCTGCTTTCCCAGAGGCCCCAGGCTTGGCTCCCAGCCCTCCACATTGGATAGATCTTGACCATCTGTAAACCCAGCTCCAGGAGATCCGACCCTGTCTCCTGGCATATAAGGGTGTCCACGGACATATGTCATATACACGTGAGTACGTTGTAATGACTTTGGGACACGTGTGTTTTTCAGCAAGGTGAGAAAATTATTCTGGAGTTCCTGTCCAAGGTCAAGCAAGTGCCCTTTACTGACATGTCAGAGGAGAGCATCTCCGCGAAGCTGAAGCAGCTGAAAGCTGAGGTGGTCGCAAAGAATAACAGCTTTGTAAATGAGATCATCTCACGGATAAAGGCTCCGTGAGAGGACAGTGGGTGGGGCTTGCACGGATGAGCTCACCTTTACTTTGTGCTGTTTTGGGTCGTGCTCACCACTGGAACCTGGCATAGCAGCATACTGAAGTATTTAATGATACTTGAAAGCATTATGGTCTGTAGCTGGGTGCTGTTTAAATGGGGATGGACAATTTTGAGCACTATGCTAAATTTTATAAATAAAATCATGGAGTTTGTATATTTGGGGTACCTTGTATTTCTTTGCAGTATGACTTATATACATTTACTCTACTAATACTTACCTAAAGACCTTGTACAAATAAAGAATCTCAAAACAGAGGCACACACACATGTACATAATTAAAAACACAAACCTAGTGGAGTAGCACATACCTTTGATCCCATTCTGTGGAGGCTACCCTGGTCTGTGTAATGACCTGAATAAATATCTTTCCAAAGAAAATAGGTCATGGATGAGGACCCAGTGAGAAGGGCCAGAGCTGAGGAACCACCTCACTGTGGGGGGGTTGGCAGAGTCTGCTGAGGGAGTACAGTAGGTACTTGCAATAAACATTCAATCCTCAAACAGTAAAACCTTGTGCTTCCTATCCCACCTATATATCTAAGAGAGAAAACCATCCCAACAAAATGGACACACAAATAGCTAAGGCTTCATGTTTCATTGTAGCCAGAAGGTGGGAGCAGCCCCAGCATTCTCACCGGATGAGAGTGTGTTAAAGCGTGGTCTGGATGTATGACGTAGTCTATTTGTGTTAAAAGAAACCAAGTAACACGCCGGGCGTGGTGGCGCACGCCTTTAATCCCAGCACTCGGGAGGCAGAGGCAGGTGGATTTCTGAGTTCGAGGCCAGCCTGGTCTACAAAGTGAGTTCCAGGACAGCCAGAGCTACACAGAGAAACCCTGTCTCGAAAAACCAAAAAAAAAGAAAGAAACCAAGTAACATGGGAAAGATTGGGCCAGTCTTGAAAACGTGCTGAAAGACAGACAGCAGCCACAGAAGTCCACGCGTGGTAGCTGCACGATGAGTAAGCTGGGGTTGGTGTTGGGTTTGGTGTTCGTGAGATGGAAGCTCAGTTCTGGGCACACACACCCGTGAGTACACCAAAACCCCTGAGTTGTGGACATGCGTGATCATTGCATGTGAACTGGATCAGTAAAGGTCACTTCAATAAGAGGAAATGTAAGTTATAAACACAAAAGGGTCTTAGGGCTGGGCAGAGGTAAGCAGACCTCTGAACGTAGTGAGTCTTAGGGCAGCCACAGATTCAAAGTCAGGCTTCCCCACTTTTCTAGTTACCAGACACAGAACCCCATACCAAGCTTTTGCCTGCCCCACTCTCCTCCAGACCTGACCACAACTTCAAGTGGCAGTGCCCTCTGTTGATCAGGATAGGAGGGAGTGTTGCTGGTGGGTACAAGCTTAGTAAAACTGAAAGCGTGGCCCCTGACATTCTAAAACATTCTACTATCCCAGGGGCACATTAGAATGTCCATGACAGCTGGAAGACAGAAATGAACTACAGCTCCACCAAGTAATGCCAACAGACCTTCAAGCAGGAAGCAGAAGAATCAGGTCGAGTGCTCCACTTTGCCCCACTTACATGAAATTTGATTTTTATTATTTGCTTTATGAGTGCAGTGTTTGACCTGCATGAATATGTTATGTACACCTGGTGCCTGTGGAGTCCCAAACAAGGGCCTAGGATCCCTGGACTCTGGGGTTACACACAGCTGGGAGTCACTATGTGGGTGCTGAAAATCGAACCCCAGTCCTCTGGAAGAGCAGCAAATTAATTTAGGCACGGAACTCTTCCCCAGAGTGTGGAATTTAAGTGGAGTGTAAAACTGTTCCCAGCAGGGTGCAACTGAAAAAGAAATGACTAAACCAGGAGAGTCCTGGTAGGGCAGGCTTTTCCCCAGGGCCTGCAGCTGGTGAGCTCCTGGGTGGCTTTGCGGGTCTCTTTGAAAGTTACTGTTGAGATGGGCAGCTTTGTTTCGTACATAGACGTTTTGGTGTGAAGACAATTGGAAATCGACCTAACCTTTAAAGTACTGTCTACCGTGCTCTTTTTCTTTGCTAGCTTCTCTTTTGGGAGTACTAAGGCCAGCTCGAATAAAGGATCTTTCTGTGACAAGCCAGGCCGGTCTGGAGCTGTAGATCCCCCTGCCGCAGCCTTCACCACGGTACCACTGCCAGCTGCAGGGGGATTATTTGCTTACTTACTCGTTTATGATTTCTTGATACACAGGGTTCACTGTGTAACCCTGACTGGCCTTGAACTCATAGAGATCCATCTGCCTCTGCCTCCCCAGCGCTGGGATTAAAGGCATTCACCACTGCTCTGGCTCAGCCAGGGATCTTTACATAATTCACAAGCAATTTTTAAAGTGAGCTGAAATATTTTCATCCCTTGGATGGCTGTGAAAGGGTGTTTTTAGACTGCTGCACAGAAGCATGCTGGGAATGGAAATCAGCTATGGTGGATTTAGTTGTTAGGGCCACTGAGTCCGAGACAACATGCAGTCTTGGAAACTCTAAAAGCAAGACGACTTCCATACTCTAAAGGAAGCTTGGGGTTTAGTTCTAAGACATTTTTGAAAGATGGTTAGGATCCTGGGAACTGGAGTTGTCGTCATCCGTCCCCCACCTCCACCCCCCAACCCCCAAGCCCTTCCTTTTGGCACCTAAAGCAACCTAGTTTCTGGCCTGTGAGTTGGGCTGGGCAGATGGTTCAGTTGTTAAGAGCACTTGCTGTTTTCCAGGGGACCCAAACAGTTCCCCACACCTGCATGGAGGGTGATATGGCCTGTAATTCCAGCTCCAGGGGTCCTAGGCCTCTGGCCTCTGACTTCCTAGAGTACTGCACTCAAATGTATGCACACTCTCACATAAATAACATACAAACACACATAGTTAAAAAGTAATATCATGGGGCTGGTGAGATGGCTCAGTGAATAAGAGCACCTGACTGCTCTTCCGAAGGTTCGGAGTTCAAATCCCAGCAACCACATGGTGGCTCATAACCATCTGTAACAAGATCTGACGCCCTCTGAAGACAGCTACTTACATATAATAAATAAATAAATCTTTAAAAAAAAAGTAATATCATTAAAAAGACAGTCCATACCGATTTTTTAGCTCTAATTTTTGTGGGGTTGGTTTTATTCACAGTTGAAATATTAGCCAGTGTTACCAGAATAAAATGAGTATGTTAGTAACAGATTACAAACTCAACCCAGTGTTAACATGGAATCTGTTAGAAATGTAAAATGGTTTTACATTTAACAGTTAAAAAAAAAAAATCCATCTATAGCATGGCAGTGGTGGCACACGCCTTTAATCCCAGCACTCGGGAGGCAGAGTCAGGCAGGTCTACAAAGTGAGTTCCAGGGCAGCCAGGATTATAGAGAGAAACTGCCTTGAAACACCCGCCACCTCCCCCACAATGTATCTACGGTGCAGTTTTGTAATTGATTGTATTTTTCCTTTAAAATTTTGTTGGTGGGGTTTAAAGGTTCTAATGAAACATTGGAAAAAGGTGTATGCCTCTGTTTGCGCGCGCGCATGCGCGCGCGCGCGTGCATGCGTGCGTGCGTGTGTGTGTGTGTGTGTGTGTGTGTGTGTGTGTGCATGCATGTGTGTGTGTTTAGATATACTAAGTTGCCAGCTGTACTGGCTTAGCTGGCCGGTGACTAGGGTAGGTATATTTAAAGAATAACTTGTTCCCCTCAAAGTCTCAATGTTCCACATACCAAGCACATCCTGTGAGACTTCTTGAGTATTAAATACATCTTCTATCCTTGGTCTTTCTGCATTTAGCTTTTTTGGGGAAGTGTGTTTTTACCCTCAGCATATGGTATGAGCTGCTGATTCAGTATTGAATGGCTCTTAAAAGCTTGTTAGTTACATTCTGTTGATTAAAATGGTGTGCAGAATAGTCAGGAAAAGCCAGTCCCTGCTCTGAAATAAACATTGTTAATTAGCTTGTGGAGGAGAACGAACGAGGAAAGAGACTTTTACACAGATTTTTGTATGTTTGGGTTAAGGAGAAAGGGTGTGGTCAGGCAAGAGGACAGAAATGCCCAGAATGGCAGATTGTTCGTATGAAGCTGGAGGTGTAGCCCAGTGTGAGAGAATAGCTCCTGCCACATGTCCCCTCTGTGCCCACACTGCTTTTTTTTTTTTTTTTTTTTGACAGAGCTTTTATTGCTCTGCCTTAGAATTTACACTTTCGCTGTTGCCCACCTGTGATCCCAGCACTGAGGAGGATCCTGACTTTGAGGCCAGCCTGGATTTACATAGGCAATTTGAGGCCACCCAGAGCTACACCATCTCAAAAGACTAAAAATAAAATCCTCCCATAGCCTCTCTTAGATTATGTACAGCCTGGTGCAGCCTTGAGGGTGGTAACTCCTTGTACACTGCATGCCACTGTAGCGACCCCTCCTCCCTCTTCTCCCAGGAGGGGGACAGTCTTGTCTTGCACGGGCCACAGTGTCTTCCTCCATCTCCCTGGTTTCAGGCAACATTCAGAACATACTCCAATTCCAGTCAGCACAGTTTTATTCTAGGGTATGGCCTCTCTGAAGTGTCTCCCTGCTCGTAAGCAGCAGTATTGGAAAGCCAGGAACACAGAGCTGTCCGATGGCGGTGCTGTTCGGTAGTTCCGTATGGACTGTCCGTATTTTCTTGAGAGAGGGTCTCAAGCCCAGGCTGGCCTCGTATCTTGAGACCCTCTTGCCTCAGTTTCCCTAATCCTAGGATGGTAGGTGGGAACCCCGATGCCTCCTCACTCCAGCCTCACTCGTAATCTAGACCTGGTGACGAGAAGTCTGTGTTGTAGTCCTTGTTCATCTTGGTGAGGCAAACAAATTAGAAATTCCCTTACGTGGTTAAATTTAGAAGAAAGGCATTCTATCTATAAGTACTTTTTATTTTAGAGACTTGCCCCAACAGTCTAGTCACTGCAGCCCTAGTAAGCTTTGCAAGTTATCTTGGATGGAGATAGCCAAAGCCAAGTGGGCAATAATTAAATCTAAAGCAATTTATCTACTCAATCATTGACTATCAGGCTTAAAATATCCCAGGGTGCTTTTTCTTTTTCTTTTTCTTTTGACCCAGGGCTTCATGTAGCTCAGACTACTAAACTTGCTGTGTGTAGCTGGGGGTGAGCTTGAACTTTTAGTTTTTCTGCCCCTACCTTTCAAGTGCTGGGGTTATAGGGTTATCCCATCATGTCCAGTTTATGTGGTGCTGGGGGTTAAACTCTCTCTGTGTGCCAAGCAGGAACTCTCCAACGGAGCAGTATACTGCGCCTCCGTTTTTTTTTCACTTAATGATCAGACTTAGGTTTTAATGTTTGTTATCAAGCATACCGTGATGTTTTATTGTAGAACATTGGCTAGTTCAGTCATATCAATCAAGAAAATGACTCTTCATGCTGAGTCCTTAATGTCAAAACACGGATTCATGATTTGCTAAAATCAGCCTTAGTATTTACTTCATGAAGTAATTCCTCTTAGACCTCATGAAGGTCTGAGAAAGGCTTTAGCTGTCTGGGGCTGGGGAAGTTCTTCCAAAGACTCCCTAAGCAATTGTCTTAGTTACTTGGCCATGACAAACACCATGACCAAGGAACTTAAGAGAAGGAAACACTTCATTTGGGGGCTCACAGTTCCAGAAGGTTAGAGTCCTCGACTGTCACAGCAGGAAACACGGCAGGAGCAGGCAGACTCAGTGCCAGAGCAGTAGTTGGGAGCGCACAGCTTTTGTTTGCTTTTTTCTTTTCAAACAGGGTCTTACTATGTAGTTCTCATTGTTCTGGAACTCTGTAGACCAGGCTGACCTCAAACTCACAGAGATCCGCCTGCCTCTGCCCCTGCCCCTGCCCCTGCCCCTGCCCCTGCCCCTGCCCCTGCCCCTGCCCCTGCCCCTGCCCCTGCCCCTGCCTCTGCCTCTGCCTCCTGAGTGCTGGGATTAAAGATGTGCACCACCACACTCACCTGAGACCTCATATCTTAATTTACAAACACGAGGCAGAAAGATGTAGTTGGGAATGGTGTGAGCTTTTGAATCCTCCAAGTCTGCCCCTAGTGGCACAACGTCTCCAACAAAGAAATACTTCCTAATCCTTTCCAAACAGTTCCATCAACTGGGACCAAGTATTTAAATATAGAAGCCTATAGGGGCCATTTTCATTCCTATGACCACATGCTCTCCCTGGCCCCTGTAGGCTTGTTGCCTTATTATAATACAAATGTATCTAGTTCGACTTCAGAAGTTCTTTGTCTTTTCTGTCTCAGCACCGTTTAAAAATTCTGAAGTCTCTCCTGAGACCCAAAGCAGTCTCTTACTTGTAACCCTCTGAAAAATCAAAAGAGCAAATTATACACTTCCAGTATACAATGGCACAGAGTGTACATGACTAGTCCAAAAGGGGAGAAGTATAGGACATGGTGAAGAAATAACTGGACCAAAGCCCGATCGTAACCCAGCAGGGCAAACTCCAAGTCCTGTAGCTCCATATATGCTATCAAGGGGCTTAGATGGCTCTGCCCTTCCAGCTTTGTTGACTACAGCACACTTCTCTCTTGAGATGGTTCCACTCCCCACATGCAATGCTCCCTGGCTGACATCCCATGGCTCTGGCACCCCCAACACCCTGGAGTGCCCAACACAATCCTTGACATTCATAGAATCATGAAATGGCCTCCCAGAGCCCCCATGTAGGGACTCCATTGCCACATGGCTGGCCTCAGTGGCTCCCCTTAACTATAGAGGAAGATTCTCTAACCCCCTTTACTTGCATCTCCTTTATGACTTTAAAGCCAGAACCACGTGGCATTACTGCCACAGGATGCTTTGCTGTGTGGGGTCTTCCCTGAGGGCTCCACTCCCTTCTATTCCTCTGCAGTCCCTTATCTATTTCAGAACAGGCCTTGGCTGCAGCCTTCTCCAACTGTATCTTATCTCTTTGCCCCACCCACTTTTTCTCTGTAGACCTGCGTAGCAGTGTTCGCAAACAAGCAAGTGACAAAGACCATATTAGGCTGTCTTGAAATCTCCTCTACCAATGTAATTAATCCAAAACTTCAAGTTAGGTTCAGGAGGATTCTTAGGACGAGGTTTTAAAAAAAAAAAAACAAGTGGTGCATGCCTTTAATCCCAGCACTTGGGAGGCAGAGGCAGGCGAATTTCTGAGTTCGAGGCCAGCCTGGTCTACAGAGTGAGTTCCAGGACAGCCAGG
>NC_034607.1:53404286-53405835 GCF_900095145.1 Mus pahari
AGCCTGGTCTACAGAGTGAGTTCCAGGACAGCCAGGGCTACCCAGAGAAACCCTGTCTCGAAAAACCAAAAAAAAAAAAAAAAAAAAAAAAAAAACCAGCCACATTCTCACATTCTTTGCCAAACTATCATAGGAATGGTCTCTAGCCCAGACACTTCCCCTCTGAAACCTTGATCTAGGCCCCCATAGTCCACACTGGTCTCCACACTTCTGTCTTCCAAACTTCCATTATGATGCCTTGTTAAACTCCACTTTCAGCATTCAGTTGCTTCCCTGGTGCAAGGTCCCAGAGTCATCCTTTAATCCCAGCACTTGAGAGCCAGAGGCAGGTGGATCTCTTTAAGTTCAAGGCAGCTGGTCTGAAGAGTGAGTTTCTAGGACAGCTGTGGTTACACAGAGAAATTCTGCCTCAAAAACCAAAAAAGTGTGTGTGTGTGTGTGTGTGTGTGTGTGTGTGTGTGTGTGTGTGTGTGGTCAATCACAGCAATAGCCCACCTCCTGGTACCCACTCCAGTCTTAGTTACTTTTCCATAGCTATGACAAAACATCACACCAAGGCAACTTATACATGACGCTGTTTAATTTGGGGCTCAGTCCCAGGGTTAGAATCCATGACAGTCTGGGAGCGTGACAGCAGACAGACACTGCACTGAAGCAGCAGCTAAGAAGAGCTCACGTCGCAGTCCACATGCAGGAGGCAGAAAGCTAAGTGGGAATGGCCAGAAGTGTTGACATTGATGGTGAGAATATAATGTTAGCAGTGTATGGAGCAAGGCACTGGGGGGTGGGGGGTAGGGGAATGGAGGGGGTGCCCCAAATCTAAGGGTCTCTTGGAAGCCCTGCATGTTCTTCCACAAGCTAAGAATGCTTTTGCCAGGCTGGGAGGAGTAGCCCTGGGCTTCTCCTTAGTACTCTGTTGTGTATATGCAACTCCTGGCTGAGCCGCATGGGCCTGGACACAGCAGTGGTAAAGAGAACAGCAGTGTAGCCTACTCTGAAGACTGACTTGGACCACAGTCCTGCTCATCTCTGTCCCTTTAAACCGGTCCCTCCCCTCCTCGGCTTCCTCCGGTCTTCTGTAACCTAAGATATTAGAGTGGATGTTAGAGTTCTCAGATGCTATTCCATTAGGGCCGAGTGAGGAAATGGTTCAGAAAGCAGGATGCAGAGAGTGCCCTGACCTAAGAGCATTCAGAGATGTAAAAACACCGCTAGTTAGGGTTGAGGATGTAGGGTCAGGGATAAAGTCTTGAATGAGATTTTCAGCTCATTCCCTAGCTCTGCAAAGCAAAACAAAATAAAAGCCCACTAACCAAGAAAATGTGTCTTTGTCCTCAGTTTGATACCTGGGAACCACGAGGTAGAAGAGAACAGACTCCAGCAAGTCATCATCTCACTTTCCTGTGTATATGTATACACGCACATGCACACACACACACAAACACACAACTAGAAAATCTCGCCAGGCGTGGTGGCGCACGCCTTTAATCCCAGCACTCGGGAGGCAGAGGCAGGCGGATTTCTGAGTTCGAGGCCAGCCTGGTCTACA
>NC_034607.1:53405840-53412404 GCF_900095145.1 Mus pahari
AAAAAAAAAAAAAAAAAAAAAGGAAAAAAGAAAAGAAAAAAATCTCGAACCCTAAATATCAACAAAATGTAAAAATCATGTTAATGCGAAGGTGATCTTTCCATGCATGAATATGTTGTTTATATTTAAATGAAATTAAACGTAAGTGCCCACAAACGTTTTTCTGGGCATCAGACACAGGGAAGGACCCACACATGCTAAGAAAACATTTTACCATTGAACTACATTTCAAACATTTATTTCTCTATGGCAAAAATACTCAAAATCATTTCCTGAAGCTTTTTGAGGTACAATTGCTTTAGAGCTACACAGTCCATACTTGCTCCATTTAGTCCCTGTGCTGTTTGGGAGCACAGGGTGCTGTTTGGGAGCACGGTGTCAGCCTCTTCCCCCCCCCCCCCCGCCCTTTCCTCCCTCTCCAAGCCTCTGCTCAGCATGCCTGCTTCCATAAACAGATCCTACTATTTCCTGGTGAGTAAAGTCACCTGGGACTTTCTGTGTCTACATTGTCTCCTTCAAAGCACTGACCTCTGTTTCTCTGATGAGCTGAGCCATAGAAGCATCCTGCACATCCCTGCTGTGAATTTCAGTCATTTACCCACAGAAGTGTAAATGCCAATGAGTGTTAGGATAACAACCGTGCTGGGCTGGGGGAAGGGCGTGAGCATGCGAATCTGCTGCTCTTTGTAAGATAATCTCTAAAACTGGACAACAGCCACATAGTTGTGTTATTGGAAACCAGAGAGGAGAAGCTAGACAGTTGTGCTTAGAGGGTTGAACATGGCCCTCTGGAAGCATGAAGAAGGCAGCAGTGGGCAGGGGCCATGTGTTCCTTTATGTGCTTCTTCTGATCTACATAGTGAGGTTCGGGTCAGCCAGGGATGCAGGGTGAGACCTTGTCTCAAAAACACAAACTCCACAGAACCAAAACAAACAGCAAGTAAAACGAGCAGTTCCATCTACACCAGCAGTAAAGTCAGAGAGAGAAGTCAGGAAAATGTCCTGTTCAGAATGCTCCCCGCCCCCAGCGAAGGAACACAACTGACTGAAGGGGAGAAAGCTTCTACAGTGAAAATTCGGAGACACTGTAAAAGGAAACCAGGTTAACCCTTTAATCCCAGCACTTTGGAGGTCGAGGCGCATGTGTCTCTGAGAGTTCCAGGCTAGCCTGGTCTACAAAGCAAGTCCAGGACAGTCAGGGCTACACAGAGAAATATCCTACCAAAAGAAACCAAAAAAAAAAAAAAAAAGGGAAATCAAATCAAACATGATACCAGGGGGCAGAAAGAATTCCCAATCTCCTGAATTAACAAAATTAATATCAAGAAGATGGTTATACTGCTAAAATTAATTTACAGATTTAATGCAATACCTATCAAAATTGCAAAATTATTTTTCACAGATCTAGGAAAAAATCAAGAATTCAAATGGAACCACAAAAAGTCTCAAATAGCCAAAGCAACAATGTGGCGAAAGATCATCTTTGCTGAGGGTCATCACACTGGACTTCAGATTATACTGTAAAACTCTAGTGATAAAGACAGCTTGGTCCTGGCATAAGAACAAAGATGTGGACCAGTGGAACAGAATGGAGGGCTCAGAAATAAACCCACAAAGCTATGGCCACTTGATCCTTGACAATGGCGGAAAAAAAAAAAAAACCATCAACAACAACAGAAAAACACTGGAAAAAGCCTATTCTATAAATAGTGTTGGCAAAACTGAATATCCATCTGCAGAAGAATGAGATTACATTTGTATCTTTCATCCTGTAGCATAATTGATTCTCAGTGGACCAAAGACCCCAATTAAAAACCCAAAACAGTAAAAATAAGTACACCTTAAAAAAAAAAAAAAGTGCCAGTACTAGCCAAGGCAGGTGATTTCCCCAGGGACAGCTAAGTGCAATGACCTAGTGGGAGCTCCAAGCCTGGACCAGACTCTCACAGCTGCAGGGCTGCATGGCTGCATGGCTGCATGGCTGCACAGCTGCACAGTTGTACAGCTGCAGGGCTACTCCTGTCCCTCTTAGTCCTCATGCACGAGGCAGCTCACCAGTGCTTCACAGTGTGTTGATGGACCCTCCTTACTCTGGCAACAAAATGTGACATTTTTCTCTGCATCAGCTACACACTAGCTACAGGTTCCTGTCCCTTCTTCTCAGGTTGAAGAGATGGGGAGGACTCCTAAGGGTGAGTCTACTGCCTAGCTCTTTTCTGGTTTCTTGCTGCCAAACTGCTGTGTGCAGGGAACACAGGCTCATGAAGACCATCTTTAATGTGCCCATCGTCTCCTCATTTAGATCATTTTGTGAGTTTCCAGATTCCTCATGAAAGGTTCAATTAAAATCTTGGAAGAAGTCTGCTCTCTGTACATCGTCCTCAGAGGAGTGACAAAGCCCTGGCTATGGAGAAATCAAAGGAAAGGAAGAGCTGTTGCCCAGGTTAAGGTAACTAGAATGTGAGGCATCTTCTTGTATAAAGGGAGAAAGCGTTCTAATGTTTTCATCAGGGAGAGAGAAATTGGTATGAGATTCTAACACTTGTATTGGAGTAAAACATGAAACGAGGCCTGGGAGTATTCATCCCAACCTCTCAGAATTTAGTATTTCTCTAAATATACTCTGAGAGTATTTAGTCACCCTTTAAGCAGCCTCCGGATCTCTTAGGACATGTTCACGTCCAGCCACATTGTTTATATCCAGGCTGGACATTTAGCTGTTGCCACTAGATTGAATTTTCAGGTTGCAATGGTGTGAATAATAGGTTCTCAGTTTTTATAGGTGGTCAGGGCTCAGCAGGTAAAGACTCCTGCTGTGCAAGTGTGAGAATCTGAGTTTGAGTCCCCAGAACACCATAAAAGCCAGAAGCATAGCAAGAATATCGGATCCCAGAGCTCCTGTGGGAGATGAGAGGTGGAGGCAGGAGAATTCCTGTAAATTTATGTGGCATATGAAATGGAAAACAGCAAAGAGACTGTCTCAGGGCAGAAAGCAAGAGCTGACTTCTAAGGTCCTCTGCCACCCACATGCCACCACATGCTACCCACATGTCATCATATGCCACCCACATGCCATCATATGCTACCCACATGTCACCCACATGCTACCCACATGCCATCATATGCCACCCACATACCACCACATGCTGACCACATGCCACCCACATGCCATCATATGCTACCCACATGCCACCCACATGCCACCCACATACCACCACATGCCACCCACAGCCACCCACATGCCATCATATGCTACCCACATGCCACCCATATGCCACCCACATGCCATCATATACCACCCACATGCCATGACATGCCACCCACATTTGTGTGTCTTCCTCTCTAGTTGACTGTCTCTCGGATAGCTTCTACAGATACACCCAGAGGTATGTTTTCCAGGGGATTCCAGATCTCAAATGGACGGTGAGGATCAGGTATCAGACAGTGGTCATTATTGGTGTGTAGCTATCAAGCATGTGTGTCTAGAGCAACTGAAGAGTGCCATCTTAAGAAAGTTTATTATGCTTATTGTGTGGGGGTGGTGTGGGGGTGAGAATGCTTGCCACAGTGAGCTAATGGAGGTCAGTTCTCTCCAAGAATCAAACTCAAGCCATCAGGTTGGTGACAAGTCCCTTTTCCTGCTGAACATCTCAACAGCCCAAGATTGGAAATGAAATTTTACTATAAATCCATGTAAGCCTAAGTGTGTGTAGCTAGTGGGACATTAGAGGACAGCACATGTCTAGAGAACACTTTACATGGCCTGGGGAGTATAGACACTAGAGAGATGATGAGCCCGCTCCCACCCTCAGCAGGAAGCAGCTCCATCTCGATAGGCATGTTTCCTCCCACCACATCCAGTTGCTGGTCCTGCCATACCCTGCCTATGGAGACAGAACTGGGAGAAGTTGTTCAAGCCAGGCAGACTCGTGGTAGATGCTACACGTGGTTCTTGATCTATGGGCCCCTTATATCTCTCTCCTCTTCCCTTCAGGGTGGCAGAGACCATAGACCAGCCCTTCATTAGACCCAAAAGCTTGGACAAGATCCCGAGGCAAAAAGTTTCATGGAAACTTAGTCTCCTGGAGCCTTGGCATCCCATAGCACAAATGCTGCAAACTTGTCCCTACGCCAGACGGTGCATGAATCTGTGTGCTTTCCTTCAATATTGTTTTATTATAAGTGCCTCTAAGGAATGATTTTTCACATATAGCTAAGTTAGATTAGCCTCCACCACTGTTCCAAAATTCTAGGAAATTGTTGAGCCAACCTTTGGCTTTGATTTTTGTAAAAATGCTACTCATTCAGATGAAAAGCCTCCAGTGTTGACCGACAGTGAAAGAAATCAGGCACTGCAGTTTACTGGAATAGAGCTAGAAATCTCAGGACTAGTCTACATAGTATACATAGTATACTTAGTATACATGAAGCCCTTGCCCTTGGCTTCTAAGAATAAGCTGACCTTAGGTGGGGCTGCTTTTGATCCCAGTTGTAAACTCTGCCTGGTTCCTTTTAGCTTGTATATATGTGTTTCTCTGTTTTGTGTAAAGAGTCATTTTGCATCAGGTAACCTCAATGCACCTTGGATGACCTTAATGTATCACTTAACTTCCTCCTTCTGTAATATAAGTCTGATGCTTGCTTTGAGAAGTTACATTCAGATCAACACTCCCTTGTGTTCAAATCTGTTTGTCACCCCGCCAACTCCCTGCCCACCTGAATACCGGGACCCTGATTCCCCAAGGGTTGAGGGACACACTGAGTCCAGTCTGCGGCACTGACTGACAAGAGGGACCTGGTTGCAATCACATGAAGGCAGAGGCAGGCCAGAGGTGCTGACTGACTGCTGCCTTCTAATGATTCTACAGACAGCCCTCTGTGAACGTGTCCCTCAAGAGTGGATCAGAGTAGGGCATGAGAGGAACGTTATTCTGTACTTCCCGTGGAGGCTGAGGTACCTTGAGTCCAAGTGTTTACACCTGCCTGGGTAACACAGTGCGACCTTGACTCCAGAACAAACTGCTGACCAAATGAAGAATGTGACGTCTTTGCTTCATGGTGGCTGAGGCCTCCTACTGGAATGGTATACCCTTTTATCTTATTTTTAAAGATCGATTTTTATTTTGGTTTATGTGTATGTGTGTATCTTTCTATGCACTGTTTGTACGTGTGTGCAGGTACCCACAGAGGCCAGAGAGGGTGTTGGAGCTCAGGAATCTAGAGTTACCAGAGTTTGTGAACTTCCCAACATGGTGCTTGGTGTGCCATTTTATACGTATTGCCCCTAAACTATTTTTTTGCTTGGCTGAGGCTTGGAAGTCTGAAAACTACATTTCCCAGAATCCCTTGCCAGTTTCCTTCCAGATAGGTTTGTGGATGGGGCACAGTTGCTGAGGGCTGAGGTGATGACAAGACAGACACTGGGGCTGAATCACATCAGCAATAACAACAAGCTCCAAGCCCAGCCTTACCATGAGCCCCTAGAGATCCCACTGCAGCTGCAGAGTGTCCCCTCAGCTAAGCAGGAGCCACTCTCACCAGGCCCATGGCTAACTTAAAGAAAAATAGTTTTCAGGTCGTCCTGTGGCCACGTTAGGTCATTTGACAAAGTTTGGGCTGATAGAGAGTGAAAGTGATGTGCTGCCTTAGCGCCGTGCCTTTGAAGGGAGGCGTGCATCTAGACCTTCACCTCACCCGCAATGTAAGTCTTGGGCTATTCTACATGGGATGGTGCAGAAATAGGCAGGGACAAGCATTCTGGGGGCTCCGTGTGGGCTCCCCTCCCTGGGAGAGAAATAAACTTCTTACCTGTTGTTAGCCAGTATTATTTTGGATTTCTGTTAGCATAGCACAGTTTGCTCTCTAACTACCATGTGACTTATGAAACTTAGACATGGAAGCCTCATTCCCAGGGACTCATGGGAACCCATCACTAGCTGAGGCGACTGCTGTCAACTCCCCAGTTGTTGGGATCTGATACTCTACTTTGCTCCCTCCGCACTGCCGGGCTCTCAGCAGCTATCGAAGCTCTCAGCAGTTCTCAACCTATGAGTCGTGACCTTTTAGGGACACGCCTGGACAACCCTTTCACAGATCTTTTACACTGCTTCAGAACCTCGGCAAAATTACAATTATGAAGTAGCAATGACAATAATGCTATGGTTGGGGGACAGCACACACGAGGAACTGGACTAAAGGCCACAGTGTTCAGAAGGCTGAGGACCTCGGGGAGATGATTTCATGTCTCCTGAGGCTGAGAACCCGCATATTACTTGCCTTGCTCAGACCACAAGGCTAGCTGTTGCTAAGGGGAAACCTCTTTCTGGGACACTTCCAGACTCCTTAAGCCTAACTTCTTGCCAGGTGTGGTGGCATTCACCATTACTTTCAGTGGTTGGAGGCAGAGGCAGACAGATGATCTCTGTGAGTTTGAGGCCAGCCTGGTGTGTATAGTGAGTTCCAAGACAGCCAGGACTACAAATAAAGACCTTGTCGAAAGAAAGAAAGAAAGAAAGAAAGAAAGAAAGAAAGAAAGAAAGAAAGAAAGAAAGAAAGAAAGAAAGA
>NC_034607.1:53412874-53446960 GCF_900095145.1 Mus pahari
GAACTCACTTTGTAGACCAGGCTGGCCTCGAACTCAGAAATCCGCCTGCCTCTGCCTCCCAAGTGCTGGGATTAAAGGCGTGTGCCACCACGCCCGGTTTATATGCTTCTTTCTTGAAAGAGCCTGAGTCTGTTCTTCAGTGCCGCGCCCTCTGCCCATGAGTCACCAGTATGCTCCCTGCAGCCTCCTCTCCCTCAGTGGCTCAGTGTGAAAGTTTTCTCTGCAGCATTGGAGTGACCACAAGTTTCCAGTGGTCCCAGCATCCAAGGGTGGCTGTGGCTACAGACCCCCTGCGCCTGTGCTGACATGCCAGCCAGTGATTCGTCACCATGAGCCTGGGGTCCAGGGTCTGCAGCACCAACACGTTTTCTCATTCTTTTTCTTCAGCCTCTGATTCAATAACCCCCAGGAGCCTGGCCTGCTGCATGCTAAGTTCCCTTTTCTTTAGTACTCATTAGGAACACAGATATCTTCATAGAAAGGTGACCGACCACAGAGGAGGCAGGGTGAGCGATTCCACCTAGGCACTGGCCGTTGGACTCCTAAAATGTCATTCAGGAATCACAAGGTCTTAGGACCTGAAAAGCAGCGAAAGGTTACCTGGATCATTCAATGAAGAGATGTATGTTCCACACAGCTGGACCACAGCTGGGGACCCTCATCAGATGCAGAGCTGGTGGGTGACTGAAGCCCAGGTGTGCCCAGAATTTTAGCCTAGCTAATGGTCTTAATTGGACACAGGCTGTTAGAAGCCCATTACCCAGAAATGCTATTGGTCAGGGTGCTTTAAACGGGAGGGAGGGTGACTCCACAGATGGTGAACCAGTTGGGCAGCTTTCTCCAGCATTAAAACAAAAGGCAAAAACTGGTATGGAGTCAGTGGTTTGATGAAACTTCTTTTATTTGTTTTTATTTTATGTGTGTGAGTGTTGTGCCCGCATGCCTATTCTTTTTTTTTTTTTAAGATTTATTTATTTATTATATGTAAGTACACTGTAGCTGTCTTCAGACACACCAGAAGAAGGCGTCAGATCTCATTACGGATGGTTGTGAGCCACCATGTGGTTGCTGGGATTTGAACTCAGGACTTTCAGAAGAACAGTCAGTGCTCTTAACTGCTGAGCCATCTCACCAGCCCGCCTATTCTTATCATGTGTATGCAGTACTCAAGGAAACCAGAAGAGGGCGCTGGTCCCTGGATCTGGAGTTACAGCCAATTGTAAGCAACTGGGATTCCAAGGAGCTGGGATTCAATCTTGGTCCTCTGCAACTGCTCTTAACCTCTAACCATGTCTCCATCCCTGATTAAACTTTTCGTTCCATTTTATCATGTAATGTCATGAAAGCCCCGGGTGTAGACAGGAGAGGGGAGAGGCTGGTACATTTGGTTGGTTGTGGTCAGCAGCAGGAGAGTTTAGGATGCTGGAGAGTGTTTGTAGACTTTGGTGGGTGGGGCCAGGAGAGGTGGGTGGAGCCAGGGTGAGTGTGGCCATGGATTAGGTCACACGGAAGATGATAAAGTAGGTAGAAACTGGTTAGGAAGATTAGGGAAAAAAGACCCCAAAGAAAAGTAACCAGTTTCTTTCTTGGCTAAAAGTAGGAAATGTCAGGTCTGTTGGCAGTTTCACCCTGGCTAGAGATCAGAGATGCCAGAAATGTTTAAGCTCAAATGTCTTTGGTTCTGGAATGGTCAGAGGCTGGGCAATGGGAGGGTAGTGCATGTGTGTGTGTGTGTGTGTGTGTGTGTGTGTGTCTAACTGAAAGTTCTAGACGCGTGTCATGGGAACTGGGCTGACCAGCTTGCCCTCCCCCACTCCCTTTCCCCAACATTAACTGCAAGGCAGCCAGGCTTAGTGGTACCCTATTTCCTGGTACCCTTCCTGCTACAGAGGACCTCTGTCCTCGTTCTTTTCCTCGTAAGTGTTCGCCTATTAGTCTGTAACAATCGTCTCTCTAACACCTTCTGTGGGCTGTGAATTCCACTCTTCAAATTTTCCAAACAAGTACCTGATGTCTTGGGGTGGCTTTGGTGGCTATCAGATTTCTGGGGCCCTAGAACCTGAGAAAGGCTCTGTTGTCCCCCTCCCCCAAAGCCTCCTCCGTAATCCTGCACCTCTACGAGGGGCACATGGAGGAGGAAGGATGTCTCAGTGGCTCTGTGATGCTGGAGCTGTAAAGGAGTATCTAGCCAAAGAAAGCACTAGAAGGAACCCATCTCCCTGGGGACATAAGAGGGGCCCCCGTGTTCTGGTGATGCCTCTCAGGGTGGGGACACCTTGCACCTCTGCGCACTTTGTTATTTCTCACTTCTGCTTATTCCTAACAGGGATGTGGAGTCATGAACCCATTTGAAAGATGAGGAGAGCAAGGAGCAGAGTCAGTTCCGTGACTGCAGATCTAGGGCCAGCATCCAGAGCTCTGATCGCATCGGAGAATCTGCATAGTGCGCTTGCTCTGTGGCTGTAGGGCAGGCTCAACAGTCACCTGTACTGCTTACAACGGTACCAATCCTAGGTCCCTCCTGGGTAGGGTCTGGCCCCCGCACCTTTCCAAGATCACTTTGGAGGGTCAAGTGGACAACCAGGTTTGAGAACATGGTCATGGTTCAGTGCTTGCCCTGACTCGACCAACCTAGCCCAGCCTAGCCCAGCCTGGCTCAGGGGTAGCTCTGTGGATTTGTAGAACAATCCCCTTGGCAGTCAGACACAAGTCTGAAAGGGCCTGGAGAGGCAGCGTGTGAGCAGGACATCAGGAGGAGGAGGAGGAGCTCTGACCAGACAGAAAGCAGAACAGCTCAAAGGGTGGCAGGCTACTTTTTATTCATCGTTAATTTAAACACCCTTTAGTGCTCTCAGAGCAAAGTGCTGCTCAGGAGGAGAAAAGTGTTGTTTTCAAGTGCCATAGGCTCGCCTGCATGCTCGAACCACTCCCCAGAGAACACAGCAACGGAAATGAGTAGTAAAGCCAGGGCCAGCTTCCTTGGGGGGTTAGGGGCGGGGGGGGGGGAAGCAGGGTCTTGGGAGGGGGTTGGTGCAGAAAGGCCATTGCTTCTCCTCAGAACACAGTGAGGCTGGCTTTGCTCTGTCACAGGTCAGGATGCCTATAGGTTCTTGGGCTTCTCTGGGGTCACGAGAGTTCAGGCCCCACATCTGTGGTGCTGAGACCATGTGTGGCCAGGAATGGCTTCAGTAGGTCCCTTTCCCCTTTCCACTCTGCTGGCGGAGCCTTCAGAGTCACCTGGCGCTATTCAGCAATCCTAGAGACAGACAGACAGACAAAGCCCCAGCATCTCTTCTGGACACTGAAGTGCCCTGAGCTGCTGGCTGGCAGGACCTCCCAGACACTGATAAGAGTATTGTGCTTATTTTGCCCCCTATGAGTGTAAAAGGTTACATTAAGATAGACCCAGGTGGCCCACAGGTCCGGTGGTGGCTGACTCGGTCCCCTCCAGACGTGTCTCTTCTATGGATAAGGGCTCAGTTACCCTCACTCCAAAACCTCCAAAAAGAGGTGCCTTCTGGGGGTCTTGGTGACCATCTGTTTCTTAGGGGTGGGCTTGAGACTGGATGCTGGCTTCTGTGTAACACATAAACACATGCACACGGCACACAAAACTCCCCAATGCCGAGGGGAACAAAGCCCTAGGAGAGAGAATTAAACAGGAAAAATGAAACCGTTCTTCTCTAAGTGGCCTCACCTGGGAGGGCCCCTTGGAAAGGGCTAGCGGCTTGTGGTAGCTGCTGTGCGTGTGTGCACATGACACGCAAGGGCTAGGGCACCCTGTCACTGTTCAAGGGTTGAGGCTGAGGTTGTCTGGCCACTTAGGCCATCCCACCAGGACCTCGAGCTTTACTGGGAAGACACGGGGGCTGAGTGCATGGCTTTAGCGGGCAGTGGCATCAACAGTGGCGTCTCTACTGACCTGACTAACTCTAAGAAGGCTTGATGCCCAGCCCCTGACTTCTGTGTTCTATGTGGCCACAACCAGAAGACAAAGGGTTATGGGAGTCACACTGTCATTATAGGAGCTTACAATGCTCTAGAACACTGTGTGTGTGTGTGTGTGTGTGTGTGTGTGTACCTGAGGTCAGGCAGGTGAGCCACAGCCCACGGAGCTGAGAACATTGGTGAGCTGCCAGCCATGGGTCAAACTAGAGACACCCATGATCATGGAACAGGTGTTGCCATCTAAGGACGTGGAGACCTTCTTAGAAAAGGGGTCCTGATCAACGTCGCTGTTCCCAAAGTGATAGGAGAGTCTTTTCTTCTTAGCTTTCCCTTAAACGGGAAGCCATACCACATAACTCTATTGGTCCATCAAGTCCCCTGCCCCGGAAGCCCCAGCTTTTCAAGAGCTCAGCAGCCTCCAGGCATCTGCGGCACTGAATCCTTTGGTTTGGGCAGGGCAGAGTGACGGTATGCCGTAGCACATAGTAGGACTGAGACTGGTGTTATGTGGTGGGGACCAGAGGGACGGGGACCAAGATGTACAGGTGTCACTGGATCCTGAGATACTATGTGCTGTACTTGGAGGACAGAGATTTCTCTGGGGAGCCAGGAGAAGGAAGGAGAAAGGGGCTCCCTTCCCTGCCCCCCCACGCGGTGCGTATGCTCCCTTGCTCTAACCGCAGCCACTTGCCTTCTTCCAAAGCCAAAGCGTAGGGAGGAAACGGAATACAGCTAAGGCCGTGCAACACCAGCAACTTAGAGAGCCTAAGAAGCATGGTGACAGAGGGTGCCGCCAAGGGACGGATGCTTGGCATTCTTCTTCCCTGGAGGATCCTGGAGGTGGCTCCCCATCCTCCCAAGGAGGATTCCACAGAGCTACGTGTTTGTTCGTCAGGACGGTGGCCTGGCTGTCTTGGTAGGTCCGTCTAGCTGTGGTGACTTGGTCCTACTGTGCCAGAGCTCCCTCCCTGTGGGCAAACTGCTATTTTGCCTCTGCCATGGGATCTCTACTTCCCCCTCTGAATGGCTCAGCTCCCCAAGTTATTTTCGTTGCCTAGGTGACATCTCTAATTGGATGTTTTTTAAATCTGTTCCTCTTTTAAATGGATAAGCCCGATGCTTTACTTCCAGGCCCTGTCAGAAGGCCTATCCTGGATAAAGTATATCCTGGGACCAAAGCCATCATTCAGATGCAAGTCCATGAGCTAGCCCTGATGGACAGTCACAGTGGATCCTGGAAGCATGGCTTCTGGAAGGGCCTACCCCTTGAAGATTTAGACTAAATCTTTCTCCTGCCAGCCCCACTTCATTGGTGTCACATCAGATTAGAGCCTGTGTTTAAAGACCAACTGTAAAGCATGTTAGAAATTACTCAAACCGAGTCCCTGTGGCCCGGATTAGTTATTTTCCTTCCTATCTGAACTGGAAGGGGAAAGAGGAGTTTGACATTCAAGCACAGTTCTTAATGGTGTGTGTGCGCGTGCACACACATACACACACACTCCAGAAACATTGCCAGGGAGAAGGATGGTATTGAGGTGACACTTTTGCTGGGATTCCTATCAGAAGTGGTACACAGTGGCCACACTGTGTGCTTATAAACACTGACGCTACTTTTCTTACATGTTCACATTTCTTTAGATGAGACAAAGGGTAGAAGTGTGCTCCTTCACTGCTCCAAACTCTGTCCTTTCAATGAAACCTTGGGCATCTGGACGTCCCTCTGCAGAACCTTAGCCTGAGGACCGTTCAGAAGGCGTCCCTTTCATTCTACGACTCCTCTGGGTTCTGGCAGCTCCCTCCCTCCTGCTTCCTCCACCTCCAGTGTAGAATTCAATGCAGAGAGAAAACAAACCCACCTGGTTATTTGAGGACCACACGGGACTTAGAACATGATCTCAAACACTATGTGGTGGACATGGGAGCTTAATGGTCTGACATTTGTAATATGGCTGCTTTGGGTTTTTGGTGCTGCAGGCCCCTTGGGAGTAGAGGGTAGAGCCCCTGATCGAAGAAGAGGTGGATGGGAAGGGGCTGTGCTCTGCACCTCTGGGCTCTTTAAAAAGGGGGAAGAATTGAGCTGGTCAATGGTAGTTAAGAGGACAACAGTAACAAAGTCTTCTCTAAGAGGTGGCAGCTGGTCTCCGTTAGTTGGTCTCCATTAGCTGGTCTCCCTGCGTGTGCATGAAGCTTGTGAATGAAAAGAAGGTTGAGGGCTCATATCAGAGAACATGCTGAAGCAGAGCCAGGCTCTCAGTTAGAGAGCCCCTCCCTGCAGGTCCCCCTGGGCTTCTGCAAGTAGAACTTACTAAGTGGACTAGCTGCGGGCTGAGAAAGGCCAGCTAAGCCCCTCACCATTTGCAATGTTCAAGTATGTGTGTGTGTGTGTGGGGGGGGTATGCTGCCGACTGCGGGTGGGTGCTGTGTTTCCTCTAATTGCATAATACTACACCATTCCCTATGTGTAGTGGCTGTTCTATATATATACACAGGGAGGCAACATATGGCTCACCCTACCCCCACCTGTCAAAACTGTGACTATATCACTTCTGACGACCAGAAGCAAGCTGCTAGGCTGAGCCAGTATTCTAAAGGCTGAGGAGGTAATTCAGAGCCACGAAAGGCGGCACCATATGCTTTGGGGTTGCCAGCTGCTTATGTGCATGGGGAAGGGTTTAGTGCCTGTCTGCAAAGGCCAGGGATGCACTCACTCTCTTTGTTGCAGTATGCGCTGGCGCAGAGCGGGGAATTTGGGGTGCCACTTTTTCTCTTCCTGGAGGGGAAATTTGTTGGGGGCCACAATTCTCCAAGAGGGAACTCAAAAAACAAAAACAAAAACAAAAAACAAAACCACAGTCTCATCTAAAATTTGCCTTTGATAACGTCAGGCCTGGCCCAATAGTATTTCTTTAGAAAACATGTTTGTTTTGGTGGTTGGATTTTTTTTTTGGTTTCGTTTTTATTGGATAAAGATTAAGAAAGCGCCATCTCGGAGAGAAGTGAAGCAAACCCGCCCGGCGGCGCGCAGCCCGGGCCAGGTCCGCGGCGCTGAGGGCGGGCGGCCGCTCTACCTGGAGGCGCTGGTCTCTGCCAGCCGGTTGTTCATGATGCCCAGCGCGCCCACGCCGCCCGAGAAGCCGTTCTGGCGCGTGTTGACGCACACGCTGCGCGGGTAGCCGTTGGCCGTCTCGGACAGCTGCTTCTGCAGCAGCGCCAGCGACACCTTGTTGGACGCCGTGAGGTCGCGCATAGAGATGAGCTCGCCCGACAGGCGGCGGCCCTCGGCATCGCTGTCGCGAGTCGCGGGGTCGGCACCCAGAGCGGCCAGGCGACGGCGCAGCCGGGAGCCAGGGGTGATGGCGTTGCGTCGAGCCAGGGGCGCGCCGGGAGCCGGGCAGCAGCGCGTGCAGCAGCGGCAGCTCAGCTTGCGCAGCATCCAGTTGAGCACCTGCTTGATGAGGATGGAGATGACGTTGAAGAGCGAGTAGATGCAGCACACGCCGAGCAGGATGAAGAGGAAGTTGCCCAGGCGGTAGAGCCCCTGGTTCCGGTAGGCGGCGTGTTGGCTGCTCACCAGGTCCCCGAAGCCGATGGTGCTGAAGGTGACGAAGCAGAAGTAGAGCGAGTCCACGTAGTCCCAGCCTTCCACGCTGGTGTACATGGCCGAGGCGCAACAGGCCAGCAGCACGGCGAACAGGCCCAGGATGAGCAGCACGTGGTACACCGAGGGCTTCCAGCCCGCCAGGCTGTCGGCCTCCGACAGCGCCGAGCCGCGGCGGAAGGTGGCGGGCAGCAGGCCACTGCGGCGCAGCTGGCGCTCCCGGCAGGCGCGCATGATGAAGGCCAGCAGCGAGATGATGCGCTCTAGAAAGAGGTTGAAGAACAAGATGGTCCCCGCGCAGCCGAACAGTCCGTAGGCGATGAGGAAGGCCTTCCCGCCCACTGTGGCTGGTGTGGTCATGCCGAAACCTGCGGAGATAACAGCCAGGGTCAGCGAGGGCTGGTGGTAGCATGTGGTGTGGCAGGCGAATGCAGAGGGGGAATTAACTCATTTGCTGGATAGTACTTAGCCGGTTCCCTCTTTTGGTGGCTCTTGGTCATGATGAATCCCAACAAGATGGAGTTCTGCCCTATGCCTTGGGGGTATTTAAACAACGCAGGTAGGGTGGATATGCACTGGACGGGACCGATAGGATTCACAGAGCAGCACCAGGTGCGCAGATGCAAACCACTGCGCTGCCCAAAAAACCAGTGAATGACACCTGTTCCCCTAACTGAATTTCCTGTGGACTCTGTCGGGCTGACAGGCTTATTGGGCTGAGCTTCCAGAAGAACATCTTGTAATCAGGATTGTTTACTCTGGGCCCAGTGAGAGAGAATTGCCTGATAGCTCTGGTTCACTTATGAAGCCCACACAAGGATCATTTGGGGGCCAGTTCCCTGCCTGCCTTTGGAGTGCAAATCTGGACATCTGCCACTGGACTTCGGGTTCCCCTCCAGGACCACCATGTTTGGTCTAGCTGGGCCCTGTGGTGCCAGTATGTGGTTGGAGTTTTATCCTGAAAGGTCTGTCCCATGCTCAGGTGGCTGCTTAGTGCTTTGAACCCTTTAATAAAGAGGTAACCCGGGCTGGTGAGATGGCTCAGCGGATAAGAGCACCCGACTGTTCTTCCGAAGGTCCTGAGTTCAAATCCCAGCAACCACATGGTGGCTCACAACCATCAGTAACAAGATCTGACTCTCTCTTCTGGAGTGTCTGAAGACAACTATAGTGACAGCTATAGTGTGCTTACATATAATAAATAAATAATCTAAAAAAAAAAAAAGAGGTAACCTGTCCACTTGTTGAAAGCCAGGCCTTGAAGGGTTTGTCAATGGATTCCCACAGAAAGCCGGCTGCCACGGGTTGCGGGTGGGGAGAAAGCTCTCGTGATTTTTCTTGGTGCTTAGAGTCTGAGCTATCTGAGTATCACCAGACATCTCCGCATCCACGGGAGCAGACCTTCAGAGGCACACCACTCCCTTCACACCCAACAGAGAAGGACAACCTGTGTGCTTCTGTGCAGCGGGCCCAGCTCTAGGAAGAAGTCAAGGATACCTTGTACCACTTGGCTTATTATCTCCTTAAATATTCCAGAGAGCATACACCTACCACTTGAAGAGCAAATTCCTTAGGCTTAGATGCTAATCACGTTCTTGATTCCCTGGAGGAAGGGCCCAAGTTGCCTGTTCATCTTATGCCTACTGACTGAAGTTCAGGGAAAATCAGATGATCTTGCTCATTGAGAAAGATGGTTTACCCTTTGTGTTCCACATTTGGCCGCAAAAGAATTTTAAAAGAAGCAGGTAACAGTAACATAACAAAGAAAATGTTAGTGGTTTGCCCAGGAATTTGTAAGAAGGATTTTTACAATACTCTAAAGCCAAATTCAAGCCCCTGGGCTCACGGAGAAATCAGCACTGTTTGTGGATTGGTGTATGTTGGGGGTAGAGAGCAGGCATGGTGATGAACGCTTGTAATCCCAGCATTTAGGAGGTAGAGGCAGGAGGACTGGGAGTTCAAAATCATCTTTGGCTACATAGTAAGATGGAAGCCAGCCTAGGATATAGGAGACCTCATCTCACAAAGCAAACAAATTTAGAAAGTCCTAGATTGGAGGCTGGAAGAGCGCTTACTGCTTTTGAAGCAGTTCCTATCTGAGTACCTGTAGTCCCTAAATGGGGAAGCTGCAGCCTATGGCTGCTGTAAGATGCCCCCACCCTCCGGTGGCACCTGTTAAAATGGAGGCTCCTGTAAAAAGGGCGACACCATGACACCTCCTTAGTCTGCAGACATCACAGGAGCTGTCTATGCTCCTTTCATGACTCAGCCTAGGACCTTTGTGAAATATCACAGCGGGAGCTGCCTGCCCCACAGGAGCTGTCCACAGTGGCAGCACCTCCTCTCCAGCCTCCCCAGCAGCTCCACAGAGATGGTGCCTCAGCCAAAGCAGGCTGCATCCGGGAAGGATTTGCCACACTAATCCATGGGCCCAATGAAGGGAAAAAGAAGGTGGTGGTGGTGGTGGGGGAAGCCACCAATCCCTGAGCAGGAGAACCCACCAATCCCTGAGCAGGATAACCCACCAATCCCAGAGCAGGAGAACCCACCAATCCCTGAGCTCCCCAAGCTCAGGACTTTAACTTCCACTAATCCTCAATCTGGAAATCTCTGCCCTGAAAGCCCAACCCCTAAGAAATCCTATATAAGCTCTGCCCCTTGTCCACTCCAGAGAGCAGAGACAACCATCCCTGGATTTGTTCCTCTACATCCTGGACCCTTCAATAGATCTCTCTTATGAGATTTGCTGCCTCGCGTGACTTGCTCATCGGAAGAAGCCAAGAAGCACCCTGGAGGAGGGAAGAAGTGGAGTGGGGCTGAAGCTCCTGAGAACCCTCCTCCCTGGGAGCTGCAGGGCCTCTGCTGAGGAGGCATCTCAGAACTGTGTGCATCCTGTGCTCTCCTGTCTTAGGAAGGGTGCCCTTCCATTGGGATACTGTCCCACCTCAAAGCTTCTGAGTCCCGGGATACTCCTCCATCCAAGCAGAAACACTTAAGAGCACCCACGTCAGGGGGCTTACAACCACCTGTGACTCTGGCTCCAGGAGGAGTTAAAACCTCTGGCATTCAAAGCCTTGGGTGACTGCACTCAAATGTCCACAGCAACACACCTAGACCATGGTCTTCTCATTACAAGGGAACTTCACACACTGAGAAAAAGAGCACTGAAGGGAAATGAAATTTAAGATGAAATTTAAGGCCTGTGATTCATGTAACATGTCAAATAGTCCAAAGAAAAAGTTGTTTGTGAGCTTAGAAGCCTGAGGCTGAGAACATAGTGAGTGGAACAGGCCCGGGCCTGTCCAGGCAGGCCCGTTGTTAAAACATTCCTGGGGCTGACTGGCCATAAAGATAAAAGAAGAATGCAGGAACTTGTCTGGGCTATCTTGGCTGAGTCATCAGCCATCTGGTGGCCTGGCACCTCCTTCTGCCCGTTGCCCTCCTGACATTGAAGTTATATGTTAACCAGATGTTCCACTGACCTAGATAAGCATCCGCCCCTCAGGACTCCTGACATCCTGACTTGCACATACTATTCTGTTGATGTGTAATAGTTTTTTTGCTGATGTTCAAATGAGCCAATCGGGTGAAACCGCGCCAATTCCTCCTAGCCCCTGACCCTCTCTCTATAAAACCCCCTAGCTTTCGAGCCTCGTGGTCGATTCCTCTGTCTCCTGTGTGAGATACGTATCAGTCTCCAGCTCCGCCACTAAACTACCTCGTGTGTTTGCATCAAGACGGTCTCTCACGTTTCCTTGGGTGGGCCCTTTCCCAAGACTCGAGTGGGGGTTTCCCAAAAGGGGGTCCTACAGCATGAGCCATAGATATTTACAATATTATGAACAAAAGAGGCTGTATGCAAAAGGAATAGCCTACTTCAGTAATATAATACTTTTTTTTTTTTAAAGGGATGCCTGCTTTGCTGACTAAATTATGAGAGTTGGGGCTTTCCTGGGGAGAGGGTGCAGAAGGTAGGGATTTATGTGCAGGGGTCCTCAAAATGGCACCCAAGTGCTAGCTGTGTCAGATGTGTTAAACAGTGAATAGTCTGTGCTTTCTCACATTCCTGTGTTAAGAAAAAAAAAGAATATTCTTGAGCTTTAGAGCGTTACAAGTGGAAGACTTGAATCTCCTTTTGATACAAGTTACTATTTAACTTGAGGACTGTTTTTCTAGAGTTTAGGAGAAAACTAATGGGATGCTTTATTTTATTTTGTCACAGCTGGAGATGAGAGCCAGTAGGACAAGACTGGCCGGTGCTCTACCACTGAGCTCCATGCCCACCTAAGAGACCCAAGGATAGGCAGCGAGAGCCTGGCCTGCAGCTTGTTCGAAAACAGGCTGCCACCTCCACTTGTCATAGCACACTGCTCCTGCTTAAGCAGGGAAACAGGCAGAGGAATTCCTTTGTTAAATTGCTAAAGAAATGGAAAAATCTTAAGCCAGGAAAACTGAGCTTAGTCTTGTTAAGAGGATGCTGAATTGGATTTTCCTGTGCTTTCTGTCTTTCAGCTAAAGTTTCAAAACTGAGAAATAATTCCTCATCCTTCCTCTTTGGGGGTGGGGTGGGGAGGGATTCTGCTGCTGCTGCTGCTGCTGCTGCTGCTGCTGGTGGTGGTGGTGGTGGTGTGGTTCTTTGCAAGAGAGTCTCATGTAGCCTAGGATGGCTTTAGATTTACTATGTAACCAAGGGGGACCTTGGACTCTGGATCCCTTATTCTATCTCTGCTGGGATTATAGGTGTGTGACCTCAAGTCAGTAAGACAGATCCACGCCGGGCTTATTAAATAGGTAAAACAGGTTTAACAGCTAGGACACCTCACCCACCCCCATACACCTCCAGGGATCTGAAGGCTAGAGATTCTCCTGGACATTGCTGGGGACAGACTTGAGTTACTCACTGTGTGCAGGTGCCTTCCCCTACCGCTGGGGGTTACGAGGAGCTGTCAAGAGAACCGTGGACTTCAGAGGGTAAACAGGCTGCTCTCTTCCTAGCTGGGTATGTCCCTCCTCCTGTCTGGGTGTGGGCTGGGGCTTGAGGATGATGGAGTGGATTGACAATGTCCTCAGGGTTTGAGGCTGTGTTGGCGCCAGTCTGGGTGGGAACTCAAAGGGGAAGCTGCCCAGGCAGAGGAGGACTGGAATTCTGAATATCCCCTAAATTCCCATCAGCTGAAGGCTTGGTCCCTGGGCACTATTAGGAGGCTGTGGAACCTTTGGAAGGGTCTTCAAACCATGGTGGGCATGTCCTTGCAAGCGCATTATGGAATCCTTTCTCATTCCATTTTGCTCTTTGGCCATGAGTACTGGCTGGTTGGTTGGTTCTAGGAATTGAACCCAGGCCTCTAAGAAAGGGCATGCCTGCTCTTAGAGTGGTCAGTGCAGCCCCACCAGCAAGAGCCAAAAGAGGATGTTAAGGGCCTGGTGACATAATAAGACAAGATTTCAGCGCTACCGTGGCTAAGCTTTGGCAGGAGGTGAATTAGAAGGTCAGACTTGGTACCAGAGGATGAGTTCTAAGTCTCAGAACTGGTACTCAAAGGCAAACCGAAAGGGAAGGCTACAGGGAACGCTGGCGTTTGTGGAAGATGCTGTTAAGGATGCAAAAGAAAGTTCTTTTTTTTTTTTTCTTTCGAGACAGGGTTTCTCTGTATAGCCCTGGCTGTCCCGGAACTCACTTTGTAGACCAGGCTGGCCTTGAACTCAGAAATCCGCCTGCCTCTGCCTCCCAAGTGCTGGGATTAAAGGTGTGCGCCACCACACCTGGCTGCAAAAGAAAGTTCTTAAAGGCGGTAGGAGGAAACGAATCCGCTCTCTGCGTCGGTCCATCCAACAAACCAGTTCCACTACATTTGCTCTGCATACTGTGCCAGCCCAGTGTGTGCCAGCTCACCTTGTGTCTACAGCCTATAAAGAGGCAGGCCCCACACCTCAGAGGGAACCCCAAGTCAGAGGGGAGCAGTTGCCGGGGCCCCACGTCTGGGGAGAGGGGAGGCGTGGAGAAGAGTATCAGCCCTATGTCATGACTCTGTTGCTAGGAGTCTTTGTCACTCTCCTGCATCGGGGCTACCACCTTCACCTGGACATGCAGAGGTGCCATCGCTCTTCCTCTGTTCACAGATGACACAAGCTGGTCATTTAGGTAAGACCTGACCTAGGGCTTGGACACAGCGTACGAGATGTCTGTTGCTTCTGGATAACCACAGGCAGGGCACTCATCTCTCCCTTGGGGCCCCCACAGGCCAACCTTGCTCCATATGACCAAGACTGCCTCTCTCCCATCCTCCAGTGTGGGGCAGATACCTAACCCCCCATCCCCCAACCCCTATCCCATGTCTGGCTTCCTGGCTTCCACTGAGACCACCCCCATCCCCCTTTAGCACTTGGATTTAGGGTATGGATCTGACTTCTTTTTGGATAGCCAAACTTCCCAAGGGCCCCAGCAAGATGACCAAGACCAGGTAAGTGGCTTTTAATACCAGCATACTTGTGCATAGTCTGTTCCTCTGTTGCCACATGTACCAGGGCCAGAACCTACGCTGGAGTCTTCTGTGGCCCTCACTCAGTTTGTACTCAGCATAACTACTTGGGAGGGCAACGACTGTACTCCTGGAATGACATTCTCTAAACATAGGTGACAGCAGGTTTGGAGGGCCACTGGCTAATCAATGGACGGCCACTGAACATCTCTTGTTTTGTTCCTGGGCTTACTTCTCTCCCTTAGTTTCTTATAAACCATAAGTTAGTTCAGCTCAGTAGACAGGGCAGGGAATGATCCATTCTCTTCCCCATTAACACTCAGGGCTGTGGGCACTGGGGGAGGCTGAGGAGCTACACTCAGGGCTGTGGGCACTGGGGGAGGCTGAGGAGCTACGCTCAGGGCTGTGGGCACTGGGGGAGGCTGAGGAGCTTGCCTAGACGTTACTTCCTCAGTGGAGCAGCAGTGCCCTCAGACCCAGGAAGCTCACGTGCATCCAGACTCAGTCTGGAGGACCTCAGAGCCCGGGGCACAGAGAAAGCAACCCCATGCCACAGAGTCTCTCCCCGACCCGTCACGCCATGAAGAGGTGAGCCAGTCCCCGGGTTCACACCAGACCCACCCGCTGTGTTGTTGATGTCATACGTTTTGCCATCCCAGTCTGCAAGAGCAGGCACCCGGGGCTTCAGCATGTCACTCTGACGGAACTGCGAGGCTCCCGCCCTCACAAATGCCATCCTGTTGACAAGGTCCCTGAGTTTAGCTTGAGAAGCCTGGGACCGAGACAGGGCAGACACTGCTAATGGGCATCATGTAGCCCTGGGTGACAGTCTCTGTGTGACACACCAGACACTGACACTCTCTTCCTATCCAGCCACTCTGTGAAGAGTTGTAACCACCCCCACCCCCGCCCCTGCCTGAAACATAGACAAGGAAGTCAATGTGGAAGTATAGGTGCTTGCTGGACCCACTTGTCAGATGCTGAACTGCCCTGGGGCCTGCGCCTTGGCACTGGGCAGGCCATGGGAGACCTGGCCCTTTACCCTCTGAGACCTTCTGCCAGAAGGTGCTGTACTGTTGACTCTGGGGTCTAATTTGTAGTTCAACCTGGCATTCTCTTGAGACTAAAAATGCCACTAAGAATTTCTCCGGGATGATTTAACAAACCACTGGGGTGTTACAAGCAGCTGGTTGTACGATTACAGTGCAGATTCCAGGACACGGCCCATTCCAGAGGGTTTATCAGTGCGTGTTAACAAGTATGAATCTGCTATACAACAGCTGAACTCATTATGATGCTGAATTTAAATGAAATATGGCAGTAGGTATCTTGGAGGATTTCTTAACTGGACTCTGTCCAGCTGTAGATAGTTAATTAGAATTTCCATTGCAGGCATATTTTTACCAAAAGGCAGTTCCCTATGTGAATTCGAACTGGAATTGTAGGACCTGCATTTTTATTTGCTAGTCTCATCTGTTTGGATGACACTTCCCTAGGAAGCCTTTCGGAACGATACCATCCCATTTGACACAGTTTTGAGACAATCTTGCTCTGTGACCTAGGTTTGCCTCAAACTTTCTGCAGTTCCCCAGTTTGGGGGCTGGGATTACAAGTACTGGAATTACAGGCATGCATCACCATACCCTGATAAATTTGAATTGCTTAAAATCCAATTTAATTTAATACTCAGGAATTCCAGGTACTCAAGAATTCCAGGGCTCATGAAGGATGGGCCCAGCTGAGTCTCTCTGTCTGGAAGCAGAAGAGAAGGAGATGTGGGGTGAGCTGTGAAGTGGGGGGCTGCAGTGTGGATGGAACACAGCCTGGCTCTATAAGAGAGGAGAGGAGGGGAGCTGGAGGGATGGCTCAGTGGTCAAGAACACTGGTGGCTCTTCCAGAGGCCCCAGGTTGTATTCCCAGCACCCACATGGCAGCTCACAATTGTCTGAACTCCAGTTCCAGGGGATCTGGAGTTAGATACATTATACACGCAGATACAGAACCCCAGCGTGTACGAAATAAAAATAAATAAACTTAAGAAAAAGAAGAGAGGAAAGAGGTTCTCAGCCACGCTCTGTGGATGACGTCTTGTCAGTCGAGAAAGACAGGATCAGACACTTCCCAGGCCACAAGCCGCAGACCTGGCACTTCAGGACTGCAACATGACAGCCTGCTCTGTGTCGCTCTCCAGGGTGGACAACCAGCTGTCTTGGTAAGCCTGAACCATTTGCGAGAGCCAGGGCTAAGGAGGGCTGAAGAAGGCAAAGGACTCCAGGCATCAGCTGAGCCCTCACAACCCCAGGCACTGTGCCAAGGGCTACCTGCTTAGAAATCTATTTAATCACTGCCATAACTCTCGAGGGCATCCACCAGGTGGCCTGGGCTTTTTAACTCACCGCCTTTCCCAATGGCTAAATTTTAACATGTCTCAAACTGTCATGTACCTTACAAGCAATGGCAGTTATTTAGCAGTATTTTAAATTCCTCGTGATACATACATGGTTGAGAGTATCCACACTGAATGGTGCCTTTGATCGGATGGACTGTGGCGGGAATTACTATCGTACCCGTGTGTGAGGCTCACAAATTGGATCTACCCAACAGGTAAAGATGCTGAAGTCAGTAACTTACTCAAGACCTCGGCGTAAGTGATAATGTCCGTAGGTGGAAGGACTTGGGGTATGACAGGGGAAGAGAGGTCACATGGGAGAGTTTGGAAGTTAAAGAAGGCTGCACCCAGGACACAGCAGCATCACCTGGGCAGCCTACAGACTACCCCAGCCTCCAGGTGTATCCACAGTAGCGCCTCCTGAGGGAAGTGCCCCTGCTGGAGTGACTGGGGAAGCCCAGTGGGCGGAGGGAGTTGGTACTCAGTATTGAAGTATTCAAGAGTGTAGTAGCCAAACTCCGGGACTGAGAAAGGCATGCCATTCCCAGCAGCTGTACACAGGGTCTGGGGCACATGTAGGGTGAGCCTTCGGGTGCCTGCGTGCGGCTGTCGGAGGATGCGAATCTGTGGGGAAAAGGAAAGGAGAATGCTGGGAGAGGCTTCTATTCACCTCGTAGCTTTGCGTGAACAAATGCTATACTCAGCTCTGCTTTCCAGGAATGAAAGTCTCAAAGAAGGTCAGGAGGTCAGCATTCCCAAGACTTGGGCACCTCTCGCGGACGGCCACGGGCAGGAGCTGTGGTAGCTGGTGTTTTGCTCCCTCTACAAGTGAGGCTGCATGGACAAAACATTTTCCTTCAAGAGACCCAGTGCCAATCTTTCACTGTGGTTATGAGCACAGAAGGAGGGTGGGGTTTCCATGGGGGCTAGGGGGTGATAGAAGGGCCTTGTGAGAAACACCTTAGGCCAGACCTGGCCCCTACATCATAGCTAAAGTGCTTCAGGGCAGATGTGTGAGAAAAATGTCCTTTAAAACATTACATAGGAATCTGGGCACTGGAAACAAGCTCAGCCTGGCTTCGTCGTGGACACATCTTTTCCCTTCAGGGAGCCTCAGCTTCACCTCTGGGCTCTCTGCTGGGTAGGAGGTCCATGTAGGGATAAGCACCAGCTTTGTCAAGCCCAAAAGATAGATAGATAGATGATAGGTAGGTAGGTAGATGATAGATAGATAGATAGATTGATAGATAGATTGATAGATAGATAGATGATAGATAGATAGATGATAGATAGATAGATAGATAGATAGATAGATAGATAGATAGATAGGTACATGATAGGTACATGATGATAGATAGATAGATAGATAGATAGATAAATAGGTACATGATAGATAGATAGATAGATAGATAGATAAATAGGTACATGATAGATAGATAGATAGATAGATAGATAGATAGATAGATAGATAGGTACATGATAGGCAGGTGGATGGACAGGTAGATGTTGGTGGCAAAGCTGAGACTAGACCTTGTGTTCCGTTGTGTTATGTCCTTATGTTAGTTGCTGCTTGTGCTTGGGTCAATTTGAAAAGCAGGGGTGTCTGACTTAGGCCTCTCCTGTGAGTGCAGGGGTGGGTGTCTGCCTCACTCTAGTGTCTGGTGTCTGGCTACAGAGGCAGGAGCCAGCCAGACACAGGACAAAAGTATTGCCTCCCATCATCCTAGGCAGGCTCGCCTGGCCTGCCTTTTGGGACCCGGGAGATGATGTTCTTTGTTTAATGGCAGGGAGGCTGTGGGCTGGGGAGGCTGAGGGGTCAGGGAAGCTGGGAAATGGGACTGAGTTCCATGGTGTAGGTCAGTGTTTTCTCTTTGTTGGTGATGAAGATGTCATGCAAGGCCTTGTACATGTACACACTGCACAGACCTCCTTACCTCTGAGCCACAGCCCAGCCTCTAGCTAGACCAGCGCTTTTCAACATGAGAAAGGTTTCCTTAAGCTGTGAGCGGAAAAGCAGTTCCCCGGAGCTCTGTGCCCTGGCATAGATTGCCTGCTGGGGCTGCTCTCAACCCCCACTCTGTGCCTCCTCTCTGGGATTAAACTCTTCTCCTCACCAGAAATCATTCAACAAACTGAGTTATTAAAAGCCGGGTAACTACTCCTGCCTCCCTCCCTCCGGGTAGCTCCCACCTCACAACCTCTCCTGGGGAGCTGCTGTCAAAGGCAGGCCCTCTGGAGCTGGCAGGGAAGATGACTCACTTACATAGAGTCAGGCTCTATCCTGCCCCCCTCCCCAGCTCTGTCCTTGTCTCTGTGATGACTAATCCCCTTCGAGGATGAGATCACCACCCCTCCTGCACCCCCATCAAAGGAGCAGAACCCCAGCCGCAGCCCAAGACTTTGGGCAGAGACAGAACCTAAAACCAGACAAGGCCTTGGCTGAGGCAGAAGTGTGGCCAAGAGCACGGGGTTAGGAGGAGCTGGCTGCAGACCTGTTCTACTGCCTGCTAAGCCTCGCTCCTTGACCTTCCCACTTCAGAGCACTCACATGATGCTCCAGGGATGACCAGGAAG
Source organism: Mus pahari (assembly GCF_900095145.1). Lineage (NCBI taxonomy): Eukaryota > Metazoa > Chordata > Mammalia > Rodentia > Muridae > Mus > Mus pahari. The sequence goes on from NC_034607.1 coordinate 53,431,866, forward strand.
AGTCTGGCTGTCCCTCAGAGAGAGACAGGGAAGGGGTGGGAGAAAGCAGCCCCTAAATACCATGGATCTAGAAGGGAAAGAAGTCTGTTCCCAGTGGGAGGTTCAACTCCAGGTAGCCATGTCTCTATACACATTTCCATGTATACCCTCCCCCTGCCCTCCTGTGTAGCCTCAGGCTGCCGCGAGGGCCTCTGTGCCCAGGCTGAAGAGACATGGTACTTAGGGAGAGAGGGGACAGAGCCCCTAAAAGCTAGCTGCCAGGTTCTGGGGATGCCTCGGTGACCTACAGAGATGCAGTCTTGGTCTTTTTTTGATTATGGTGTTCTCCATCTATCAGCAACCACCCCCAGACGGCGGCCTGTCGAATTGTTCATAGTAGACAAGAAGGCACAAGGAAAATAGACCCACTGCTGCGTCCAGAGAAGTACCCAGGAGGGTCCACAGGGAATCCCTGTCTGCCCTGCTAACCTGCTGGCATGCCCCATCTAGGGGCCGGCAGACGCCTTCCATCAAAGCAAGGATCACAGCAGCTCAGAGTATGTCAGAGTATGTCCCTTAGAGCCTGGCAGGGGTCAGCAGGGGCGGGATTACCATGGCTGAGCTGACGACCTAGGCTGGGCGGGTTCTAAGTGCGAATTCCGCTCTCAGTCGCTGTAGCAGGAAAGCCAGTGATCATTTGTTGTATAGGAAGTAAGTGGAACCTTGGAGTGAGTGAAACCTTTGGAACCCCAGGCCTAGCACCCCAGGCCTAGCACCCCATTAGTGCTTTGGGAGGCGTGGGGATGGGACCAGTAGGAAAGAACACAGACCACAGGGCACAGTTTGTGAACCCAAAGCCTTTCCACTGGCTTCTCAGACCCCACCCTGCCCTGCCCCCCAGCCTGCAAGTAAAAGGATGAAACTGGGATCCTGCTTCAGTACACATACCTGACCATCCCACGCTGAGGTCTGCCATGATCAGGACGCTACTCTGGTTTCTAGGGAGTAAGTTTGGAGATGGGGGCTGTGGTGGTTTGAGTAGGAATGGCCCCCATAGGCTTATAGACTTGCATGCTTGGTCTTTAGGGGAATGGTGCTATTAGGAGGCGTGGCCTTGTCGGAGTGGGTGTGGCCTCACTGGAGGAAGTGTGCCCCTCGGGATGGGCTTGAGGTTTCAAATCCTCAAGCCAGGCCCAGTGTAACTCTCTCTTCCTGCTCGCTGTCTGCTGAAATGTAAAACTCCAGGTCTGCCTGCACGCCTTCATGCTTCCTTCCATGACGATAACGGACTGAACCTCTGAACACGTATGTGAGCCAGCCCCAGTTAAATGTTTTCCTTTATGGGAGTTGCTGTGGTCCTGGTGTCTCTTCACAACCACAGGGCACTGACTAAGACAGGGGCCAAGATTTGGAACTGTCAGCGACCTTGGTGAAGGTCATAGAATAATACACTGGACAAGGCCTTCCACAGCCTTGCTCCTCCCTCTCCGCTGACCAGCCTTGCACTCTCCCGGTGAGCACAGACATAGCCTGGGAACACTGCCACGTTCTGCACACCACCTCACCTCCCGTGGGCTTTCTGGAAGCACAGCCTGGCAGAGTCACCCCTGCTCTGGCTGTCTGAGCTCCGTTTTCCATAACTAGCCGTGATGCTCTTCTGCACGCTTCACCTTGCAAATCGGCTCATCACCAGCTGGCACCTTTTGAAATTATTATTACATTATTTTTTCTATTTATTGGGGGGAGGGCGGGTGGGTCACACACATACCATGGCCTGAGTGTGGAGGTCAGAAGACATTGTATGAGTCAATTCTCTCCTTCTACTGTGTGGGTCCTGGGAATTGAACTCAGACCCTAAGATTTGGCAGCAATGTCTTTATCCTCAGAGCCACCTCACTGGCCCACTGAGCAGGATGTTCTGTTCTTCAGGTGCTTAGCCCCATGACACCTGTGACCATTCCATGGTCGACTATTGTCCTGAAGTCTTAGTTAGCCCTTTGTGGTTTTTCCATCCTGTCTGGCCAGTGAGGATACTCAGTTTTCCAGGATTCTTCCCACCCTAGGGGAATCGTTTTGACATCATTCCTGGAAATGACTCTGTCAGTTACCAGAAGATACTGTTCCGGGATCATGGCTTCTGTGTTGAATGGAGTTGCATTCCTTTAACGAGTTTCTAAAGTGTTTCTTGGGCTTTGGGCGGAATGACTTCCATGTGTGCTGTGTCTTTGATATATGAAGTCAGGGAATTGATCACAGAAGAACAACTGTGATCAATAACATTGACAAGCTGCCAAAGTCACCAGGAAAGTACCTGTTGAACAAACTGGCTTTGCAGGCATGTTGTGACAAGGGCTCACTGCACACCATGGACTTGGGAGGGCTGGCTTTGCAGGCACACTGTGACAAGGCGCACTGTAACAAGGCACCCTGTGACAAGGGCTCACTGCACCTCATGGCCTTGGGAGGGCTGACTCTGTGATCTGGGCTTGACTTTGAGGACGGGAGGAAGGCAGCAGGCTTTACTCTGGATTGCACACTGCCAAGGAGTCAAGCAAGCCTATGATGGGTACCCTGATCCTTCTTAGCGGGCAGATGGAAGCCACAGAGCACTGCCACTCGCTCCAAATAGCCAGTTGGAGAATGCTTGGCTGCCCTTGTGGTCTGGTGGATGTTCATCTTGTGGCCTGTGTTAGGACTTGGTTGTGGGGCTTTGTTCTTAGCTCTCTCTGGTATGGTTGTTGAGTAAGATTCTCTGATGTGGGAGTTCTGTTGAGTCGCAGGGCAGCATAGCCCTTCGGTGAGCGCCAGGCTAGCTTCTGGCTTTGGGGAGCTGCTCCTCACTGCCCCATGGCAACATCCAGTGGGCCGCCATCCACTGTGTTTGTAACAGAGCTGCTGTCTCAGTGTCTGCTTTATTTGGTGTGTGTGCACATAAGCTCTCTGTTCCTATGGGGAGCATATCTCTGGGTGCTGAGAATATGATTTTTAATTTTAAGTTTCTTCTGTATGCTTTCACAAATATTTCACATTTCTGGGTACAGATGGGGGGTTGTTCTTGTTTTTGTCCTTTTGCAGTGTTGGGGACTGAACCTACAATCTTGCACGTGCTAGGCCACTAAGCTATATCCCCATCTCTAGTAGAGTACTGAGAGATGATGGAGAGACCTAAGGTCTTGCCTGGTGACAGTGAAGATGTTACCTATGGAGATACAGGAAGCCAGGAAGCTCTGAGAGAAGGGAGAGGGCCTTCTTGGGGGAGGTGCCTCTGGGTCTGAGTAGCTGCCTAGCGAGCAGAGGAGGCACCTAGGATTCAGGTTTGCTGTAGGTGAGGCCTCCTAGGAGCACATATGGTATAAGAATGACAGTTCCCGAGGACCTCAGCATTGAAAGGGAGGAAGCTATGAAGGAATGGACGCCATTTGCCAAACTCTTCCTAAGGGCCTGCCTGGAGTTTGCCAGGCATTGTGCCAAAACCGTGAGAGTCATCGGTGAGCCAAATGGTCCACTGCTCTGTGACACTTAACTGCTGAGTATGGAAGAGGGATGGCAAACCACAAGGAATACGCAGGAATGCTGCCAGCGCGATGGAGCTGAGTGCTATAGAACAGACAGCAGGCAGAGGGAGTGGGATGCCAAGAGGAGGGAGGAGAAGGCGGCCTCGGTGCTGAGTTGGGTGGGTCAGCAGAGGTCTCAGGAGACAGCAGCATCTGGATGAGAGTGTCCCGGGGCCATCAGCTGCTCCAGCAGAGGCACTGAGGCAAAAGATCTCAGTGGAAGAGACCCAAAGAAATCCCCCGCAAATCTCCGACACACTCCCAGGTGACACAGATACCTAAGAAGATGGGAAGGCCTGGCTCTCTCATTGGCTGGAGTAAGAGAGAGAACCAAATCCACCAGTGACTTTACAGAAGGGGACATCCAGGAGACTCTAAGCAGCAGTGGAGGCACTGAACACGTTAGGTGACATTTTTATTTTCTTTCAGAAATTCATTCAATTTAAAAGAATAGCTCTCTCTCTCTCTCTCTCTCTCTCTCTCTCTCTCTCTCTCTCTTTCTCTCTGCCAGTGTGCTTATGTGTACATATGAACATGTATATGTACATATGCATGCATGGAAAAGAGGAGACCCAGACAGGGCAACAGTCAGGAGGAGCTAAAGGAACCAACTCAAGGCCACAAATGGGAGAGATCAAACTTAGACTCTAATGGAGGTGTACTGTAAATGGGGAAACAAGTTAACATGGTGTTGTCCCAGCACTTGGGAATTGGGAGTTCAAAGCCATCCTCTGCTACGTGACACAAAACCAAATCAGAACAACCCAAATGAAACTAAAAGCTAAAATAAAGCCAAACACCAAAAAGTAAGACGAAAACCTCATATCTCTCTCAGGATTGGCAGCTGGGAAGCAGCCTGCTTTGGGCATGAGAGGAAAGAGAAAGGGGCTCGGGAGCACCTCCTGGGAGTATGAGAGGAGAGAGAAGGGGGCTCGGGAGCACCTCCTGGGAGCATGAGAGGAGAGAGAAAGGGTCTCGGGAGCACCTCCTGGGGATCTGAGGGCACCCACACACCAGGAGTGCCACTTTGCCCCAGAGAAACAGAGCAACTTATTCATATATTGGGACATGTTGGTCAAACCATAGGCCCTGGAATCAGGTGTTTGGGTCCACCCAGTTACCATGCCTCACTGGGACCTTCAGCAAGCCATATGCTATACCTCCATTTCCTTGTCTATCAGATGGAGACAGCTTGGAAGGATCAAACAAATAGTCCATGTACTTAGCAGAGTACAGTAGACAGTAATAAATATGATTTATTGGCTTGTTATTGAGGTTGGGTTCCTGCACAGGGCAAAGTGGTGAGGGCCAGGCCACACTGGCCGGGTCTCTAGCTTGTCCAAGATACAATAGGTGAGGGCACCATTTTTTTTTTTTTCTGGCTCACCTATGCACTCATCTATCCCTAGCTTTTATAATGTTATAAAGAACCTACTATGTGCTGGCCATGAAGTGAGACTGCTGTCCAAGGGCTGGGATGAGAGGAAGACTAGCTTCCAACTTTGGGTCCCAGGAGAGCCCAGTGAGAGATGAGGAGTCTCTCTGGTGAGAATTCCAAATGCCACCTCTTTAAAAAAAACTTTTATTATTTGTAAATTATATGTTTATGTGTCTCTGTGATATGTGTACAAGTGAAGGTGCCTGTAGAGACCAGAAGTGGGTATCAGATCCCCTAGAGCTTAAGGCACGTGCTGGGAACCAAACTCAGGTCCTCTGCAAGGACAGGACCCACCTCTAACCACTGAGCCATCTCTGCAGCCATTGCAGACACTGTTTCTGTGTTCATAGGTGTGATGGGTTAGTAGTTTTGACTATCAACTCGACACAAGGCAGAATCATCTGGGAATAGAGTCTCATTAGGTTGGGCCGAGGGCACTTCTGTGTCTTGATTGTGTTAATTAATGTGCAAATGCACATCCCACTGCGGGAGGTACTATTCCCTAGATCCAGGACCCTGGACTGTTGAGAGGGGTTAAGTGCAAATCAGCATCTAGCATGCATCTCATGAATGGGGATGTGGCTAGCTGCTTCAAGCTTTTGTCTCGACTTTCCTGCAGTGAACTGTAACCTGATATTGTAAGCTAAAATACCTCCCCCTCCTCCTTTTTTAAAGTTGCGATTGTTAGGGTATTTTATCACATAAAACTAATACAGGTGGGTAGAAAATATTAGAAAAGAGACTGTAGGCTACAGAAATGCCTTCCCTATGGTCTAATGCTAGTTCTTCTGCCTTTCTGAAGGGGTAGTAGAGGCACCCACTTCAAAGCCATTTCCGTCTTCTGCAAAACCAGGGGAAGAACACTGGTGTCTGTGTCCCACATTTAAGTATCCACCAGATTCCTTGCTCAGTGCCTGAAGCATTGGTTCCCAGGATGCTTGCTCGCTTTCATCCTCTTAAGGAGTCCTGTAGCTGGTCTTTCGCATCCTTTATCCTCTCCCATCTCACCCTAACACTAGACAGGAGAGAAAGAAGGATAGAGGGGGGGAGAGAGGTAGAGATCCCTGAATCTAATTTCTTTCCCTCTATTTCTTCTTTGAGCACGGCTACTAACAAACCAACACCCCCCCCCCCAATGGACAACCAACGACCAAACCTGCCACTTGGGGGCTTTAGCAGTTGTTCCCAGGGTTCCAAACATCACACAGTTGGAGAAACTGTCTGTAGCTGCAAACCCACACCTCTGCTAAAGCATGAGGCAAATCATCGTCAGCTGCTTCCGACTGTCAGCCTACATCCTACACTTTGGATTAAAACAAAAGTACATTCTTATAATATTTCTGTGTTTTTTAAAGAACCAAAAATTCCAAAATTGTCACTACATTTCCACCCTCCTGCTTTAAGCCTTTAATTGTGCTGTGTGTACCGGGAAATTATAAACAGGGACATTTCCAATAAAATAAGCACTTTTTGGGGTAGTGGCCAAGGTTTTCAGGAGACCTCTCCAGCTCTTTCTGCTGGAGCAGCTTTGCCTTTGGTGTAGGCAAACAGTAGCAGATGAGCAACACTGTCACCTGCTTTAAATTGCACCTCTCTCTTTACGTAGGCCATAATTTTAATTTCTCCTTTGAAATTTTCATCTATAATTCCTGAATCCACGATGAATCCCCAGAAAGTCAATCTACTCCTTTCCAAGGTCATCCCTACTGTCCCTGAGGGCATAGGGCCATAAGCTCCGGGAACTATTTTATAACGTTGGGTTTTGAGGATGGAGTAAGATGTTTCTCTGTGGCCACGCCCAGAGCCTGCAGAAGTTGCATTAAATCTCCAATGCTGGGCGAAGCTTCATCAGGCTGCATGTTAAAATGAAAATATATTCTTAGAGTATTTCTGTGTTTTTAAAATATACCAAAATTCTAAAAATTATCACTACAGAGTCCTGGACTCCTTGTTGCCCAGGACCATCCCCATGGCAGAGCAGCATGGAGGGATTGCTGTGTGCTGGGTTTCAAACTTGAACCTCTCACCTTTTATTATTGTTGTTATTATTATTGTTATTATTATTATTATTTCTGAGCTTCCTTAATCATCCTTCTGCCTAGTTCTTTTCCTCCAATGACAGGCAGCCAGGATGTGCTCACAGACTTTTCAAAGAGGCCCAAGTCAGGCTGGACTGGACCCACTTCTTTTGCCGGGGTCCCAGCATTCTGCATGTGGCTGTATTGGTTGATAGCTCCTCTGAGATTAAAAAAAACAAACCGGCAGCAAGGAGGCCCTCATGTGATTCTGTTAGAGGAAGCCATGAGGACCTAGAGACACACAGAGGGATAACCACAGGGAGGCACAGAGAAACCCAAGAGGCTTATAGAGACGCCAAACCCTTGGTCTCAGTGTTGGCCAATGGCACTGTGAGGAGTTAGTGCATCCTGGGAGATCTGCCTGCCCGCGGTGTCCCAGAGCCAAACCAGATCCACGTGGACTGGCAGCTTGGCTGGCTGCAGGAGCCCACACGGCCAACCCTGGCCACTGTTTCCAGCAGCAGTAGAGGCAGCAGGGAGTCCAGGATGCAAAGCTTCATTCCAGAGCCTTGGTCAGGAGGCTGTGTTTATATTTATCCCACTAACTGCAGGGGGATGTTTTACCCAGAGAAATAGCCTCCCCTGAGAGATGGGTCATCTGTTTCTGGCTCTTCTAGGTTGTCATCATTGAACCATCTCCCTCCTGCAGGTGGATGGAGACTGCTCAGACCAAGGACAGACGCCATTGCATGCAGGTCCAGTTTTTCTGCCTTTGGTTCATTATAAATCTCAGGAATCAAGAGACAGGGTTCTCAATAAACGGATTCTCAATAAACAGGACAACATTTTTGCTTTGAAAAACTCATTCTAGGTACTGGAAGATGACACAGCAGAAAAAGCACCGCCAAATCTGAGTCTCAGAACCTTTATGGCAGAAAGAGGGAGCCGACTTCTGAGACTGTCCCCTGGTCCCATGGGCCCTCTATATCAGGCACACACACATACAATAAATAAATAAATAAATAAATAAATAAATAAATGTAAAAAAAATTAGTCTAAGGCCAATAAAGTGGCCTTAGCAGGCCCAGGTGCTTGCTGACAAATCTGACGACCCAAATTCAACCTGCAGGACCCAGAAAGCGAAAGGAAAGAACCAACCCCAAGCAGGTTGTCCTTTGACCTTTGTTCATGCACTGTGTTTTAAGTCCCTACCCCCAGACACATACACAAAATAATAAAAAAAAAAATTAAGAAACTTATACAATAAAAATGTTTAAAAACTAATTTTTAAATCTAAACATCCAGGAGGCTGAGGCAGAAGGACGGCTTTGGATTTGAGGCCTGCTTGGACTACAGAATGAAACCCCATCTAAAATAACAAAGAGGGTGAGCAAGATGGCTCAGAGGGTAAAAAGGTGCTTGCTGCCAAGTCCGATGACCAGAGTTCAATTCCCAGCACCCACAGAGTGGAAGAGAGGGAACTCCTGCAAATTGTTCTCTGACCTCCACATACAGGCTGTGTGTAGTACATCTGTGTGTACACACATACACAGCCACACAGGAAAATGCAATAAACACCTGTCAAACGAACTTCTTTATATCTCGATAAACTGTAAAATGCCTTCAGCATTTACCACCTTCAGTTCTTCTATTTTGACACAGTGACGTATGTACTCCAGACTGGCCTTGAACTCTTGATGTTCCTGCCTCCATCTCTTAAGGGAGGAGAGGACAGTCATGGGACATAATGTTGGCCACGTCCCTACTCTTTGGTTTCTGAGGCCGAGGTCTCCTAAGAGGGTTCTAAAACCCATGTCTTTTGCTGGAGTCTTGTGGCCAGGATGAGCTTTCAGAGACCTACAGTGTTGCAAGCATCCGCACCCGGTGACCAAGTCCAGCATGGATGACGTGAGAGCGAGGACAGTGCCAAGAGAGGGAACCTAGGCTGCACTGCCTCTCAGCACTGCCAGTTCCTGTCAGTCACAAGTAAGAACAGGCCACAGAAGCACCAGCTACACCTACACTGGCTGATGGAAAGGTGCTTTCACTTCTAAATGAGTAAAGGTAGGTGGCTTAGTGGGAAGAGGGCATGCCTCCTTTGAGCATGCACGAAGTCCTGGGTTCAATGCCCAGAACTCCATAGACTAGGGATGGTGGCACAGGCCTATCATGCCAGCGCTGGAGAGCTGGAGGAGAAAGACCAGAAATTCGAGGTCTCCCTTGACTACATAGCAAGTTCAGGGTCAGCTTGGACTGCTTAAGACTCAATTCCCCCCCCCCCAAAGACAACAAAATACACCCACCCAGTCCATTCATAGCTTGGCATGTGACTATAATCCTTTTAAAGGAATAAATTGACATAGCAGTTTTTAAAAAACTAATTTTTTTTTTTGTTTTTTTTTTTTTTTGAGACAGGGTTTCTCTGTATAGCCCTGGCTGTCCTGGAACTCACTCTGTAGACTAGGCTGGCCTCGAACTCAGAAATCTGCCTGCCTCTGCCTCCCGAGTGCTGGGATTAAAGGTATGCAACACCACACCTGGCTAAAACTTATTATTTCTTATTTTATGTGTATGGGTGTTTTGCCTGCATATATATCTGTACACTGTTTGTGTGCAATGCCCCAAGAAGCCACAAGAGGGCATCAGACCTCCCCAATAGAAGTTACAAAGTTACAGGTTGTTAGACACCATGTGAATGCTGGGAACTAAACCTGGGTCTCCTGCTCTTAACCGCTGAGCCATCTCTCCAACCCTTGAAGCATTTATGTAAACACAGCTGCTAGGGCACTAGATGGTGACCCTATCCCCAGGACCACCTACTACCACTTGGCCACCACTGACCACCAAAGACTACCACTGACCACCACCATCCACCAATGACCACCACCACCCACTACTGACCACCAAAGACTACCACCACCGGCCACCATTGACCACAACCTGCCACCACCAGCCACCACTGACCACCACCTACCACTACTGACCACCACTGGCCACCATAGACCACCATTGACCACCACTGATGTCTTTAGTCAGAGTTTCTATTTCTGCACAAACATCATGACCAAGAAGTAAGTTGGGGAGGAAAGGATTTATTCAGCTTACATTTCCACATTGCTGTTCATCACCAAGGAAGTCAGGACTGGAACTCAAGCAGGTCAGGAAGCAGGAGGCCATGGTGGGATGCTCTTTACTGGCTTGCTTCCCCTGGCTTGCTCAGCTTGCTTTCTTATAGAACCCCAGACTACCAGCCCAGAGATGGCACCACCCACAAGGGGACCTCCCACCTTGATCACTAATTGAGAAAATGCCTTACAACTGGATCTTGTGGAGGCATTTCCCCAACTGAAGCTCCTTTCTCTGTGATAACTTCAGCCTGTATCAAGTTGACACAAAACCAGCCAGTATTGGCCTGTGACACTTTCTTCACTGAAGCTTGAGTGGCCTTTGTGGATTTAGATCTTAATACGTTTATTTCTCACACATACCTAAGCAGGCCATGCTGTTGCCCTGTCTTTGGATGTATAGCCCGAAGCTCAGGTGACTGTGTGAGAGGTTGGTAGAGTGGGGTCAGAACTCCATCAGGGCCCCAGTGGGGCCCAACCTCTCTCTAAGTCTCTGGTAATGTCACCTTGGGGATCTCTGAAGACATCACCTGGGGATCTCAGAGCAAAAATCTGAAAGTGAGGGGCTCTCTGCTGAGCTGCTGGGACTTCTGCTCTGAGGCTGGACACCACAGAAGGTGACAGGGTATGGTCTCCAAGCATGTGCTATGTTGGGTCTTGGTTAAACAGAGGTTGGATTATGGACAGTCACAAGACCCTGTAGCTGCCGTGGTATGGTCCCTTGGGCACAAGGTGGGACATCCTTCACTCCTACTGTGTCTGATTCTGAGGTCTGGGAAGGGTCATTTAGTATTCACAACATGAAGCGTCTGCAACCTGGCTTCAGTTTTCATAGCAATTCCTGTGATCGGCAGGAGGGCCAAGTTCACCAACAAGGGAGCAGGGATCTCCAGATGTGGTGCTGAAGCCCCAGGCCTGCTCTACCCCACCCAATGAAAGGCCAGGAACATTCTAGAATCACACCCCACTCTCACCTCTCCTGTGTGAGTTTGTCTATGTGTATCTGTGTTCGTGTGTGGTTGTGTGCATGCAGGTATACATCCGTGCATGTATGGTGGCCACAGGCGTCTCAGGGCAGAGCTGCACCAAAGAAGTTCTCCCCTCAGCATCCTCTGCATCGTCTTGGCCTGGGTCGCCCTCCCTCACTGAGGTGACAACCTGGAGGAGCTTGCCTCCGGGCACCTCAGCCACTGAGCTCTGAAAGACCAACCGACTGACCGAGGGCAGAGGCTGGGAACGCCTTTTCTCCTCAGCGCTTCCCTCCTAGGCCCAAGGATGGCTGCACCGTTGCCCCAGCGCTCCTATTCAGACGCGCAGGTCCTGTGTACTCCCCCCAGTCTGAGAAGCTCAGACTGTGGAAGCTATAATTTCCCGGAACTCGTTGTAGGTGCCCTTTGTTGGCAGACGTGGGCTGGGGATGAGCACTCTGTAATTTTCCAGCCTTCTAAATGGCCCCTCTGGAGCTAACACATACCGTGTACCAAACATAACCCACCCTCTCTCCCACCCCCAGACAACCCAATTACTCACTCTCCTCACTAGGGTCCTCCTGGGAGGGGCCATGAGCTAGGCCTTCTGGGGAGATGCACATACTTCTGACAAACCCAGTACATCTTCTGTAAGGAATACTATGTATCTACTAAAAAGGACGTGTTAAAAAAAAATACATGAAAAGCAACACCCCAATTTTTATCAAGAGGGGAAGACTCAGAGGTCAATCTCTTGAATTGTTATAGTGGGGTTTCTCTGTGTATCCCCAGCTGTCCTGGAATTCACTCTGTAGACCAGGCTGGCCTTGAACTCAGAAATCTGCCTGCCTCTGCTTCCCAAGTGCTGGGATTAAAGGCGTGTGCCACCACTGCCTGGCCCTTTCTTCTATTTCTTTTTGGCTTTTGGCTTCTTTAAAGAAAGGTTATTGCCTTTTTCTTTTTTTTTTTTTTTAAATGTATGTGTCTGTGGGCATGTGTGTGCAATGAGTGGAAACCAGATTAACTCTAGGGGGTTCTCTTCTTTCACCGTGTGGGACAGGGAAGATCAACCTCAGATTTCAGGGTAGGCAGTTACCCATGCCTGCCAGCTCATTCTTTTGTTTTAGCTTGTTAATTTGTATGGTTCTTGAGACACAATTTAACCCTGTAACCCTGTCTGGTCTGAAACTCACTCTGTAGACCAGACTGGCCTCAGACTCACCTCTGCCTCTGCCTTCCAAGTGCTAGGATTAAAAGCATGCGCCACCGCGCCCAGCTATGGCTGACTGTTTTTAATAATGACAAGGCTGGGTGAGAAGGGAAGCCATTCATGGGTGAGAGGTTAGCGAGACTGTGGGGGAAGAACTCGACCACAGGCAGAAGTCAAATGAAAGAGGAGGGAGAGGAAGCCTACCCACAGAGGCGGGCTCTGCATAGCGACACCCCGGTGCTGTGTGGAGAGGTAGAACTGTGAACACAGGCCTGGAGTTCCAGGTGCACAGTGTGCCAACCTCAGCTAGAGCAGAGACTGCACGGTTCGTGGTGGCTGTCTGAGATCTGGAATGGCTGGGGACATGCCAAGCTTTCCCTGGGGTAAAGAGGAAGCCACTATCAGAAAAGGCAGGACACTATCAGAAAAGGTTCTCATCTTTCCCTCCCTCGATCATTGATTAGTAGCTTTACGCCCCTACATTTATCATTCAGAGAGTACCAATTTCGTGGGGGTGAGGTGGGCCAGGCTTGGTATCAGTAACACCTGGGTTAGAAGCTCAGCTCTGTTAGGAATTGGCTCCTCGATCCCAGAACGTCATGTGATCTATCTTTTAAATTTTTATTTTAGATTTATTTTATTCTATGTGTGCTAATGTTTTGCCTGCACACCATGTGCATGTCCAGTGCTTGCAGAGGCCAAAAGAGGACACTGGATGCTAGAACCGGGGTTGTGGAGAGTTGCGAGCTGTCACACGTCTGAGGGGACCAAACCTGGGTCCTCTGCAAGGACAGCAAGTTCTAATGGTCGCGCCATCTCCATCTCCCATAACCCATCTTTTTTTTTTCCCCCCAGTTTCCTTGTTTGCAGATAATGGTACATGTTGTACCTACTGCCACAGGATGGAGATGAGGGTGTAAAGAGTGATGCGTGTAGCTGCTTCATGCTGTGCAAACACCTTCTGAGACTGACTGCTTGTGCTGACAGGTACAGAACATGTCCAGCATTTCAAAGACGAAGGCTAAGAATGGAGCACAGAGGTTCACAGATTAGAAATGCCCGACTAAACTTCAATTAAACTCTTGCTCTCTTTGGGCAAATAGTTTGCTCAGGGCTGAGACCAACAGGTAACTTGTAGGAGCTCCCTCGGAAAGGAGACACCCAGCACTGTCACCCAGGTACAGAGACAGCTGTGTTACAACAAAAGGCTCTCTTCTGAGGAGTCTAGCCTGGGGTCTTGGACCCTGGTGGTCTAGCATAGGGTCCTGGACCCTGGTGGTCTAGCATGGGGTCCTGGGCCCTGGTGGTCTAACATGGGGTCCTGGGCCCTGGTGGTCTAACATGGGGTCCTGGGCCCTGGTGGTCTAACATGGGGTCCTGGACCCTGGTGGTCTAGCATGGGGTCCTGGACCCTGGTGGTCTAACATGGGGTCCTGGACCCTGGTGGTCTAACATGGGGTCCTGGGCCCTGGTGGTCTAGCATGGGGTCCTGGGCCCTGGTGATCTAGCATGGGGTTCTGGACCCTGGTGGTCTAGCATGGAGTCCTAGGCCCTCATGGTCTAGCCTGGGGTCCTAGTGGTTTAGCCAGGAGTCCTGGGCCCTGGTGGTCTATCATGGGGTCCTGCGCTCTGGGGGTTGTGTATTTACTCAGCACCACACTTATATTTCATATATTTCTCCTGTACACTTGAACTCTCTGTTAGAAAACTGGACTTGCAATAAGGAAGGATGCTCTTACACATGCAGCTGAATTCATGCAGGGGACTCCTGAGGCTAGCATGTATTTTGCTATTAATTAATAGATTCTTGAAATATACATGTGACAACTTCTACTGGTGCTGGGAAATCTTTCCAGCCTCCCCAGGGGCTCTGTCCTCATAGGCAGATCCTCTGACCCTCTGAATGCCTGCATTGGTCTCTCCCCTGTCCCTAAGACCATATGGACATGGCCGATCCCAGGAGTCAGTGCATCTGTGCATCTCCAACTCCGCTTCCCTGCTGTGTCCCCAAGTTTTCCCTGCTGAGCACTGGATTGAGATGACATTCAGAGCTGCCCTCCAGCCTTTGGCCCTAAGCCTGATCCAGCCTTCCCTATCTCTGTAAACAGCTGAGCTGTTTGCTGTCATTGTTTGTTTGTTTTTAATTTGTGTATGAATGTTTTTTGCATGTATGTAAGTGAGCCTCATGCATGTAGAAGTGGGCTGGAGTTTGAACCCAGGGCTTTCATGCATGCTAAGTAAGCTTGAATAGATCTCCCCAGCTCCCCTGTGGTTTTCTTCTTGTGTCACCATCCAATGCTCACGAATTCATTGGCCAATTGCCTATATTCCATAACTAGAATGTCATGGTGGGGGATCTGTCTGTGTGTCCATTGCTGTGCCCCGGGATTTAAGGCTGTACACACAGAGGACACCCAACAAATGCTTGCTGAGTATACAGATAAATGGAACCGTGTTTTCTGGATGCTGAGCTGGAACACAAGGTCTGATAAATGTTGTGGAGCATGAAGACGGTGATCAGTGTAACGCCCCCATCCTGCATCCACATCACAAGATTTCCTGAGCTCTCTGCTGCTAGGCTCTTTAACCCTTCAAAGGCTTTGGTGCCAGTTTGAGTGCAGACTATTGGTTTAAGGCACAGCTGTAGTGACAGGCTGCCCTACGCTTAGGGCCAAAGGCTGGAGGGCAGCTCTGAATGTCATCTCAGTACAGTGCCCAGCAGGGGAAACTTGGAAACACGGCAGGAAAGCAGAGTTGGAGATGCACAGATGCACTGACTCCTGGGATAACAAAGTAGGGCTTC
>NC_034607.1:53447390-53451704 GCF_900095145.1 Mus pahari
CTCTCTCTCTCGTGTGTGTGTGTGTGTGTGTGTGTGTGTGTGTGTGTGTGTGTGTGTGTGTATGTGTGTATCTGATGGTGGGTATGTGCACATGAGTACAGGTGCCTCTGGTGACCAAAAGAGCCATGAGATCCCTTGGAGCTGGAGTTGCAAGCTGCAGGTGGGTGTAATCTGCTGAGTGTAGGTGCTGGGAATTGAAGTCCTCTATGGCCACTTTCCAGAGGGCCATCAACCTCTCGCCCCTATCCCTGGTTCTTTCCATCTCGTTTCCTCCTAAGCTGCTACATTGCATCTCCTCCATCTCTTATTCGAGGATGCTGTCTCTCTCTCTCAACCCTGGTTAGGGCCTCCCCACAAGGTCATTGTGAAAAGACTTGTGTGCAGCTCCTACATTCCATCTGCCGAATCCCACTAACTGTCCATTCAAACTGTAGGTACAAAATAGAACACCACGAGCTACTCAGAACTTAAAAACAATTCACAATGGCAACCGTGTTGGAGGAGTGTGGGATCACACAGTGGGCCAGAGCTAAATATACAGACCAAGTACTTGTCACTCAAAGTAGGTGCCACTGTTAGAGACACAGAGCTTTTGATCAAGGGAGGGGACAGCTGGCAGTGGGTGACTGAAATGTTGGTAAACAGCTAAGACAAGTGATTTCACAATTACTTGGCTGTTTCTAGGCACTCTAGATGCTGCTGGTTTAAGCTAACTAGATTGCCTGACTGTGTGGTAACAATACTCTTCTACAGCACTCTGGAGTTTATAAGGGCTCCTGCTCCAAGTCTAACATTGGGGCAGCTAGGTCCTGCCCTTGCCCTCACTGTTCTCCATCCTACCTGCCCTGTCAGACACAGTGGAAAAGCCAAAGGATCTGGGGTTGGCTTCTTGGCCATGATATGACCTCAGCCCGATCACATATTCAGACGAGCATAGCCCATCTTAGAGGAATCGTTAACACAAAGCCAAGGCATCAATGTTCACTGTCTTGTACTATCTCCCACACACCATGATGAAACCAGGTCTGTGGGCACTCCCATTTTATAGATGTTAAAACGGGAACTGGATGTAGTAACATGGGCTGTGATTCCAGCACTTAGGAGGAGAAGGTGGGAGGGTCAGACATTCAAGGTCATCTTTGGTTGCTCAGTGAGTTCAAGGCTGGTCTGGGATACATGAGACCCTCTCCCAAAAGAAAAGAGACATGCAAGGAGAGGTGGCTCACTTGTAAAGATGAGGGGTTCAGAGAGAAGGTGAAGAGGGATAGGAGAATAAAGAGTAAGAAGGGGTGATAATAGCACACTGCATACATATATGAAACAAACAATGCCCACCCCCAAAAATCCTTCTGGAGTTTACTCATTTGTTCTGCAAACACCAGGCAGTGGGAATATAAGAGATGAGCTCCCTGCTCTCATACACAGGGAGTGGGCAGGAAAATGACTAGGATTTCTGAAAAGAACGTGTGCGCTTAGGGCAGCCAGGCACCAAGTGAGAGTGGCCTCAGGGGCCAGGAAGGTTCCACGAGGGGTGACATTTTAGCTCCAGACAACAGATGTTATGCATCTGTGACTCACAGGGCAGTGTGCCCAAGATTAAGAAAGTAACTGCTAATGTCCTGAGGTCTAAGACGTTCAGCATGGTTTCAGTAAAGGAGCAGAGGAGGAAGCAACAGCAGGCTCCTGCAGGTTATAAGGAAGAGGATAATTTCGGGCAGTGTAAACTCACTGGAGGGTTTCAGACAATAGTGTGCATTGACCTGATCTACAGTTTTAAAGATCTTTGGTAAGCTGGGCATGGTGGCTCATAGATGTGATCTCAGCACCTGGCAGGTGGATGTAGGGGGATTAGGGGTTCAAAGGTAGCCTTGACTACATGTGGAGTGATAGGCCAGCCTGGGCTACATGAGCCTCCTCTCCTCTCCCTTTTAAAGATAATTGTCAGTTTTGGAAAACGGGGTGTCAAGAAGCAGAGGGGAAGCAAGAAGGTAAGATGGGTTGGGACCCTGGCAGCATTCCCAGGGAGACAGTGCAGGGAGTTGGGGGACTAAGAACCACGGTGAGGGAGACAAGAAGTGAGGGTCACGGTGAGCCTTACAGGCCAAGCCGGCAAGGTTTGATAATGCATTAGACATGGAAAGTTATGAAGAAAGACTTGGGGCAGCTCTGTGGTGCTAGTGACTTCTATTCTATGGAGGCGAAGACTAAGGAAGGATGAGCCGAGGCAGGAATCAGTTCTGTCCTTTGGCACAGCTTGGCTTGCTGTTTTATTGTTGTTGTTCTTGTTTGTTTTGTTTTATTATTATTTGCTGAGACAGGGTTTCCTCCAGGTAGCTCTGGCTGTCTTGGAGCTTCCTCTGTGGACCAGGCTCACAGAGATCCACTAGCCTCTGCCTCCCCAGTGCCGGGATTAAAGGCGTGTGCCGCCATGCACTGAAGTGGAAACGTAAGAGTTCTTTGGAAAGTCAGTTGTGTTCCATGGTGTTTTGCTACGGCAAACAGGTGAAGGAAAGTTTAGCTGAAGTGGACACAGGTGAAAGGCTAAGGCAACTGAAGGGACGATTCACTGAAGCAGACACAGGAAAGAGGATGTTCTGCTAAAGCGAGCATGTGAAAGGACACGTGACGAAGGATTCTTTGTTAACAACACACATGTATTGGTCTGCCTTACATTTCAGAGTTGAGCTGCATTTGTCAGGACTCCATAGAGAGAAACGCACCAAGAAACTTCTGGTGGTGTGCTGCAGTTTCTTACCGCGTCCACAGACTCCAGCTGATTGAGGGTGATGTCAGCTGAGACAGAGTCCGTAGAGTTTTGCTACATCAGACTCATGTGCTGAGGCAAGACACGTGCTGAGGCAAGACCCGTGGAGGACACGTGATGTTTGGAGAGGAGAAATAGGACTCAGCGGACAGCGAAGGAGGCTGAGCTAGGCTTGCTCATAGCCCTCGCTGTGCAAAGCTTTGGGCCTCTCATCTTGCTAATCTTTGCTTCCCCGAGAGAGGCAACGCCGAGAGTCTTCTGGTGGTTCTCCTGCTGACTCGAGCCAAGACTGAGGCCTGGCTGTCTCTTCTAGGCAGTGCCACCTCTGCTGATTCATGTTTGCTATCTTGACTCTACTGACCTAGATTGCTGGTGGCTCCGTGAAGCGTCTGCGAGTGGATCGAGCTGCCACTGCTAACCTGTGACCTGAACTGCCGATTTCCAGACAACACAGATGGGAGAACCTTTCTAAACCGGTCCACTTCCCCTGTATCCTTTCTTTCCCACTACCTCTTGAGGGTGGTGGGCTAGAAGGGGGGTTAAAGCATTTAAGAACCATCATTAAAAATAAGGTTTAAAAAAATTGAAGTTACAGCACATGGCTATTTTTTTTTTTTTTTTTTTTTTTTTTTAGACTAAATCTTACCATGCCACCCTGGGTAGCCTGGAACTTGCTACGTTGACCAAACTGGTCTTGAACTTCTAATCCTCCTGCCTCTATCCCCTAAGTGCTGAGATTACAGGTGTGCACCATGGGATGGAGTTAAAGCACCTGCTTTAGAGGAGACATCAGGGAGCCCAGGTCATGACTGCGTCATCCAGGGTCCTCAGCACTCCCACCAGCACATAGATGCAAGGCAAACCCTTTTCTGATGCAGTTCCTCATCTTTAAATTGCAGACACTACCCCTGCCATTCATGCACACAGCGCTCCCCTAGGAGTTTTGCGAGGCCCTCTCTACCTGTCAGGCCGGCAGTCTAGCCTCTGCTGGGCAGCTCCAGGGCCCGAGTGCCTGCTGCAGCTGTCCAACCTGTCATCCACATGTCTCAATGGCCCAGCACGTCTTATAGAGCTCCTGCCTGTGAATTTGACCACAGGGACCGAGGAGGATGCTCCAGGTATCTGTGGACTCTCTGCAGCTGCTGGCTTCAAATTCTGTTCATTTTTAACGTTCTAGGGCGCCTGGCCCGGAAGAACCATGGATCGCTTAAATACGGGAGTTTTCTTATCATGGTCATCTTCTGCATCTTCCTCCCCTCTTTCTCTTCTTCTTCTTTAAAGGTAGGTTTGTTGTTTGTTTGTTTGTTTTTGTTTGACAAAGGTTCTTACGTGGCTCAGGTGAACCTCAGCCCACTGGGCCGCATAGGATGACCCTGAACTGATTCTCCTGTCCAGCTTGTCCTTGGGTTTGTAAGTGGGGGGTTTCATATTTTACTTTTTCTTTAACAAGCATGCAGGTAGACTGGGAAATCTTAACCATTTGTTCAACCAATATGAGAATTCTGCCAATTTCTGAGTATATCTATACCAATTATACATTCTGGAACTGG
>NC_034607.1:53452054-53453883 GCF_900095145.1 Mus pahari
AGAATTTTTCTGCTTATACAGATCAAACAGATATGCAGTAGGCTTCTTATGTATTTCGTTCCTGGAAACACCATGATTGATTAGCCAGTACCAAAGGTCCAAGCTGAGTCATGCCATTATAAATTTCCCCTCTCCTGTACTGACCATTACAGGGTATGTTACATTCATTTCAAGAATGTTTCTAGAGCCATGTGCCATGTTTGATGTGGTAGGCAGAGGAGAAGGGCCAGGGACATAGAGTCTTCACCTCCCGGGAACCCACCCATCATCTGTCTGCAAAGGAGACAGACGCTAACCACTACTCACATGTGTACCCAACAGGAAGCGTGGGGATGCTGGTAAGCACGTTGGCTGGGTTGGGTCTGAGGTCCTACCTCTGCACTGACGTGGGGAACGGAGGGGCTGCTACATCTCCTCCAGGACTGGCTAACAGACAGGTCACCTCTGCTTTCTGAGGAAGAAGACATCCCTGTGATCTAAACTCTCCAGGCCTCCAAAGTGCAGATGCGTTTTCTTCCCCCTCCTGTAGAAACTGCGCCTGCAGCATTTCTAGCAGGGTCTGGGGTGAGCCGCCAATCAGGCTTGCAGAGGGTGCTCTGAATTCACTTGGCAGCAAGGAAGGAGATCTCGGCCATTTGGAAGGGAGAAGGGAGAGGACTGTGAATCAGGGTTTGCGTTGATCTCAACTGTAACTTTCCAGAAAGCTGGGACACCCAATTCCAATAAAAGCTTCCTGAGTATTTCTGGAGGCACCGTGGGGGTGCGGGACTGTGTGGGTAGGTGTGGCTTTTCTGGGTTTGTGGAATTATATCTTCTTACGGATAAAAACTTCCATCAAATTTGCGAGCCAGTGTCTGTCCACGGGGTGTCCTGAGCTCGGGAAGGCACGGGCAGTGCCAGGGCTAGGGGCACTCATGACCGACAGACACAGCTGAGACCAGGGCAAGGCTGAATTCTGAAGCACTTAGAGAAACAGGGCCAGAAGCAGGTACTCTTGTTTAGATTGAACTTTTCCCACCACCATGCCAATGCGGGAGGGGACAGTAGTGTGTGTGTGTGTGTGTGTGTGTGTGTGTGTGTGTGTGACAGAGCTATTTTATTTTACCTGGTTTGTTTTCACTCCAGCAATTTGGCTTGGCCAGGCATCTTTATGTCCAGAAGCCCTTAATCAGGATCAGGACAGGACCCATCTGACTCAAAAGTCACAAAGACCGTTCTTGTTCTGCCACCAGGGCAGTCCCAGATGACAGAGCACACTGCCAGCTTTGGCGAGATGAAGTCAGTGGCCAGACAGAGGGACCAGGAACATGTTCAGTTTTACCAGCCACAGGGGTGGGATGAGGGAAGGAGGACCTGAGACTGTGGAAGTAAGGGGCACTGCTTGCGGTTTCCCAGTGGTCCAAGGTTTTCATTCATTCATTCACTCATTCATTCATTCATCCATCCATCTCATCCATTCAACATATGTTGGCTAAGTGAGTACTTTGTGCCAAGCCACACGGTCCGAAATGGATAGAAGATACTTTCTTCTCTCATTATCTCAGGATAAAGAACACACTTCATGGTGGCCACTGAACACATGGATGCTGGCCTGGTCACGGCCACTTCACTAGTGTAGTGGAGACCAGCACAAGGTAGAGAAAGCCACTGCCCTGGAGCAAGAAAGGGCGGGTGACAAAAGTTGTGTTCGGTCATGTGCCAGCTTCAGACATCCTAGTTTGCCCAATGCAAGTTTACACTAGAGCTGGGGAGGCTGGCACCGACGCGAGTGATCAAGTCTACACTAGAGCTGGGGAGGCTGGCACCGACGCGAGTGATCAAGTCTACAC
>NC_034607.1:53453993-53467415 GCF_900095145.1 Mus pahari
CGAGTGATCAAGTCTACACTAGAGCTGGGGAGGCTGGCACAGACACGAGTGATCAAGTTTACACTAGAACTGGGGAGGCTGGCACAGACGCGAGTGATCAAGTTTACACTAGAACTGGGGAGGCTGGCACCGACGCGAGTGATCAAGTTTACACTAGAGCTGGGGAGGCTGGCACAGACACAAGTGATCAAGTTTACACTAGAGCTGGGGAGGCTGGCACAGACACAAGTGATCAAGTTTACACTAGAACTGGGGAGGCTGGCACAGACACGAGTGATCAAGTTTACACTAGAACTGGGGAGGCTGGCACAGATGCGAGTGATCAGCACAGGTCTGAAGCCTATAGCAGGGGTTTCATACCAAGCACCCTGAAGAACAAGTTCAATGGGTAGGAAATGGAGAAAGAGAAGGGTCTTCCAGGTGGAGGGAATGGTGTGACCGGTGGTCCCGTAGCTCGCGGAAGTGCCTGAGCCAGGGTGAGGGTGGGTGGGTGGATGGAAGAGTTGGAGGTGCCATGAGGAATGGTAGCCAGAAGTTAAGGATGGAGACTGGATAACTGGTTTCTACACTGCCCAACAGTGGGACCGGGTCTACCTTTAGGCTGAGATCTTGATCAGACTCTCCCCTGAACTAACCCTTGGGAAGCAGCACCATGCTTACCTGCTTAATGGAGGACCCAGAGAGGTGTGGGCTGTTAAGGATGGAGAGCAGCTTCAGCATAGCCATGGAGGCTAATACAGCAGGGCCAGATCAGAGTTCCCGAACTGTGCTTCAGTTCTGCTTCAGACTTCCTTCCCCACCTCTCTCCTACGAGTGGACAGGCCTGAGGCTGGGCTACGGGTCTTCCAGTGTGGTAGTGTATAAGTCAGAACAGTGGACAAGACCCTGGGCAGACAGGACCCCGAATCCCTATTCTGCCAGAACTGCCTTACATGATGATAGCCACCTTAAAACCTCTCTGAGCCTGTCCCTGAAGCTACAAAATGAGGGGTTATTTTTGTTTGCTTGTTTTCTGTCCAAAGGATTAGGGAAGGTGCAGGTGATAAACTGGCTACATGACATACAGCAGGAGGGGGCAGCCAAGGAGATGATGAGGCATTGGTTGTTTGCCTCAGTCCCAGAACAGGCCTTGACTGCTACCATGGTGTCTGGAGAGAGGAGCGGCTGGAATCATCCTCTAGTGGTCCCAACCCAGCGGCCTTGATACCAGATCTACCAAGGGGAACATGGGAGAACCCACCTGGGCCAGATTTCTCTGTTACTCTCAGACTCACAACCTCCTCCTACAACTGACTACTGCCAAGAGACAGACGGAGGGCAGGGTGGGGCTGCTGACAGCTCTATGGAGGGTGGGGGCAGAGAAGCACTGGGCTCAGTCACTTTAGTCCTTTGCCAGATCATGTACAGAATGTTAAGACACTAGATGGGGCCTGGAGATGTAACTCAGTTGGCATCGTACATACCTGAAATCATAGAGCCCCAGATTCGATCTCTAGCACCCTATAAAACAGGTCATAGTCGGCATATGCCTGCAGTCCCAATGCTTGGGAGATGAACTCGGGAGGATCATGAATTCAAGTCATTCTTGGCTACATAGCAAGTCCAAGGCTAGGCTAGACTGCTTAAGACCCTGTCTCCAAGAACACATGAGTGAATAAGTAAATAGCACTCTAGTTAGGTGGGCTTACAGAAAGAAAAAAAAAGAAACATTTTAAAGGGAACCTTCTGGGCCAGGCATGATGATAGAGGCCTGTAATCCCAGTACATGGAAGGTCGAGGCAGAAGAATCAGGTGTTCAAGGTCATCCTCTGTGGGGCTGGAAAACCATGCAACCAGGGGAGCCAGTGTAGAGCAAGACTGAGGTTGAGACATGTCCAAACCCCAAAAATCTCATCTTGAGGCCAGCAGGAGTAGAACCAGTCCCTCCCTGTCCTGGGCCTCCATGGTTCCAGTGCTCATAGCCTGATGACCCCCTCCTCTGCCACCTTTGAGGTGGTCACATAAACCTGGTGGCCAGGTAACAGGTTATAAGATCATGTCCTGCAAATACCTAGAATTCCTCTTCATGTAAATAAGGCGTACCCCAATGTCCCACACTCACCCTGAAAGCATCTACCCAGTCCTAAAAGGTTTAAACAGCCTTCGTTCTCCCAATTAAATGAGCTGCTCAATGACGCCTGCCTCCCAAGAGTCTGTTCTTATTGTGCCCACAGTAGTCTGGGGCCTTCATCACCCCCAGAGGTCCTGCATTTCCTCTCAGGCCACCGCTCTGATCAGAGGGAGAGCTGGGTGGGGAGAACAATCCTCAACTGCGTAGCAAGTTCAAGGCCAGCCTAAGTTACATGGAATTCTGCCTCCAAAAACAAACCAAAGCAAATCGCCACAGTAGTTGTGTAACAGCACAGGAGACATGCCCTGGAGACATAGGCCATTTCAGGGGGGGGGGGTGCCACTCTGTAGATGTGGCAGAGACCCAGTGGGACTCCCACACACAAGGTGGTGAGGCAGCCCAAGGCTCACCAACAAGGCAAGACCAGCTCTGGTAAGCTGCTGCTGTTGCTCCGGACTTCCCAAACACACGCAAGCTGTACCTCACTCTGGCAGCTGAGGCCTTATACTGAGAGGCCAGGAGCGAGAGGCCACCGGGAAAGGATTGAAGGTGCAGGCTAAGTGGGAGTTGAAAGCCCAGGACTGAAGGGATCACACAGAGAGATCGAGGCTTGGCACCACGAAGAGAGCCTATGAGAGACTGTTGGTGAGAGTGCAGTCCCGTTGCAGCAAAAGACCCCAGCGTTTTGGAGATGCCAGTACCATGGGATGACCACCAAGAACAGCAGCAACTGTGGAGTGGAGTCAGCTGGAGCCTAGAAAACAATCTGTATGCTACAGAGGGCAGAGCCAGAGACCTGACCCGCGCCCTTTGGAGGAGCCTGAAAGGTGGGAGAGGCCCCCAGACACTGGACATTGAGTCATTTACACTGTGGGAGTCTGGCTTGGTTTTGATCATGGCTGAGCTTGGTTCTTCCCTCTTGAAGTAAGAAAGGATTTTAGCTTATTTTTCATTTTTATAGGAGCCTGCCGTTGAGAGAGGCATCAGATTTTTAAAAGACTGGATTTTAAAAGCAGTATCTTAACGAGACCTAATTTTCCATTGTTTGAATCTTTAAAGGCTGTGAGACTTTTTAAGTTTGAAAATGCTTTTAATATTGTGACGTCTTTCCTCATGTGTACTGTTGGGGATGAATAAGAAAGAAAAGTCCTGCCTTCACATTGTGTGTCTGTGTGTCAGGCTGAGAAAGGGTCAGCTGTGCTGCCTGCTTCTTACCAACTTGACAGGAGCTAGAGTCATGGGAGAGGAAAGAGCCTCCCTAAGAGAGGCTGCAGGCAAACCTGCGGGGATTTTCCCTAACTAGTGATGGATGCAGGAGAGGGCCCAGCCCACTCTGGGTCACCACCCATTTCTGGGCTGGTGGTCCTGAGTTCTATAAGAAAGGAGGCCGAGCAAGCATGGGAGCAAATTCCTAAGTAGCACTCGCCAACCTGCCTTGGTCAGCGCTTTTTATCCTAGCAACAGCAACAGTGCATATGCATGGAGGCCTGAGGCCATCAACATATCTTTCAAAAAAAAAATGAGATGTGTTTGTTTACCTTTATTATGGCTATGAGTGTTTTGTTTTGTCTGTACATATACCTGTGTTCTGCTTATGTGTGGTGCCGGCAGAAGCCAGAGGAGGGTGTCAAATCGAATCCTCTGGAACCGAAGTTATAGATGGTTGTAAGCTGTCATGTGGGTGCTGGGAACCAAACCCAAGTCTTCTGCAAGAACGACAAGTGTTCCCGACTCCTAAGTCCTCTCTGTAGCCCCAATCTCCTTTTCCCTCTCCTTAAGATAATCTTTGGCAGACCTGGAACTTGACAAGGAGGCAAGGGTAGACTCCCTGGCCAGCAAGCCCCAGGGTCCACCTGTCTCCACTTCCCCAGTGCTGGCATGGGTTCTGCCCAAAGCTGTACAGCCATGGCTCCTTCCCTTATCCCTGGTTCCAAAGTATAGTCTGTAGCCCAGAAGTCTAGACATAGCAAAGAGGCTGTGTGACATGCAGGCCCTGAGATCCCACTGTAGATGACAAGCAGAGGCTGCAGGGTAAGAAGTCACTAGCTGATCCCTTCATACTGTACAGTGTGAGAGACATGGGGACCTTGTCTTTCAAAGTCTACCACAGCCACCCTGAAGACAAGAGAGTGTAAAACTTGAAACATTAGGGCACTAAGTTTTCCACTAAAGTCACCTCAGAATGGGTCCTCTGAGATGCAGGGGAACCAAATAGAGCCCTCCTTCAGGAAGCCCAGACTCATGTCATTAGCGACCTGCTGATGGATGAGCCAGAAGTGTAGCTTGTCCAAGCCCAAGAAGTGACAGCCGAGACAGGGTTCAAAGCCACTTTCAGTACACCGGCTTGCCATGAGAGGAGGTCTAGTTGCTTCTAAGGACTGGAATTGGTAATTGGCTATGGAATGGCAGCAGTTAGGAACTTTCTAGAACCAGAACCCTAAGCTAGACATGTGCCAGCCTGGGTGAGGACCAAGGACCTTCCGTCTCCTTTTGGTCTCTCCCCGCACCTCTCTGCACTGCCGTCAGCTTCTCTCAGCCCTGGAGAGAGTGAGATGCTGTAGCTTCAGGGTCTTCTACCTTCTGCCTCAGCTCCAGTGGGATTAGCTACCGTGAAGCTCTGACGCCAAGCCTCCCAGGGTGCGCTCCTGGGGCTCCATACACATTTTGGTTGTGTTGGTTGATAGCCCTCCTACTGATTCCAGAACCCCGGGGTCAGTGGTACTGGAGAGAGGCACGGGGAAGGCCTAGGCACTCAGAGAAGACTTGGGGCTAGGACAACCCCAGGAACAGACCAATAGCCTTTGGCCGTCTCCTAGCTTCTCCTAATATGATAAGCCTACAAAGCAAGGATAGGCCTACTGTAGCCAGGAATGTGGGGGATTTGACTCGAAGCACACACTGAAGTCTGTGGTCACCACCTGCAGATCAGGAGGTCTTACAATCTCTTTCCCCTCTTCCTCCTCACATAGTATTGATGCTCATTCTTCCAGAAGCCTAGGTACCCACTTGGAAGAAGCTTAGCCTACTTCAGTCTTTGACTTCCTGCTTTGAGCAGTATGTACAAGAGTGTGTAAGAACATTGTCCCCCCTACCCACCCATGAGTCCCCCCACTTCATCCCTGTCTTTTCCCTTTATGAGTGGGAAATGAAGCTACCAAATTTAATGAAGCTTTTCTAAAGCTTGAGTTTTCAGTGCTCTTTTGGGCTTGCTATGGAACTTTAGTCAACTTGTGGCCCCCGCTGGGACTTTCGTGAGATGAGGAACACATTTAATTTAGTCCTTTCTAGACCAGTCTTGGCAGGGCTCTAGGGCTCCTCAAAGACGTCAAGGGTCAAGTGTGATATTTTATGCCTGAAATTCTCACACTTGGGAAATGAGTTCTAAGCCAGCCGAGGCCACATCACATAGCAGGACTGTGTTTTCAGGGAAGGAGAGAGAGACAGAGAGACAGAGAGAGAGACAGAGAGGTTGAATAGCCTGATGGCGTCTGAGGGGTGGTCTAATGATTGGGGATCTCTAGTCAGCACAGCTCTGCCACAGTCTGTTCTTCTATAATGGGTTGCTGACTGGTTTTTCTTAACAGAATGTTCTTCTAAATGCTTAGGGAACATTCTAGAATATCTTCATGGTACTTCCAGCTATAGAACTTCAAGGGTGCACCTTTGCTCCATTTGGTGCAACTCTGAGCCACACAAGACTAGGGCCCCTGGGAAGAGTCCTCAGCTCTGGGCAGAAGAGTTCTCCCCAGCCGCTGACAGTCCATTCCCTAAGAGACAGGGAAGATGAGGACCAGATGTTCCTCTCTTAGTCCTTGACAACCTGTAACAGCTGTCTCCACCTGCTTCTCCTTCTCTCATCCTGTGCTTCCCACAGGAAGCAGCAATGGGGGCTGAAGATGCCTAGGCCAGCAGGATTTTGGAGAAACCCAGTATGTAGGTGGCCAGCCTCCATGGGGGCAATTAGCAGATGGCCGAGAGGCTTTGTAGAAGCAGGAGCTCACCTTGGGAAAAAGCCAACAAATCCTCCCTCTGAGATGGCTGGCCAGAAGCTGTGACAACAGCAGCACCGCTGACTCAGCGATTTCACGGTTGGAGACTGTCCCTGAGGAGAGTCTCTACAGAAGGAGCTGGCCATATGCATAAAGATGCTCATTGTGGCATCACTCAAAATAGCCCAGACTGGGAACCACCCAGCTACCCTGCAGTAAGAAAACATCAACCGCAGAGAACAGCACGCACCTATTCAAAGCCACATGTGAGGCCATGAGGAGACATGGACTTTGACATTGATGCTACCATCACACATCCGTCGGGACCTGCAGACATGAGAAGGGCCGTGTTGGAGCAGTGTTGTCTGGTCTCTGCCTCACTTAAATAATCACTGTTTACTGCAGCCTGGGTCATCAATGGGATGTGAAGGGTGTGTGTGTGTGAGAGAGAATAGGACTGTACTTCCTTGTGCTAGCAACAGCTTCAAATCCAGTGTGTGTTTTCTCCAACATCCTTCAGTTCTGTCACAGCACCACTTTCCAGCAAAACCCAGCTAATGAAAGAAGGAAGTGAGAGAAGGCGCTCTCCCCCACACACCCCCTCTGCGACATGTATGCCACTCCTGGTGTCAAAGCCACCTCCAGCTACATCACATACATGTTAGAAGAAATTATGAAATTACCCAAATGAATTATGGTAGTGACATTTTGGTCTTTGAATGTCTTAGTTTCCTCTGCAGAAAAAAAAAAAATTTTTTTTTTTTTTTTTTTTTTTTTTAAAAAAACTCATGTTTTTTGTTTAAGCGGGGAGGAGGGTTGTGGAGTCCTGGGACTTGTTACCAATCTCATGGCCGAATAATTAAGTGTGCTCAATTCTGAAAGCAGCAAGCTAAATTATGCAGTGCCAAAAGCGACAAGTCCCATACCCACACCATATCGTCTCTGCCGGCATGGTGTTAGCTTTACAGCTGAAAAGCTCTGCCAGGAAGCCCAAGAGAAGGAAGCAAAAATATTTCTGTTTCGATCAAGCTGCCATTTGAGAAAGACTTTTAAATATGTTCTTCTGTATGTGTAAATCTGACAGCAGATGCATAATTAAAGCCCTAAGGGAGAGCTTCCTTTTAATCTTTTCAAAGAAAACCGATAAAGCATCCTTTAAGATGTGAAGTGATGGATTAATACCCTTTGGACTGCTCCGAATTTCTCCAAGCCAGAGTGCTGCTGTTAAGAACACAGCAACTCAGTGACTCGAGGAGCAGGCGTTGCTGCCCTCGCTGCTGGCACATCTGATCCCAGAAGACACAGATAACGATGCGCCAAAGGCCACACTCGCATCTGCCGTGAGTTCTGTTGCTTTGGGTATTTGCTAAATGGTGGAATGCAGATACAAGCATGTTCACATTAAAACACACTCAATTCCAACCCCGTAGGGAACATGTCACAGAGGGTAAAATGGGAGAAGTAGTAATTACCCAGGGCTTCAGATCCGTGTGAGCAATCAAGATGGATAATTTAGAGTATAAAGTGGACTTTTTAAACATCTTGCTTGAGCTACTCAGAGTTTTTGTACACCCTCTGCTACTGCTGAGCAATTGTAGGCACGTTTCCCCACAGAGTCTGGGCAGCACGCACACGTGTGTCGTGTGTGTTTACACAGTTGCAAAGCACCCAGCTCAGGAGATGGGGCCCCTTTCAAGGGCAAACATTCTCTCTCACTACGATGTTCCATCTGACCTTGAATACACATGGCCAGACTGAACCTTCCTTTATGCTGCCTGCTGTTGAAAGGCAACTCTGTCCCTCTGGTTACCTCCCCTGAATACCCGCTCTTGACAGCACGAGCTTTCGGACTTCACCAGGACTTTCCTTCTCGATATCACTTGTCTCCTGTCTCTGACTTTCTGAGTTTGTATTGGCTTTTGCCTTTCCAGCCATTTAAGGCCTGTAGCTGCTTCTACCTCATCTGCCTATAACATCTGTGTAATCCTTCAAGGTTTTCTGTACTTAGTTGCTGGCCTGACCAGCAAACTAGTCCACACCTTAGTGTCAGATTTATGTGCGCGCACGCACGCGCACACATACACACTCTCACACACAGACACACACACACACACACACACACACACACACACACACACACACACACGCAGGGAGAGGGGAAGGAAGACAGGACAGAGGCAGAAACACACAGATAGGTGTACATTATTAATATTTCAGTTTCACACAAGGATATTCCCCACTGCTGTATATATAAAATTAGTGTACTATGAACCGACCATATGACCTTGTATAACTCTGCTAACACTATACCACACAGACTTGACCAAAGGTCTCCTTTGTGTTCTGGTCATCTTTAGTGAAGATGGTTAAATATGTTGCATCTCAGCTGCCTGTATCAGAATATGCTTAAAACCCCTGGCAGGTAGAACAAAGATGAATTTTTTTTTTCAAAATATAGCACTGGGCCTGATACACACAGTACTTGATAGTTAATGGAATGAAGGGTTGTCTACACTAAAACTAGGATCCTGATAAACAACAAGATAAGCAAGAGAAATACTCTGTTTCACTCGGCAGGATACAAAAGTAGATCCCTGAACTCCACATTGCTGTGTGAACCACACAGGTCCTGTGATGACCATTGATCAAGGAAAGCCCAGAACATAATAGCTTTTCTCTTCGGAGGCTGAGGTGGCAGAAGAGAGACCCCTGGCTGAGCTGTGCTTCCGTGCATGTTTGCATTCATCAATACATCAGTAATAATAACAGCTGGACATTTGAAGGGAAAGAAAAATATAAGCAGAAAAGAAATGGACATTGTAGGTCTTCACTGAAATTTTTTTTTTCGTTGCTTTTCCCCCTCTGAGACAGGGCTTCACTGTGTAGTCCTGGCTGTCCTGGAACTCACTCTAGAGCAAGCTGGCCTCGAACTCGGAAATCTGCCTGCCTCTGCCTCCCAAGTGCTGGGATTAAAGGCGTGTGCCACCACTGCCCTTCACTGAAATCTTATCCAAATACTCTTTCCACAGAGGAGGTGGCAAGGATAACCATGTGGTTGGCGACTCAGCAGAACTGACTTGACTGACATAAGAGGATCAGTTTAAACCTCTGCCCCCAAGTGTTGCAGCAGGCAGGCAGCTGGCAGAGACTACTCATATGGCCGTTTTGGTATCCACAGGCTGATAACTAAAGTTGCCCTGCAGATTTTGGAAGCAACATGCTAGGTCATTCATACCACAGCCACAAGACTGTTCACACTACCGCCTACACCTAAAACCACAAATCAAGAGAGAACACGATTCCTTTCCCCTTGACTAGAGAACAACCAACCCTGGCAATAAAGATTGAGGCATGGAGCAACCTTCAAACAAGCTGACTTGATTTTGTCCATGAAGACAAGAGAGAAGCCTGGGTTCGGAACCATAGCTTCTGAAGGGACGGTAAAGCCCACGAGAACCACAACATGAGTGAGTACAGGCCACAAGAGTAGGGTGGGGTTGGGGCTTCACACTGGCAACAGCTTCTACTTATCTTGCAGTTCCATTGGGAAGCAAGAGCATGTCAGTGGGAGAAAGATACTGTGATGTATGTAGTCTGTTCACAGGTATACCTGTAGGTAGAAGGGTAACAGGGAATGTTTACAAGAAGAGTGTGTGTTAACAATGAACTATAAACACATGATGTCATCCTCTAAGATTAAGCATCCTTAGTACTTTTAAAGCACTTTAAAAAACCACCTCTAGTTGCTATAGCAACTCGATGCAGCTCTTAAAAGGGGATTTTTGAGAGGGGGTCATTTTATATCTTCAATCACCATAACAACATGATATATTTTTAAAGGGTATTTTTTAATCTAATTTGTATAGACTTCGGACTCAGTCCATATTTGCCTTTTCTATTTAAAATATTCAGATCAAGTATGACACAGAAGAAAAATGATTGTCAAGAAGGAAGCACTTTCACAGACTATACAGAGAGAGAGAGAGAGAGAGAGAGAGAGAGAGAGAGAGAGAGAGAGAGAGAGAGATTCTGAGAGACATCTCCCTCTGTGCGTACCCTGAACAAACCTACTACCTCTGTCCAGCCACCAGTAGGCAGGTGGTGGGTAGTACATGTCCCATGCTCTGAACTGGCACAAGGAAATGTGTTCACAAAGTTCTTCAGCTCATAGCCCTGAAAGTACAACCCCTTTCTCCTAAATTGCATCAGTAGAAGAGAATCTCTTGGGACGACTTATGTGACCAGCAAGCACTTCTCCAACCCTGAGACTCAGAAAAGGAGTAGGTGAGGCACAAGCAAGTCTTGTCAAAGTCTGTTTCTTCTGCACTCTGTACACCTAAATAGATGGGGGAAGTGGCTGTTTTACATGATGCCAAACTCCGGGGAAAGGAAGTGGGCGGACAGAGTGGTGGCTGGAGAAGACTTCAATCTAGCTGAAAAAAGCAGAGGTGTGTGTGTGTGCGCGTGCGTGCGTGCGTGCGTGTGTGTGTGTGTGTGTGTCAGTCAAGAGTTTGCACATTTTCCCCGGAGGTTATGAAAATGTGAGCTGTTTATATCAAAGTATAATGTAAAGGTGACTATCCCCTGGCTGTTCTTTGGCACCACTACTGGTTGGAAAAGGGGGAACAAAGACAAGAGGTCAAGAATTTGGAGAAGTTAGGGGTGTGTGGAGGGGGAAACCAAGGGGAATGGTGTAAAACAGTTAAGCGGAAGAGCTGGCTTTTGAATAACGGATTTTACTTTGAGGGGGCGGGGGGGAGTGTCAACAGAAGAGGAGGAAATTAAAACGCTGAGAATGGATGCAGAAATGGCTTTTGTAATTATTCCTTAGGATAGTAAGGCCTGGGTTGGGTGGGAAATAGCAGCCCTTGACATATATTCTCACATGCGATCTCACAGAGGACAATACTAAGGAGCAGAGGATGAATGAACAAGGAGCCTTCAAAGTGTTTGGCTCCTGGTTGACACACAGTCAATGAGTGTTAGCTGATAGGAAAGAGCTAGAGATGGTCCATTCGGGCAACCCCTCGCTCCAAATGCAGGAAAGAAAAGTAGGAGGACGAGAGAGGACAGAGGGAGAGACAAAAGTAGGAAAATCAGAACGGAAAGGAGGATTCCAGGGACGCCGGCCCGGTCCCCGATCCGTGGAAAGGGCAGCGAGTGACAGGCGCGCAGAGGAAAGACGCGCGGGGTGCGCTGCTCACCTATGGTTGACACTACGGTGCCCACGAAGTAGAAGGCTCCAGGGAAGTCCCAGCGCGGGCGCAGAGCGTCGGCGCGGACCCCGGCGGCCAGCGCGGCCTCGTAGTGCCTGAGGAAGGCGCGCAGCTCCGGCTCCGCCACGCCGTGCGCAGCGCTGAAGTTGCGCAGCGTGGCGCCCCAGCGCGCCCGCGCCTCCGCCTCGCCCGGGCTCTCGAGCGCGGAGAACACGGTGGCGCCCGCCACCAGGTAGAGGCCGATGAGCGCGGCCAGCAGCACGAAGCGACCGGTGTCCTCGTTGAGGTGCGAGCGGCGGCAGCAACAGCAGCAGCAGGAGGGGCGCGGCAGGCGGCGGCGGCAGCGGCGGGGTGGGGGCCGGGGGCTGCGGGAGGACATGGTCCGCAGCTCAGCCCCGGGGCTGGTGCGGCACTCGGAGCCGGGGCCGTGACATCCCCGCCGTAGGAGCAGGAGCGTGAGGATGGTGGCCAGAGGTCAGGGGCCGCGGCGGAGCCCCCCTGCAGTCTTCCCGGAACCGGGACGGCAGGGCGATTCGCCTCCTGCCAGGCGTTCAGGCCGCGCACCGGTCGTCCGGCCCAGCGGACACCGGGGCTGGAGCGCTCCTCTCCCCGCCCCGACGCCTTACAGCCTCTCGCGGCTCCTCGCTTGCTGCCCTCGGGCTCCTGCCTCCGAAGCTAGGCCAGCGCCCCCGGTGGCCGGAGTCCATGGGGCCCCGGGCCGCATACTCCACTCTGGACAGGCCGCGGGCTGCGAGAGGTGAACCGTGGAGTCTGGACGCCTAGGATCGGAGCACGGTGACAGGGCACAGAGGGAGTCCTCTGGAGCGTCCCATGAGGCTGCTGGGGATCGGTCTCGCCTAGGCGCAGGCTGTGCGGGCAGTCCTGTTCCTCCCCTATAATTGAGCTGGCGGTGTCGGCTTCCGAGCCTCAGAGCCCAGCCTTGTCCTCCGGGGAAGCGCTCCCTTCCTTTCCCTGCTACCGCTGAAGAGCTACCCGACACGGAGAGGCGGAGTCATCCGAGCCCGGGGCGGAGTGCTGGGGAGGGGTGAGTGAGGAAGGAAGGAATGGGTGGAGAGTTGGGCTGCTGCGAAGCCTCCTCCGGGTCGTTCTGGCCACAACAGAGCGTCCCACCAGAGCAGGTGTCCCACTGCCGTGCCGGATGCCAGCTCACTAGAAAACCGCGTCCTTCCTTCCATGCGCTTGGGATCCGAAATGTCTTCCTTTCTCAAGCCACTGGGAAACTTTGTTCAACTTGGTGTTTTGAGGTCTCAGGGGCTGGGGGCCCTCGGGAGCCGAACCCGACTTTCGATTCTCGGGCTCTAGCCTGAAGTTTAAGTTCCCTTTGGTCACGCTTTTGTTCCTGGGTCCAACCGCAGCGCCAGGACTCCGGCGGCGTCATCTGGGTGAAAAGATACGGTTTGGGAACCGAGGACAGGCAGTCTCTATGAGCTCCAGGCGCAGCGGGAACCAGGGCGTCTGCTCCCCCTTCCGACCGAGCGACCGGCCGGCGTCAGCACCGCGGACAGCGCATCGGTGCCGCAGCCTGCGGGTGGGAGGCTCCAGAGGCGCCCCCCTCCCCACGCCGTAGGCGAGGTTGCTCACCCGGCACCAGGGTGTTCCAGAGACCCTCCTTGCTTTTCCTTCTACTCCCCAGAGTGTCCCCTACCCCACCCCGACGCAGGTACGGTCGCCAAAACAGCCTGTCGCCAGGGTGCGGACGCTGCGGAATAGAGACAGGAGGAGGAGTCACGCGCAGGTGGGGAACTCTGGGCCACCAGAGCTGGAGGATCACAGACCCGGGTGCTGCTGTGGCTTCTATGCTACCCCAGCTCACCAGTCCTAGGGACGAGAGCGTGGATACACCCCGGGTGCGGTGGAGGGTCAGGAGGGTAGAAGCTCGCTAGGAGGAACAGTGGTGTGCTTTGGAACACCCTGGGAAAGTGTCCTCCACCCTACCTCAGAGGAGAAAGATAGCGGATGATGCCCGCAGCTGCCGAGCCTTCTCTGCCTGGCAGAAACCAGTTTGGCTGGGGTCATAAAGTTGTGTAGTAAGGAACACCCTCAGTATAAACAGATAATCCCACCATCTCCCGGTAGCTCCCTTTTT
>NC_034607.1:53468220-53469544 GCF_900095145.1 Mus pahari
CCCTCCCTCCCTCCCTCCCATTCTCTCTTTCTTAAATGACTTGGGACTCACAAAGACCTACCTGTCCCTGCCTCCTGAGTGCTGGAGCTAAAGATGTGCCACCCATGCCCTAGGAAAGATAGTTTATTATAAAGTAAAGTAAGTGGTGTGGGGGATCTGCTGTGGCTCAATTGGTCCATGCCTAGCGTGCACATCCTGGGTTCAGTCCCCAGCACCATGAAACCCTGGTAGTTCATCTCTGAAACCCCAGTACTAGGGAGTAGAGGTAGGGGGACCAGATGTTCAATATACACAGTGAGTTTGTGGCCGGTTTGGGCTACAAGGAACTCTCTCACAAAACAACAAAAAGGTGGAAAGTTTGAGACAGTTTAATTGGGGTGAGGAGAAAAGTTTATTATAAAATTCAGTTTGAAGAAAGAAATTTCTTCCAGAAGATACTTTCTTTTAAAAATTAATCTGTCTTGGTAAAGTTTTGTTCAACTTCCGCCTTCCAAGTAGCAGGTTTAAAAGGGGCTAGGGGCCTCCCTCCACCCCTCGTTGATCTTCTTAGAATGGCTCGGACTCTTTTCTACCTTATTTATGAGCAATTAGCTGTATCTAAGTGCCGTCTTCCATCTCAGACTTCGAGCTCAGAACTGTGCTTCCACTTTCTGAGCACTGTCCTGACAGGTGTGGACCACTGTGGCTAGTATACAAGTCACTTTTTATTTTTGAGACAGCCTCTCACTGTGTAGCTATGGCTTGCCTGGTAGCACTGTGCAAAGCAGGCTGGCATTGAACTCACAAAGATCCGCCTGCTTCTGCCTCTTGAGTGCTGGGATTAAAGAGGCGCAGCACCATGCCCAGCCATGGGTCCCTCCATGTGTACACTTTAGTGGGTGGGAGCTCTGGGAGTAATGGTTGGTTCCTATTGTTCCTCCTATGGGGCTGCAGACCCCTTCAGCTCCTTTGGTCCTTTCTCTAGCTCCTCCATTGGGGACCCTGTACTCAGTTCAATGGTTCACTGAGAGCATCCACTTCTGTATTTGTCAGGTACTGGCAGAGCCACTCAGGAGTCAACTATATCAGGCTCTTGTCAAAAAGCACATGTTGGCATCCACAATAGTGTCTGGCTTTGGTGACTGTATATGGGATGAATCCCCAGGTGGGGCAGTCTCCGGATGACCTTTCTTTCAGTCTCTGCTCCACACTTTGTCTCTGTATCTCCTCCTATGTGTATTTTGTTCCCCCTTCTAAGAAAGACTACAGTATTCACCCTTTGGTCTTCATCTTCTTGAGTTAACATGTGTTTTACCAATTGTATCTTGGGTATTCCGAGCTTCTG
>NC_034607.1:53469787-53474656 GCF_900095145.1 Mus pahari
ATTATATAAATATACCACATTTTCTGTATCCTTTTCTCTGTTGAGGGACATCTGGGTTCTTTCCAGCTTCTGGCTAATATAAATAAGATTGCTATGAACATAGTGAAGCATATGTCTTTATTACATGTTGGAGCATCTTCTGGGTATATGGCCAGGAGTGGTATAGTTGGGTCCTCAGGTAGTACTATGTCCAATTTTCTAAGGAAACACCAAACTGATTTCCAGAGTTGTTGTACCAGCTTGCAATACCACCATCAGTAGAGGAGTGTTCCTGTTTCTCCACATCTTCACCAGCATCTGCTGTCACCTGAGTTTTTGATCTTAGCCAGTCTGACTGGTGTGAGGTGGAATCTCAGGGTTGTTTTAATTTGCATTTCCCTGATGACTAAGGATGTTGAACATTTCTTTAGGTCCTTCTCAATTCAGTATGCCTCAGTTGAGAATTCTTTGTTTAGCTCTGTACCCCATTTTTTTTAATAGGGTTGTTTGGTTCTCTGGACTCTCACTTCTGGAGTTCTTTGTATATATTGGATATTAGCCCTCTATTGGATGTAGGGTTGGTAAAGATCTTTTCCCAACTGTTGATTGCCGTTTTGTCCTATTGACAGTGTTCTTTGCCTTACTGAAGCTTTGCAATTTTATGAGGTCCCATTTGTCAGTTCTTGATATCAGAGCATAAGCCATTGGTGTTCTGTTCAGGAAAATTTCCCCTGTGCTCATGTCCTCGAGGCTCTTCCCCACTTTCTCTTCTATTAGTTTCAGTGTCTCTGGTTTTATGCGGAGTTCCTTGATCCACTTGGACTTGAGCTTTGTACAAGGAAATAAGAATGAATCAATTTTAATTCTTCTACATGCTAACCTCCAGTTGAACCAGCACCATTTGTTGAAAATGTTGCCTTTTTTATCCACTGGACGGTTTTAACTCCTTTGTCAGGGATCAAGTGACCATCAGGTTCATTTCTGGGTCTTCAATTCTATTCCATTGATCTACCTGCCTGTCACTGTACCAATACAATGCAGTTTTTTGTTTGTTGTTTGTTTTTTGTCACAATTGCTCTGTAGTACAGCTTGAGGTCAGGGATGGCGATTCAGCCAAAAGTTCTTTTATTGTTGAGAATAGTTTTCGCTTTCCTGGGTTTTTTATTATTCCAGATGAATTTGCAAATTGCTCTTTCTAACTCTGAAGAATTGAGTTGGAATTTTGATGGGGATTGCATTGAATCTGTAGATTGCTTTCATTGAGGTGGCCATTTTTAACTATATTAATCTTGCCAATCCATGAGCATGGGAGATCTTTCCATCTTCTGAGATTTTCTTCCATTTCTTTCTTCAGAGACTTGAAGTTCTCATCCTACAGATCTTTCACTTGCTTGGTTAGAGTCACACCAAGGTATTTTATTATTTGTGACTATTGTAAAGGGTGTTGTCTCCCTAATTTTTTTTTTAAAGATTTATTTATTTATTATATGTAAGTACACTGTAGCTGTCTTCAGACACTCCAGAAGAGGGCATCAGATCTTGTTATAGATGGTTATGCGCCACCATGTGGTTGCTGGGATTTGAACTCCGGACCTTCGGAAGAGCAGTCGGGTGCTCTTACCCACTGAGCCATCTCACCAGCCCGTCTCCCTAATTTCTTTCTCAGCCTGTTTATACTTTGAGTAGAGGAAGGCCACTGATTTGTTTGAGTTAATTTTATGTCCAGCCACTTTGCTGAAATTGTATATAAGGTTTAGGAGTATACTTAAGTGACCCCTAAAATTCTACCAAGGGATTTTTGTCTTTCCTCTGTAAGGGCTTCTACCTATTTAGCTGTGTTCTCCTGTATTTCTTTAAGGGAGTTATTTATGTTCTTCTTAAAGTCTTCTATCAGCATCATGAGATGTGGTTTTAAATCCAAATCTGCTTTTCCAGTGTTGAGGTATCCAGGACTTGCTGTGGTGGGAGAACTGGGTTCTGATGATCATGTAACCTTGGTTTCTGTTGGTATGGTTCTTGTGCTTGCTGTTTGCCATCTAGTTATCTCTGCTGTTAGTTGGTCTTGCTGTCTCTGGTTGAAGCTTGTCCCTCCTGTGGGCCTGTAAGCCTGTGTCAGCACTCTCTGAGTTCAAAACCAGCCTGATCTACAGAGTGAGTTCTAGGACAGCCAGAACTACACTGTC
Source organism: Mus pahari (assembly GCF_900095145.1). Lineage (NCBI taxonomy): Eukaryota > Metazoa > Chordata > Mammalia > Rodentia > Muridae > Mus > Mus pahari. The sequence goes on from NC_034607.1 coordinate 53,471,950, forward strand.
TGTCTCAAAAACAAAACAAAATATAACAATCAAAACCCCAAAAGAAATAAATAAAATAAAAGCATTCCCTACAGTTTCTTCTAAAAATTTTGTGTTTCAGATTTTAAATTAAGATTGTACTCCATTTTGATTTGATTTTTGTGAAAGGTGAAAGATAATCCAATTCCATCATTCTGCAGAAGATCTGTAGCTTTGCCAGCACGATTTGTTGAACATAGAAAAAGCTACCGTTTTCCAAAGAATGCTTTTGCTTCTCTTGTCAAACATTAACTAGACATAGCCTGTCATTGTACTTCTGAGTCTTCTGTAAGGTTAGTCTTCCTGTGTTTATGCTGGTCCCAGGGTCTCTGTGCTGCTGTAGCTCACAGTATGATACAAGCTCTGCGTCGTAATCCCTGCCTTGTTCTCACTCCTTAGGAGGACCGCTCCGAATATTTGTGTCCATTTGTGATTCTGTTTAAATAGCCCCCCCCCAAACCTGTAAAATCTGACGTGGGGATTTGGTGAGTATTACATTAACTCTGTATATTAATTTTGGTAGTATAGACATTTTCACAATACTGATTCTACATATACAGGAACAGAGAATATTTGTCATCTTTTAATATCTTCTGTGGTTTTCTTTTTTAACATCTTTCATTGTAAAGTCCTTTCACTTCTTTGACTAGATATATTCCCAAATACTCAATTTTGGAGAATTATTTTAAATGGAATATTGTTTCTACTCTTTTTTTTTATCAGAGAGTAAGCTATTAATATAAATGAAGGCTACTGTTTTTTCCCTTTAATATTGATTTTTTTTCTTTCACAACTTCCCTGTGTTTATTAGGTTCAAGTGTTTTCTAGTAGATGTAACAGGGTCTTTTTAAGTAAGGAATCATGGTGTCTGGAAGCAGGGTGAGTTTGACTTCATCCCTTCCTGTTCTCCCTTCATGTCTTTCTCTTGTCTAATTTCTGTAGCTAAGATTTTGAGCACTATAGTGAATAAGAGAAGGAGGTGGACACTTCTCAGTCCCAATTTTAGAGGAAATGCTCTCTATTTGCCTCCATTTAATATACTGTTGGGTGTTGTTTTGTTGCATGAAGACTTTATTATTTTGAAGTATGTTCCCTCCATTCCTGAAATCTCTAGGGCTTTTATCATAAAGTCACGGAGAACTTTTTACAGTATCAATTGAAATAATTACATGGTTTGTCCTTGAGTTTGTTTATACGGTGTGTTACATTTATTGATTTATATTGAACCAAACTTGACTTCCTGGAATGAAGCCCATGTGGTCATAATGTACACTTTCCTTAATGTTTTTTGGAGTTTTGTCTGTAAGCATTTTGTTAAAAATTTTTGCATCTATGTTCACCAAATAAATTATTTTGTAGTTGGTTTGGTTTGGCTTTTGTCGTTACTTGGTTTTGGCACCAAGATGATACTGAATCAATTTCTTTCCATAGAATCAATTTCTTCATTTTCTATTTTGTGGAACAAGTTTAGAAGAATTGGTGTGGCAGGAATGGCACATATTAGGAAAGAATATAAGGCTAGTTGTTTGTCTAGATCTAATTCTGTCATGGATTTTTTTTTTTGATATGTGCACCAAATATACTGAAAGTATAAAACTTAATGAGGACCTTCACACACTCTCTTTTTGATGCCAATGTTAACTACATTTGCATTCATTAAGTTCTGCAGACTTTTGGTAATGGTTGATTTTGGGTATGTGATGTTTTATTTGGAAGGGATTTTTTAAAAAATAATAAAGTTTATTTTTAGAAGCTGATGGAAGTTGGTCGCTTCTATCCTATGAAAGATTGCTTGAGCATCTTTCTTGCATGTTTACGGGCAGCCACCGTCTTCCCTACATTGTCTTGAAAATAGGGGTTTGTTTTCTACAGTGATTTGGCAAGTGTTTCTTCATGCCGACGTCACAGCATGTAGAGGAGGAAACCAATGAGCAGAAGACAGACGTGCTTGAAGGGCAGCGCCACTTTGATAATGAGTCCCAGTAACAGCCTCACAGGCCCATCTCATGATGACGTCAGTTCACGTAGTGACTCACTGAGATCCAGAGAGATTCTCTTTCTCTTCTGCGGTGACAATCAGCGACCTCATATTGGTGGAATTGGGCTTGATGAAGCTAATCTAGATCAGAGTTTCAGTGTCTCTGCATTCATTGCCACATAGTGAGGTTTCAGCTACACATGCAGAGAGCAAGCCAGATGAATGAGAACACAGAGTCAGGGGCTCTGGTCCTAAAACTCTGCTGGGAGCTTTGGTTTCCAAATCTGTCTGTGTGGTGAATGCATGTCACCGTGATATCTGTGGATAAATGGAGCCACCAATCACTCCCTGCTGATGAGAATCCTAGGGTGAAAAGAGACTTAAAGGCCACTGAGGACCAGTTTATCTTAATTTTCAACCCAGAAAGCTGATGGGTCTTCATTTAAACAAGTCCAAAGGAGTAACAGTATCCATTGAGAAATGAGTTTTAAATGCTTGCTTCAATACGTCGCTATTTAAAACCTCATCAACAGTTTTTGTTTTGTAGGTAAGGACACAAGGCTATATTGATTTTGTCTCAAATGGACTTGACATTACTTTTAAAGACTATACAAGCTGGACGTGTAGCTCAGTTGTTTGACACTTGTCTGACATGTGCAAGGCCCTGGGTTTAATTCCCAGGATTGAAAAAAGGAGGAGGAGGAGGGGGAG
>NC_034607.1:53474841-53483791 GCF_900095145.1 Mus pahari
GAAGAAGAAGAAGAAGAAGAAGAAGAAGAAGAAGCAGCTAACACACTCATGTCTTAACAGTCACTCAAACCTCCAGTCACAGAACGTGGGAGGCTGAAGCAGGAAGAGTTTGAGGGAGGTTTACGCTCAGTAGTAAATCCCAGGCCATCATGAACCACAGAGTGAAACCCTATCTTTTTTTTTTTTTTTAAGATTATATTAACACCTTTAAATTGCTAACTTTAAGTAATTGAAAAGCTCAGAAAAGCAAAAATAGGAAAATACAAATTCCTTCAGCTTCCATGTCATTGTTCAGAGAGAATGACTGCTCTCAATCATTTTAATTATTCTTTTGTCTCTTCTGGCTCGCTCTGTCATCCATCTACCATCATTGTTATTCTTGAATATGAGATGCCCCCATAGGATTACTCACACATCAAACACTTGGTTCCTAGCTGCTAGGAACTCTTTTTAAGAAGTTCTTGAAACTTTAGAGGGCTAGCTGGAGGTAGCAAGTCACTGGGTGGGTTTCGGAGGCTCTAGAGGCTGATCTGGAGGCTGATCTTGGAGGCTGATCTGGAGGCTGATCTTGGTCCCTCCCTCCCTCCCTCCCTCTCTTTCTGCTTACTGTCCACCATGGAAGAGACCCCATGAATATAGCCATCACTCAAGTGTGTCCACATACATATGAATTTCATTTGAGAAAATCCATAGATAGTTTATATATTCTAAACATATCTTTTGTCTAAATATACTTCAGTGCATTTGTGGAGTATCTACTGTTCGCTGAGCATGGTTTTCTGTATTGGAGCTGGTCGGTGAGCATGGGCTTATGTCGTGGGCTTATTTCTCTCATGTTCTTGCTGTTTATTTAATGTATGCATCACCTCTGTGCCCGGTATCCTCCAGTGCTGTTTTAGGTGAGTCTCAATGCAGATCCCGTGAGAGTCTTCGCTCTCCCCTTCCCTCTGTCCTTTTACTTCTTTTCTTATCCATTAAAATAGCAGCAAGTATCTGGGTTTGGCTTTTTTTAAAAAATGAGTATTTCAGTTGTATGTGTGTGCACTACACACACACACTCATGCCACATATGGAAGCCGAATAACTTCTGGGAGTTTTCCTGCACCGTGGGATTGACTCAGGTTGTCAGGTTCCTGTCTGGCTGCACGCCCCCTGCCCAGCCCTTCTTAATGAGATGCTAATTGCCATTCAGACTCTTTCTCAGCAAGAGGTTGATCATTTCATCTGAGTATTGGTGTGGCCAGTTAAAATGCCCTATTTGGGGCCAGTGAGGCGGCTCAGCACATAAAAACCAGTGCTACACACACCTGATAACTTTAATTGATTCCCAAATCCCCCAGTGCTAACTCCCCAAAGATGACTTGTATCTTCATATACCCACATTCACCCCTAATTAAAAATTCATATTTTTGCTGGGCATAGTGGTGCAGCTTGAATCCCAGTACTCAGGAGACAGAGACAGGCAGATCTCTATGAGGTCCAGGTTAGCCTGGTCTGCATAAAGAGCTCCAAGTCATCCAAGGCTACGCAGAGAGACCCTGTTTCAAAAAATAAAAAATCCTGTTTCTCAGCGTTCCTCAGACTTGGCTGTGACTGTTTTGTCTTATTGTTATAGATTGATTGCAGGGCCATGAGTATGGCAAGCTCATGCTCTAACACTGAGCTACACTCTCAGCCCCTAGATGAGAGCGTAAGTTAAAACTCTAGCAACAAGCCGGGCGTGGTGGCACACACCTTTAATTCCAGCACTTGGGAGGCAGAGGCAGGCGGATTTCTGAGTTCAAGGCCAGCCAGGTCTACAAAGTGAGTTCCAGGACAGCCAGAGCTATACAGAGAAACCCTGTCTCAAAAAACAAAAAACAAACAAAATTCTAGCAACATACTTTGGGCAATTCCAGAAATGATAAAATCTCACTGGCTGGTGAAGATTTTGCTTTCTCATTATTTCTTTTCCTCAGTTGTGCTTCCTAGAACGTGGGCATAATGGCCAGGCTTGTAGCCGCCACACTGACTAAGGTAGTGACTTTGCTCATCAAATTGTAGCATGTAGGAACAAAATTATCAGAACCTGTCTGCTTCTTTTATGGCAGAAAGCTAGTTTTTTTTTTTTTTTTTGGTTTTTCGAGACAGGGTTTCTCTGTCTCTGTGTAGCCCTGGCTGTCCTGGAACTCACTTTGTAGACCAGGCTGGCCTCGAACTCAGAAATTCACCTGCCTCTGCTTCCCGAGTGCTGGGATTAAAGGCGTGCGCCACCACGCCCGGCTGAGAAGCTAGTCTTTATGCCCAGAGTTGCACAACCATTTTTACTAACTGTATATTAAAGTGTTCAAAATTCGTATTTGAATGAGCCTAAGGTGGAGATTTAGACCCAGCGCGTAGCTTCCTCATATGCTTCAGGCTTTCTCTCTCAGATCAGCTTTCCTCTTCTCTCTCAGGCCTTGTGCCCAAGGTAGACTGACCTGTGCTCTGCCCCACCCCCAACAACACCAACTCCTCCATGTTCCTGCCAGTGGGGGGTGGAGAGAGAGAGAGAGAGAGAGAGAGAGAGAGAGAGAGAGAGAGAGAGAGAGAGAGAGAGAGAAAAGCTCGGAGCCACACACTGATGCTGAAGTCTGCATGAGCTGGAAGTGTGAGAATATCGGATCGACCTTTCTAGGGAGGCTGGGTGATCATTTTAGCTAGGAAGCTTCTATTTCATTTTTTTATTTACTTGTTTATTTTTAGGTAGGGTCTAACTATGTAGTTCTGGCTGGCCTAGAACTTGCTATGGAGAGCAGGTGGGCTTTGAAGTCATAGAGATTAGCCTGCCTCCATCTTCTGAGTGCTGGGATTAAAGGTGTGTGCTGGGAAGCTTTTAACAAGGGTGAGACCCTGAGGAGGAGGAGGAGGAGGAGGAGGAGGAGGAGGAAAAGGATTACAGGAGAATGTGCAAGGATACAGAAGTTCTCTCTCTCTCTCTCTCTCTCTCTCTCTCTCTCTCTCTCTCTCTCATACACACACAGACACACAGACACACACAAGCACGAACGCGCACACACACACCCCCTCCAGCTCTTCTTCAGCCGCGTTTTGGTGCCTGTGCTGTGTGCCAGGCACTGTGCTTTTGAAGATTCTAACAAATTACCATTGTGTTGATTTGATGGTTGGGTAGGAAGGGGAATGGGAAGGCCACAGAGGTAGCTGCCATCCCAGACAAGGATGCTAAGGGCAGAGAGAAGTCAGCATAGGCGTCAGTGGACAGAACTGTATCTGTGTGTGATCTCTCTGAGCATGCAGTGTGCTTGCTCTCTCACAGCATCATTGCTGGAAAGATGAGAGGGCATGATTTGGGAGGGTGGAGGGGTTCGCTCCAGAGAGGTTGGCTGGATGCCAGCCCTTAGGTATGAGACACGTGTCCCCTAAAGGCTCTTGTGTTAAAGGCCTGGTCCTCTGGATCAAGTTACTGAGAGCTAATTGGATCCTGGGGCCTCTGGAGTAATCAGTGGATTAATCCTGTAATGGATTCTTAATTTAAAGGCTTATTGGGAGATGGTGCAAATAGGAAGTGGGGCCTTGTTGAAGGAAGCAGGTTCCTAAGAGAATGTTCTGGAAGAGAGCCCTCTGCCCCTGCCTCTCTCCTTGCCTTGATGCTTCTTGGCCACCACAAAATGGCCAGCTAGCTCTGCTCCATCTCAGCTTCATGCTGTGAAGTTCTGCCCGGAGACAACAAAGCCAGTCACCCATGGATGGAGACCTCCAAGTCCTGAATGGATCCTTCCCCCTTCAGGTTGCTTTTCTCAGGCATTTGTCACAGCGACAATGGGGAATGTGGACAAGCACACCTGCAAGGGCCTCTCCTTGGCAGGAAGTGCTGTGTGAATTTACTCTTGACACAATTACAGTCTGGGAGAAACATGTTCGCTGCCCCGTGCACTCATTCCTCTACAGTAAAAAGCACAGTGTGCTGTGTCCGTAGGGTGACGCACCAGCACAGTACCAGTGTGATGCACTCTGGGAGCCATGGCTGTCCTTGGCTCCCCTGGCCAGCAGGTTTCTATCTAGAAGGTGCGGGCTGCGCTGGAGGAGGCGCAGTGAATGGAGGAGGCACAGTGAAAGCTTCAGAAACTGTTCTTTTTGTGCACTGCCCCCAGCAGGTCTCCAGCGGCTCTCCATTTGTCAGCAACATTGTGGCTTCATTTGCTCACTTCTTTTTCACCAAGCAGAACTGGACAGTAACTGCTTACCAAATGCTGGAAGGTTCTGTATACAAGAACAGAGCCTGACTGCTCTCCTGTCTGCCTAAAGTCTCGGGATTAATATGTATCCACGTTGATGAAAAGTGACCATAGGACTTTAGCAATGAAGGTACATGCCATGTTCTGGGAGAGGCTTATGGAGAGATTTGACTAAGCCAGGCCTAAGGGACAGGCAAGGGAGAAGGTGTGTGTGGCCAGAGGGGAGATGCGTGAAGAACCAGCCTGTACGCGTCCGTTAGCTGGAGGCAGAGACAAGGAAGAGCTCTGAGGGGCAGGTGAAGGCTTGTCTTCCACAGGGCTTCACACACCTGTTGGGGTTCGGTCTGGTGCCGCTACGTATTCAAATGCTAGTAAATACTGGCCCCCAAGATCTGGTTGCCCCCACAATTAGGTCCTCACATACACCAAGGGCTGCTATGTAAACCTTGCTCCCAGTGTAAAACTATTGGTTGAATGAATATGAAGTGGCTACAGCCAATTACTGGGGAGAATAGAAATAGGCAGAGTTTCAATTACCAGGCTGGGGTCCCAGGTAGGGACCAGGAGGAGGGGAATAAAGAAGGAGGAAGACAGGAGCACAGGAGGTCTCCATTAGAATTGATGAAGATGGACCAAAAGTGTGTGCCCACGTGAAATACCCCATCTTAGTTAGGGTTTCCATTGCAATGAAGAGATACCATGACCAAGGCAACACTTATAAAGGCAAACATTTAATTGGGACTGGCTTACAGTTTCAGAGGTTCAGTCCATGTTCATCATGGAGGGAAGCATGAAGGCATGAAGGCAGACCTGGTGCTGGAGGAGCCAAGAGCTCTACATCTTGATTGGAAGGCAGCCAGAAGGGGATGCTCTTCTACACTGCTCAGAGCTTAATCACAGTAGCCTCAAAGCCCACACCCACACTGATGCACTTCTTCTAGCAAGGCCACATCTCCTAAAAGTGCCACTTCCCATGGGCCACACATATTTGATATCCTGTCCACCCCCCATCCCCAACTGCTGGAGACCTAAGCAGCAAGTTCTTGGGTAACAAAGCTGGGAAGTAGAGAGCCTAGTGAATAGAAATATAGATTGGGGTAATCCCCGATAATTGCATACATCTAAGTAAATGAATCCCAAGTCTCACTCATTTGAAAGCTAGATGGGAATAGAAACAATTCTAATTAATTTAAAGAAACCCTGTAGGAATTCCAGGGGGGAGGGGAAGCCATGACAGTTGATTTCAGCCTGTTGCTTTCAAGTCCCTTCCCCCGTAGTTTACTCTCTGTGGCTGGCTTGCCTCCTTCTTCTTTCTGAGCTTTGCTTGACATATGTCCTTGGCCCGCTTTCCTGAGGCCAGAAAGGGAGTCCAGCCTCCTCCTAGGGACCCCACTTGCTGTATTTTTTTCCCCTTCCAATGCTTTTTGGTATTTGTTAAATTGGCAAATAACCAAACAATTCTCTGATCAGGCGAGAAGTTTATTTGCTGGCTAAATAGGGAGAAGTCTTGTTTTAAAGTGCCTTCTTTCTGAGCATTCCTGGATGTGGAGTCAGAGACTGCATTTATGCAGTAGTTAGAGACTTTTAATGGAAAAGTGGAGAATGACAACCTTCCTGGCGAGATGAGAATTGTCTGTTCATCCTAGATGTGGGAACCAACAACAGACCCAAGTAATAACACCATCCAAATCAAACTTAGTAGATCAGTGAATTTATTGGGGCTATTTAGAGGAACATGGTAACTCAAAGGTAGCTGCTTCATTGGCTACCCACCCCAGTATGGGTAATGACTCACAAAATCTGAAACCCTGAGGTCTCTACACAATGTGCAGGCATCTTTGCAGATTGGCAGCCCCTCACTGCTTATATACCTTTGATGATGGTGGAGCCTTGAGTATCTTATAAACTTTAGGGACTTCTGAGCCTTGCAAGTTGTTTACTTCCACTCAGATCTTAAAGAACCTTTCTTGAGGATGGAATGTTTTTACTCAGAGGAAATTACTACACAATGAAGCAGAGGGAGGCTTCCAGGAGTCAGGATGCCAGGTCTTTCCCAGCTTTATCATGGTCATATCTGGTGTAGTGCTGATGGACAGGTTCTCATCACTATAACAAGATTACATAAGTGTCGCATGCCGGGACTCCAGAGCTTAAAAGGCAAGGTAAGAGAATCACAGGTTCAAAGACATTCTGGGCTACACAGAAAGATAAATAAAAGAACAGGCAAATAAGAGGGAGATGCAGGGAAGTGTTGGCGTCCAAGAATTACCTCAGAAACCACACAAAAACTGATCTCAGTCAGACAGGGATAGGCTATTGAGCAGGTGGTCTAGGACTGATCCACCAGGGCCATGGTCCAGATTCAGGAATTGAACCGTGACATTAAGGTTTTTGATTTTTTTAGCCCGAAGTCCACAAACATGTATGCCAAGTTATTCCACCAATCAAGATTTAGGGATAGGGGGTTTCCTTAGGAACATGGCTTTGCTGTACGCTTATCCTGTCCCCATTGGTTGGGGTAGGGACAGGGGATTTGTTTGTCTAACATTCATGTCCTAACTTGTCTACTGGGATGGGACTTGTCTGTCACTCCTGTCCTAACTTGCCAACCAGGATGTCAGTGACCCACGTACATGTCTCTTTCTGCCAAGTCAGATGTCAGTTCCCAGGGAGGTTTTGAGAACGTAAACTTTATTCAACCACTACTCAAAATGGAAGTCTTATTCCAAATAGTTTCTTATTTGGTACAGGTGTCTCTCTTATGGTGGGGTCCATCCCAGCAGCAGCTTATAAAGGCAAAGACCATAAAAGCTCATGCATAGGATTGGGAAGCACTGTGTGGTTGGTTCAGGTCCACGTTTATTGTGGCTAACTATAAAAAACAGTCCTACTGACTTCCATCACGACTGAGTTCCAAGGACATAAAACATAACAGAGTATGCAATCAATCTTGGCATTAGAAAGTATCCTAGTAATGGCAGGTAACAGTGACCTGGGCCTCAACATTCCATCTAGGCCTTAATATTTTATGTAGGCCCTAGCGGGGAAGCCCTGGGGGATGGCTCAGTTGTTGAGCACAGACTGCTTTTGTAGAGGACTTGGTTTGTATTCCCAGTACGTATGTTAGGTGGTTCACAAAGTGCCTGTAAGTTCAGCTCCAAGGATTTTGACTGACTCCTCTTGAAGCAGCAGGCATCCATACTCATGTGTACATACCCCTACTGTACACACATAATTAAACAATAATAAAGGTACATCTTTAAATAGGAAGGGGAAGCGAGAGAAAGTCAGCAGTTCCAACCAGCATGAGAAGGAAGATCTTGTGCTTTTTCCTTGAGGAAAGAAGTAGCCTGATGTTAGGTCGGGATGAAAAGAACTTTCTTACCATCTCACAAGAGTCTGAGACATATTAACAAGGTAGAAGGCACGCGAGTCTGTTAACATGCACACATCCACAGCAGCCATATGAAATAAGGCATATAAAGAATGGTCAAGTTGGTTAAGACTTAAGTTCTGTCTTTAGCCAGGTCTGGGGTCACAGGTCCATAACCCCAGGTACTTGGGAGACTGAGGCAGGAGGATTGAAAGTCCAAAATCTGCCTAGGCTACAGGGTAAGTTCAATGTTAGACTTAGTGAAATTATGTATCAAAAAAATTAGAATGTCAAAAGAGGATTGGGGTGTAGCTTGCTAATGGATGCCCACTTGCCTGCTTGTCTAGTGTGCTTGAGGTTCTAGATTCAGTCCTGCAGTCAATTAATCAAGAATCAGTCAGCATCTTCTTCATAGGGAAGACTACAGGCAATTACAGTGGAAGAAAAATATTTTTAGTGGGGATGACGATGCTGAAAGGGTAGCCCATGCGTGAAAGGCTTTGGAGAGCTGGCTTTGTTCGAGGCTAAGCACCATCCTAACTGATTTCGCCCGAGCTGCATTCTTTTCAGCTCTCAGACCTAGTTCTGTGTCTGGCACTGTGGGATGTATAGCTTAGATGATAGCCAACAATCTAAACAGCTTCTGTCTTCAGAGTTGAAATAGGGTCTCACAAATCCCAGCAGGTCTTGAACTCTTGCCTCCACCTCCAAGTGCTGCGAGCATAGGCCCGCTTCAGCAAGTCTCAAACTGCATTAGCAATCCATGAACAGTGGCAACCTTTCTAGAAAGGTTAGAAAAGTTGCTCCACCGTACTGAGCAGAGTTTGGCCACGTAGCTAAAATCCAGCTGAAGCAAGAACAAGAGGTGCACTGGATGCCCCCCTCCCAGGTATGACATTCCAGCACACTGAGCAGTTGGAATGGGAATTGGGGGGCTGGAAAGACAGTTCTGTTAGTAAAGCGCTGTCTGCACGAATGTGAAGACCTGAGTTCAGTCCCCAGCACTGCTGGGGCGGGGGTCATCCGAGGCAGTGGCCAGCCAACCAGCCTCACCAGTCCCAGTGAAAGCTCTTGTTTCCAAAAGAAGGATAGCCAGGCTCCTGAGAAGTCACACTCAATGTCGACTTCTGCCCTCCACTTGTACATACAGGAATGCTCTAGGGGTTGGTGTGCGGGTGTGGCTGTGGGTGGGAGCTGGGATGGGTGTGGGGTGGGGAATCCGAGCATGGGGGTGGGAATTGGGTGGGCAATAGTTGAAAACTCTCAGAAGGGCTGGTGAGATGGCTCAGTGGGTAAGAGCACCTGACTGCTCTTCCGAAGGTCCTGAGTTCAAATCCCAGCAACCACATGGTGGCTCACAACC